>NC_060120.1:103025394-103335237 GCF_021461395.2 Schistocerca americana
TGTCTTGGCTACGCTGATAAATTCTGAGGGGAAAAGAACTTCAAGTTGTGTCACTTGGTCTTGTACTTCTGTGGAAAGATATGGACTTTCAGAACAGCTGTGTGCAATCTAAAGTGCTACAACCATGATGCAATCCTTCCCTTTCCTATCCTAATTCTTGTCACATAGTGAAAATCATTTTTTGCTAACATTTTTTATGTTCATGGCTATACATTTTTTTCAATTCGCTGAACTGCAGTGCGAGTACACTTATGTCACTGGTCGACATGATTTTTTGCTATTATGTTTATTTATTGCCAAAATGCTAAAGACATTTTTTTGATTTGTTCTGAAGTACAGTATATGTGCACTTTTGTCTTTTATATTGTATATACATTTTTTATTTTCTGAACTACAGTGCATGTGCACTTCTGTTAGGTGTTAATATGTTTTCTACTGAACTTCAGTGCCTGTACACTTTTCTCATTTTTCAATATGATTTCTACTATTCTGTATATTCAATACTTTAATGCGTATGCACTTATGTCATTTGTTACTAATTGTACATACATTTCATCAATTGCTGATATGTTCTCAACTGCAGTGCATGTGCACTCATGTCACTTGTCAACATAATATATTTTGCCAGTCTGTTTATTTGTTCTGAATATGCTAAAGAATTTTTTTTCAGTGCCTGTGCACTTTGTTATCTGTCAAATAATTTGTATATACATTTTTCTGATTTGCTACTATGTTTTGTACTCACATTTTGTCTTTGTCTGATATATTTTGTACTTAGTGCGTGTGCACAACATTTAAATATTCTGTAAGTTGTAGAATTTTGTTTATTAAAGAAAAATTTTGCCGCGCTTGGCAAGTCCAAATGACTCACCATCGCTGCCAAATTTTTGCCCCCCCAGTGGAGGGTTATGAAACACGTATGTAACATAGCAGCGATGGCGAGGCATTGTAGCATCTGTGACCAGAGAGTATGCGCTTGACCGCGCGAGTGTTGCGAGCGGTTCTCAGTCTGTCAGTAGTCGTTGCGAGTCTGTAGCTCTGTCTAGTTGAGGGCAGTACTCTGTGAGTAGTCGTCGCGAGCAGTAGCTGTGTTCAGTGGCGTGCAGTACGCTAGTAGTCGTCATGCAGAGCGGTCGGTCAGTGGTAGCAGTCCAGTGGGATTGCGTGATGTGGTCTGGCGACAACACTGGTCAAGATGCTGAATGAGGTATACTGTTAATTAAGATAATTAACGGATAATGTAAAGTTTAATTATTGTAACTAATTTTCAACAAGTGCCCCCAATAATAACTTTGATTTCAAAAGCAATTTTACATAAAATTTTCATTTAATTGAAGTAACTATTTCGTTCCACTTCCCCTAAACAAAAGTTTCAGTTTTCAATTAGATTATAAAAAAAAAAAAAAAAAGGGAATATTATTATTTGCAATGCAGTTCCTCCAAGCGGTGCGCAACAACAAGAGCAGAAATTTGACTAGGTGTTGCAATGAGGTAAGAATTTAATTTTGATTTTTGCACAGGGCCAAAGACCGATATTTCGGTTTAATTGAATAATCATTATCACTGAATGGACTTTCATTATTTTAGTGGGAGCTTACACCAGAGTCAGATTGCGAATTTCACATTTTTGTTGCCTTTGTTAGTACATTTCATTGCACGGAGGTTATTCTTGGGTCCCGTTTATTATTATAATTTTTTTATTTAAATATTTCTGAGGGGACGATATTGCCGCTTGGCTCCATTTCCATATAATATTGTCTATTAAATTTCGGTGGGGAGGTTACAGGATCTACGCCGAATCGCCGTTGAGGAGTGGGACAATCTGGACAAACGGTGCCTTGATGAACTTGTGGATAGTATGCCACGACGAATACAAGCATGCATCAATGCAAGAGGACGTAGTACTGCGTGTGTACAGCAATCTGGACCACCACCTCTGAAGGTCTCACTGTAAGGTGGTACAGCATGCAATGTGTGGCTTTCATGAGTAATAAAAAGGGTAGAAATGATGTTTATGTTGATCTCTATTCCAATTTACTGTACAGGTTCCGGAACTCTCGGAACCGAGGTGACGCAAAACTTTTTTTGATGTGTGTACTTAGTGCGCTGTGAATATGAGCGCCGTAATGCTGGAGAACGAGATTGGAAGAGATGTCTCATGGTCGTCGAGAATAAATGAACTTCACGATTCAGGCTCAAGGAGGGCATCACAGAAGCATCTCCTGCCTGAAGACAATGTACACTACTGGCCATTAAAATTGCTACACCAAGAAAAAATGCAGATGATAAACGGATATTCATTGGACAAATACAATATACTAGAACTGAGATGTGATTACACTTTCACCCAATTTGGGTGCATAGATTCTAAGAAATCAGTACACAGAACAGCCACCTCTGGCCGTAGTAAGGGCCTTGATACGCCTGGGCATTGAGTCAAACAGAGCTTGCATGGCGTGCAGCTTCAACACGATACCACAGTTCATCAAGAGTAGTGACTGACCTACTGTGACGAGTCAGTTGCGCGGCCACCATTGACCAGACGTTTTCAACTGGTGAGAGATCTGGAGAACGTGCTGGCCAGGGCAGCAATCGAACATTTTCTCTATCCAGAAAGGCCCGCACAGGACTTGCAACATGCGGTCGTGCAATATCCTGCTGAAATGTAGGGTTTCACAGGGATCGAATGAAGGGTAGAGCCACGGGTCGTAACAATGACCCTTTGCGAGGTGTACCCGACGTCAAATGCTCATTTTGCGCGGTTTCATTTGCACTATTCTCACGGAAACTAGTTGAAACCTTATTTGACGACAGTAGCAATCCCTTTTGGGTTTGAAACGGCTTGTCTTTCAAAAGGCGTTAGACCTGTCCCTGGTCCATCTCAGAATCGTTTACTGACGCAGTTACTATTGCATGTACGTGGCTGCAAGTGGTACACCATTCCTTGAAGGTATGTTGGACACCCCACGTGGATATACTAAGGAATCGGCAATGCCAGGATGTGGCCTCTACACACAGAGACTGCAAGAGACTTTGGTATCAGCGTTCGACCTTATCTTAAGCTGTAGTGTTCTAAGACGTTTGATTTTCAAGGTCTGGTCATGCGCATTTCTAATCATGATACCTCCTTTCTGTCATTCTGTCATGTCTCCACGTAGGTCCATTCGTGGAACTGACTGGCATATATACACGTCACTGGTGCCGTACACGGGCGTTTCGCCCTGTCATCCAACAATCCAGCAATCCCTCTCACTCATCTGGTATGCAAGTGGTCTAATCTGCCAGGAGCTACGCCAGAAGTCAACGATGTTGCAAGCTCACCAGGGCGACTGGCGGCATTGTGAGCGCAACCATAGGGACCTGCTTGCTTCCACGGGTGACGTGGCCACATATTGTTCCCACTGTATCCTGGCGCCACCAGGGTATTGAGGCTGGCACACAGGCGTTCCAGGTAGACTTTCACTCGAGTCCTCTGGGCCAGGCACGGAGTGCATTCTCAGTCCACCATTCAGAGCTCTAGCAGGAAACACTCAGAACCTTCGGCGCTGTGTCATTGGCCACTCACCACCAACCGAGGGAGGTGCCAGTGACTACCTCAGCTATTGCCGGGATGTGGCCTCTACACTGGAGACTGCAGGGGACTTTGGTGTCGGTGGTTGACCTTACATTTCATTGTATTGTTGTAATACTTTTGACTTTGTCTGTCGGGATCATCTGACCATGTACGGACTTTTGTAAATTCAGGTTTGCCAACGAACTATTTTGATAATTGTAATTGTTATTCCAGGTTGTTGTTGTTGTTGTTGTTGTTGTCGTCTGCAGTCCGAAGACTGGTTTGATGCAGCTCTCCATGATGCTCTATACTGCGCGAGTCTCTTCATCTCCCAATAACTATAGTAACCCCCTACATCTTTATGAATCTGCTTCCTTTATTCATCTCTTGGTCTCCCTCTACGATTTTTAGCCCCCCCCCCCCCCCCGTCTTCCCTTCAACACTAAATTGGTAATGCTTCAGAATGTGTCATAGCAACCGATCCCTTTCTCCAGCCAAATTACCCCACAAATTTTATTTCTCCCCAACTCTATTCAGTACCTTCTCGTCAGTTACGTGATCTACCCATCTAATCTTCAGTATTCTTCTGTTGAAGCAAATTTAAAAAGTTTCCATTCTCTTCGTGTCTAAATTATTTATCGTCCGTACATGGCACACTCCGTAAAAATGCTTCCAGAATAGTCTTTGTATTCGATGTTAACAAATTTCTCTTCTTCATAAACGGTTTTCTTGAAATTGCCATTCTACACTTTATATCCTCTCTACTTCGGCCATCATCAGTTTCAGTTATTTTGGTCCCCAAATACCAAAACCCAACTGCTACTGTGAGTGTCTCGTTTCCTAATCTTATTTCCTGAACATCACCTGATGATTACATCCGCTTGTTTTGCTTTTGTTGATCTTTATATTATATCATCCTTTCAAGACACTGTCCGTTCCGATCAACTGCTCTCTCAAGTCCTTTATTGTCTCTAACAGAATTACAATATCATCGGCAAACCTCGATTTTTTTTTCTTCTCCATGAATAATTCCTACTCCAATCCTTTTTTGCTTCCTTTACTGCTTGGTCAATGTTCAAATTGAATAACAGCCAGGACAGGCTACAACCCTGACTCACTCTCTTCTCGCCGGCCGAAGTGGCCGCGCGGTTAAAGGCGCTGCAGTCTGGAACCGCAAGACCGCTACGGTCGCAGGTTCGAATCCTGCCTCGGGCATGGACGTTTGTGATGTCCTTAGGTTAGTTAGGTTTAACTAGTTCTAAGTTCTAGGGGACTAATGACCTCAGCAGTTGAGTCCCATAGTGCTCAGAGCCATTTGAACCACTCTCTTCTCAATCACTGCTTCCCTTTGATGCCCCTCGAATCCTATAAACGCCGTCTGCCTTCTCTACAAGTGCTAAATAGCCTTTCGCTTCCTCTACGTTACTCCCGCTACCATCATGATTACAAAGAGAGTATTCCAGTCAACTTCGTCGAAAGCTTTCTCTAAGTCTACAAATACTATATAAAAGTAAGTTTGCCTTTCCTTAACCTATTTTCTAAGATAAGTCGTAGGATCAGGACCGCCTCCTCATGATCCTACTGCGGCGCGGCACGTTACTTTTTACCGCCCTGCCAATGTCCAGCAATGTTCATTTGTCTAGCTAAAAGCTGTAGTAGAAAATACTAGACCACTACTGTTTACTGCAGGTCGCAACATACATAGAATTGTCCGGCAAACGGTATGTGGCTAGTACTGAAATAAAAGTTTTAACTTGACAATGAAAATTTTCAGGTGTATTTTTAAGATAAAGATGACAGTTAATACTGCCAAGTGCGTACTAAGTGTCTACACAATGTAAAGTTCCCACGCACACCACAATCACACACGTAGCCAGTTTATGGTGTTTACACCCATTACCGAAGTTAATAGAGTTCACTAGATCGTTTAGTTATGAAAATGCTCGCTCAAATGTTGTGCACTCTGCTCTACACTTAATACCTGTTCCAGTCTTAGATCGCACAACACGCCAGGCGGTTTTAACTAACAGTCAAAAGCAATAATTTTGATATTCCGTCCGAAATTCCACACGACTTCCACTATACCGTTCAGTTAAATACGCTTTGTACTACTTCGCGAACTCGTAATTAGCATTTTTCCGTGATTTTACAGTACTTTCGTCGGAGCTGCTTTCAATGAGATGTTACTAGTACCCTCAGCCCTCATTTCCCTAGATCACTCCAAAGGCTTGTTCCCAGCATAGATTGGCGCGAGCCTGCATATTTCTGATTGGCTGATATCACAAACAGCAAATCAGGTTGCAGTATTATCCCGCGCTAACCCGCGCTTTACTTCAATGACCAATCATAGTAAAACATTTCTTTCTATGGCAATTGCTAAATAAATAAATTTAGAAAAGTATCAAATATAAAATTACTCCTTCCGAAATTACTGATTAATTTGTGTTCTACTCACGATTTATTAGTGCCATAAACTGACTGCATATTTAATTATAGTAAATCCCCTGTATAGTTTAACTGGTACTTCGTGATTAAACAAAACAGTTTTAATTTACTTCTGTTCTTCTTCACTCATACAACACTCACACTGCTAATTACTATACATATAAAACAATTATAATTATGCAAATACATTAAATATTAATCAAACATAACTTTACAACATTGTTTTGACTACGACTGCTAGCACTGTCCGTCAACTGCTGACCTCTGCCGCCTACTAGTACAACTATGTGCAGCTCTGTAACTCAGGTCCATGTCAGCTGGTGACATCTGTCGATGACTCATGCCTATAACGATATCGTCCTAAGAAGTTACAGGAGCGATTCGAAGGCGCTACGCCTCACTACATTTCTTCGAAATCCGATCTGATCTTCCCCGACGCAGGATTCTGCCAGAAGTTACGACTAACGATCTGTCGGGTACGATTAACTCCACTGCAATCGCTTTGCTCACAGTAGAAAATAAGTGGACAGGTAAGTAGCAGGGAGTCACCTCCGAAGAAGGCTTCGTAGTTTCTTTTTATCGGTGTGATCTGAGTTTAATTTGTCCCTACACCCACTAGTGGGGAGTAGCGAGTAGACACTGTACACCTGCAAACCGCGGTGTCGGCCTGCTCGGGCAGCGCCCTCCTCTTTAAGCGCTGCACTTTGGCACACGGCCGCCGAGCGCGGTCTCCAGCTGGCGTGGACCGCCCGCGACTCCGGTCGTGTGTGCCCCCGATGCCGACACCCCGCCGCAATGTAAATAAATCGCCGCATTCCGGCGGTGACCCACCTTTTGTCTGCCAGCCAAGCCCGCGGCGCGGGAGACACAAACGGCGGCAATAAACACCGGCAGACGTCTTAACGGGGACGTGTGACTGCGCAGGGCGATCCCACGATCTCTCAGCGATCGCTTTCAAATGCTGCGCCGAACGACGGAGAAGAGTCGTTCCACTCTACTGACACCGAAACCTCCTTCCGAAATCACGGGAACCGCGTCTGCCTTACTTCACACTTGATGTGTGCAGCGACGATGTATTTTAAAAAAAAATATTGAATGCAACAAATGCCATCTAAAAGTTTTTTACAAGATGGTACAGTCCGACAGAAACAGTCGGTGCAGACAGTCTCTTTCTGAAAACAGAAGGCAATACAAGAGACTTACAGGACAGTCTGGTTCTTCAAGAAAGGAAATAACGTAAGGATTGATTTGATGGAATTTCAACCAGGGTAAATGATAAGGAACGAAACGAAAGCTATGGAGGAATCAGAAAAGTAAGTCTGCAGGCTTTCGTGGCCGCTGTCACTGAAGTTGAAATCTTCTGTGTTATTAGACCGCGTCATGTTTCTTCTAAAATGTTCCACGTTTCGACCCCTCTGCTGGTATCTTCCTCAGGATCTTTTGGTGTCCACTACTGCTAGAACACTAGATCCCAGCAGAGGGGTCGAAACGTCGAACATTTTAGAAGAAACATGACGCGGCCTAATAACCCAGAAGATTTTAACTTCAATCAGAAAAGTATACCGATAATCTACTGAATATGGACGAAACCATCACCACTGTTGAGACAGCAAAGAAAGAAGAGGAGAAGGAGGAGCAGGAGAAGAAGGAAGAGATGGAGGAGATTCAGGAGGTAGCGAAGAAGGAGGAGATGAACAAGATGGAGAAGACAGAGAAAGAGATGACGGAGAAGGAAATGGAATTGGAAACGAAGGAGATGGGGAGAAGTAGAGCTGTATAGAGAAAATAGTGACGTTACGAACAGGGGAGAATGAACTGCCTACCATGGAAGACGTAGCAGAAGTCACAAAAACGCTGAAGATAGGAAACGAACCAGCCATTGGTGGAATACCTGCAGAGATGCCGAAAGAGGGAAGAGACATTCTAGAATAAACAGTACACCACCTAATCTGTTTAATTCGGAGGAGAGAAAGAATCCCGGAAGAACGGAATCAGTCTGTCATCTGCCCAATCAAATGCAGCAACTATACAGCAATGAGCATGTTGCTGAAGCTGCTAATGCCATACGTAGAGAAGGGACCTGAATTACTAAAAGTATAGTTTAGAAAGATACAATCAACCGTAGACCAACTACAAGGGTCATTAAAAAGTTTTCTTTCGAAGGCCGTAGAGACCAGATTCGGCTCCCCAATCTAACAAAATCGTCGTGAGCACTGAGGCAATCATCCCACCGAGGTACCAGATTGAAGATGCCTGTTTGGTAATAAAAAGTGTGTTGCTGCATGAAGAAGTCTGTAACTGCAGGCTGCACATCCCCATCCGACAGGAATAACTGACTCTCCTAGGTCGTTTTTAAGGGATCGCTGGCGTGATAATCGCGTGGGGAGAGATGAGGACTACTAGGGTAGATGCTCTAGAGTCTCCCACTTGACTGGCACAAATTCTGGCCTCCCAGATTGATGGTCCACTTGTGTCGGATTGTAACCAACACGGAACTTGGCGCTCCATTCCACAGCGGTGTTTTTCGAGAGACGTGCTGCCTCATGCATAGCCTTCATTCTCCGATGGATATCTCCAGGCGTTTGCCTTTCGGCAGCGGAGAAAAGAATAACAGTACGTTGGTCCTGTTTTGACGCATTTGGTAATAACGCAGACTTAGTTCACGTTTCCGCATTTACCACAAGCACGTCGGAAAGAAATGAAAGCCACACTAGTCACTTGTCTACATGTCGGGAGCCGCGCGGGGTAGTCGCTCGGTCTGGGGCGTCTTGTCACGGTCCGCGCGGCTACCCCCGTCGAAGGTTCAAGTCCCCTCTCAGGTATGAGTGTGTGTGTCGTCCTTAGAGTAAGTTAGTTTAAGTTAGATTAAATAGCGTGTAAGCTTAGGGACTGATGACTTCAGCAGTTTGGTCCCATAAGACCTTACCACAAATTTCCAAATTTTCTACATGTCGGTCCTTATATACCATCACCGGAGTCGCGGTACGCTGCATATACACTGCAACAAGGTCCTCAAACTGAAACTCTTTGATCGCCCCTTATACATACAGGCCAAAAAGCGTTATGATAGTGGTAAAGGTAAGTAATATGGCGAGAAATGGAATGGGAGTAGGTACTCATAAAACTACGAGGGCTACTTAGAAAGTAATTTCTCAGAATGTTTTATGCTAGAATTGAAGTTTTCTAAATAACACAAACATTAATATTAAAGAGGAAAATATTTCCTAACGTTCTGCAAACTTATATTTATTTGGCCACGTGATAAGAGAATGTCACAAAGACAGGTCAACATGATGTGCGACATTCAGCTGTCACCTGAAGATGGCCTGAGAAGCACAAAGCCCGTTAGTCATCAAACAAGTGCTGTCGAGTCTTGACTTATTCTGGGCTTGAAATAAATTTCCCTCTGCTTCTTACATAAGACTTTAATTCTCATAGTTTTCCACAGTTTAGTTTTCTTATGGATTTTCTTAATAACTCATTAGAAACGCTGTTTTCAAATATTGACTTAAATATACTATGGAATAAACTGAATTTGACATTAGCACCTCCTTCTTTATACATCTCATCCTATACCATCCCTTTTAACTTACTCTTGAAACATTCTTTCATGTTGTCGTTAATAAGCCTCACTGCTTTGTATGTACCTGCCTCTGGGCTGTAAATTGCTATACTGTTTATTTCCATTAACTGTGCCTCATGATCACTTAGTCCATTAACAGTTGTTTCATCCTAACCACTGTCTGCAAAAATGTCACCAATCAAAGTCCTGCTATCTTGCTGCACACAATTTGAAAAATTCACTATTGAAATCTGATCGAAACAACCAAATAATGATTCCAATTCATTTTTCCTGATAGACTATCTTAAGAAATGTACATTGAAATCTCCACAAACTACTAACTGTTTCTTCTTGTCTGACAGAAGGCTCAATAATGCATCTACATTTCTCGTAGGTAGCTGAAAGTTTCCTAAAGCGAAACTATAGATTGTTACAATTACAAGGTAAATATTCTGCAGTAACAACTCAAAAGCACATGCTTCTAGGTCCTGATCTACAACAAAACTGCCTGTATCAATATTTTTGACTTTGTGTCCAACTTTGAAGTATATTGCAACTCCTCCTTCTATCTCCTTGTGGTTACATAGTGTCCAGAGAGACACAGAACATCTATCACTTCAGAATTTTGCACATCATCTAGAGACGTGAGAAGCCCATTTACCTTGTTTTTCAGTTCCCTTGTGTTCTGATGAAACGAATTAATTTTAGTAATTCCTGAGAACATTTCTCGTGGTCAAACAGCGGTCTGGTTGACATACGTTACGACAGTTGTCTCACTTGCATGCCAGTATTTTGTAGCAGCTAGTCGCTGTCGCCACTTTCAAAGCGTCTTCCGTTGAAACGTGCACATCGACGTCTCCACGCCGCTTCCATGGTAAATAACGACGTTGCTCAAGCAGTGTTTTCACTGGCATTGGGATCGAGGAGCCGTCTACAATACCCGGCATGCATTTCTACGTGTCTACCTTCACGACAGTACGTATTTAACATCCAGTCGCTGCCGTAACTCTGAAATCATCTTCCGGTGGATGGCGCACATCGATACGTCAACGCCGTCTCCATGGCAACCACTGGCGTCACTTAACCAGTATCTTTGCTGGCGTACAGTCTACGAGTTTTCGACAAATCCTGAAAGATGGCTATCGGTGTTCTCCACACCGATTACTATTGCTTTTCTCTTCTACATATATATGTTATGTCTTACTGACGAAATGCTGTTTATAGCAGTTATTTTATATAACGTAATGTACCTGCTTTTTTCATTTCTTATTAGCTTACGTGTAACTATTCTGTATATAGATTATTGGAACAACTCTTTTACGTCCTGTTTGCCTGATTGGCTATCGCTGATGTAATTTGGTATGCAGTGGGCACAGCATCGTATATTTCAGCTACTACTACGTTGTTGTCCTTAACAGTAGACGTACATAGAGTCATAAATAGCCTTTGCTCGGTTCACCGCCATGGCCTATCCTCATGGATATAATTTCTCCTTTTAACTTTTGTTTTGTATCATGTATTTTGTATGTTACTACTATTATCAGACTTCTCTCTAAATCCATTCGGTATTCATACTTCTGTATAAATAATCTGAAGGTCGTCAAATTCTGCCCAAAATCGGTATCCACGGTGAATAAACATTTTATTGCGGTCAAGACCGTTTTCAGTCCATTTTTAAAGAAATAATTATACTTTTATGGAAACTGTTATACAGGGTGAGCACAAAGTGTTGCCATGATTATAACAATTTATTACAGAATAACCGTTTGACATAATAATTTACATTTGATGCCGTTACATAGGTTTGTGTTACTAGTTTTTTTAAGACCACTTACGTTACTAAACCTCAACGTGTGCTCCCTTGGTAGCTCGGAGAATGTCGAGTCGGTATTTCAGTTCCGCCCTGGTATTTCGTAATAAGTGTTCTGTCACAGTACCCACAGTAGCTTGTATCCTAGCCTCCTGTTCGTCGACGTCAGCAACTGATGCGACGAAGACTCTGTCCTTGATATAGCCCCAGAAAAAAAAGTCTAGGGGCGTAATGTCTGGAGAGCGGGTTGGCCATGGTGTTGGACCGTTCATTTCAATCCACCGATCCGGAAATGTTTCATCCAGGAAATCACGCACTATCAAGGGGGGGGGGGGGGGCGCTCCATCTAGCTGCAAAAGTATCCATGGCTGATTTTCTTCTAACTGTACCAACACTTCTAAGTAAATGTTAGAGGTAATGGATTTTTCCGAGAAGAAAAACAGTCCAAAAACCTTGTTATGCATGAGGCCGCACTAAACATTCACTTTTTCGCTGTCTCGCTGTAACTGTACAGTAGCATGTGGAGACCCTGAACCCCATGAAAGGTGGATTTATCGGTGAAGTATATGCTATTTAAGTAATCGTTAGCGCCATCAGTCCTGTTGAGAATCTTAGTTGCAAATTCAGCACCTGTCAGCAAATCATTCGGTTGCAAGGCCTGCACGATTTTCGCTCTGTAAGCATGCAAACTAAGCCTCTCATGAAGAATCTTCATCACACTTGCTTGCGGTATTTGAAGTTCACGTGATGCTTGAAGAGTTGACATAGACGGACTCCGTTGAAACGATTGCCGAACACGATCAACAGATGCATCACTCACACGAGGCCTGCCGCTTCGAGGACGATTTTCAATGCTGCCTATTTCGTTAAACTTTGCATAATATGGCTGTATTGATTTAACGTCAGGAGGGCTGCTTCCATAAGAAGCCCGACTTTTACGTCTGAACCGAGATGGGAGACTTCGTTTCGTGAAACCAAAGCACACATTGCGATTTCTCCGGCTTCGACGCCATTTCACCAGCAACTAACGTGACCTAACAAACCGTCGGTGTTGTGGAGCACTAGCTCCATCTATTGATCACAACAACTAGTAGCGCTAACCTATGTAACGGCATCAAATTTAACATATTATGTTCAAAAATATTCAAATGTGTGTGAAATCTCATGGGACTTAACTGCTAAGGTCATCAGTCCCTAAGCTTACACACTACTTAACTGAAATTATCCTAAGTACAAACACACACACCCATGCCCGAGGGAGGACTCGAACCACCGCCGGGACCAGCCGTACAGTCCATCACTGCAGCGCCTAAGACCGCTCGGCTAAGCCAGCGCGGCTAACATAGTATATCAAACGGTTATTCTGTAATAATTTTTTATAATCAGGGTAAGACTTTGTGTTCACCCTGTGTATATTACGGTTATGTTCTGCGGTAATTTCTATTAACGTCTTCTGTATACAATCTGAGTCTAACCTAGAAGATGAGGCTCTCTACTCTAGTAACAACAGGGATTCTTCCTCTCGTGCAAGTACCCGCCCTGCTGCCTCAATTCTGTCACAGAGATCGTCAGTTGGTTGATGAGTTGTGGTGTGCCACCCTCTCGGCCAAAGTTTCCCGAATGTTTTAAATAGGTGAGAGATCTCGGATAAGTCCATTATGATTCCGTACGCAGACCGTGTACTCCTCTGAAAACAGAACGAGCCGTCACTACTGTGTCCAGAGTTACCGTTGGATGCACTATTGTTGGCGTGCCTCTCTCTGATGCCTCCTGGAAGAAAGTAGTAACAGTGGTCACCATGCTGAAAGTCCATACGCTCTGGGTACCACCGCACTGTCCATCTGGATTCTTGTGTTGTTGCAAACAAGCTTATTTCCTGACGCAGGATACGTGACGTGACGTGCCTGTACTATTTTGCACGGCTGAAGCGGCTCATACACAGCTAGAAAAATAAATTGGTACACCTGGAAAGACGACGTCGATTTTGATCCGATGACAGTATACGCTACCTGGGGGGTTGTAGATGTAATGATAATGGTTTCAGCGTCGTCAGCCATCAGATAGCGTAGTGGCATATGTACCAGAGCGTCATCTGTGTCTACCCTGAAACAGGGAATGCTCACAGCCAGAGGGCTCTGTGCGGTGCAAACGTGTAAACCAAGGAGGCAATCGCCTCGGAGACACCTCGTGCATCCTACAGCCAACTGTGCTAGTTTCAAAGGGGACAATTAGTTGCCCTCCGAGTAAAGGGATGGTCCTCCCGGAGAACTGCCAAACAAGTTCGACGTGCTGCACCGGTTGTGCAGTGATGCTGTTATCTGTGGTCACGTGAACATTCTCACGCCCGTAGACGACGTTCTTGACGACCTAGCGGCACAGACGCCCGCCAGTACGAGGTGCATTCAAGTTCTAAGGCCTCCGATTTTTTTTCTAATTAACTACTCACCCGAAATCGATGAAATTGGCGTTACTTCTCGACGTAATCACCCTGCAGACGTACACAATTTTCACAACGCTGACGCCATGATTCCATGGCAGCGGCGAAGGCTTCTTTAGGAGTCTGTTTTGACCACTGGAAAATCGCTGAGGCAATAGCAGCACGGCTGGTGAATGTGCGGCCACGGAGAGTGTCTTTCATTGTTGGAAAAAGCCAAAAGTCACTAGGAGCTACGTCAGGTGAGTAGGGAGCATGAGAAATCACTTCAAAGTTGTTATCACGAAGAAACTGTTGCGTAACGTTAGCTCGATGTGCGGGTGCGTTGTCTTGGTGAAACAGCACACGCGCAGCCCTTCCCGGACGTTTTTGTTGCAGTGCAGGAAGGAATTTGTTCCTCAAAATATTTTCGTAGGATGCACCTGTTACCGTTAGTGCCCTTTGGAACGCAATAGGTAAGGATTACGCCCTCGCTGTCCCAGAACATGGACACCATCATGTTTTCAGCACTGGCAGTTACCCGAAATTTTTTTAGTGGCGGTGAATCTGTGTGCTCCCATTGAGCTGACTGGCGCTTTGTTTCTGGATTGAAAAATGGCATCCACGTCTCATCCATTGTCACAACCGACGAAAAGAAAGTCCCATTCATGCTGTCATTGTGCGTCAACATTGCTTGACAACATGCCACATGGGCAGCCATGTGGTCGTCCGTCAGCATTCGTGGCATCCACCTGGATGACACTTTTTGCATTTTCAAGTCGTCATGCAGGATTGTGTGCACAGAGCCCACAGAAATGCCAACTCTGGAGGCGATCTGTTCAACAGTCATTCGGCAATCCCCCAAAACAATTCTCTCCACTTTCTCCATCATGTCGTCAGACCGGCTTGTGCGAGCCCGAGGTTGTTTCAGTTTGTTGTCACACGATGTTCTGCCTTCATTAAACTGTCGCACCCACGAACGCACTTTCGACACATCCATAACTCCATCACCACATGTCTCCTTCAACTGTCGATGAATTTCAATTGGTTTCACACCACGCAAATTCAGAAAACGAATGATTGCACGCTGTTCAAGTAAGGAAAACGTCTCCATTTTAAGTATTTCAAACAGTTCTCATTCTCGCCGCTGGTGGTAAAATTCCATCTGCCGTATGGTGCTGCCATCTCTGGGATGTATTGACAATGAACGCGGCCTCATTTTAAAACAATGCGCAGGTTTCTATCTCTTTCCAGTCTGGAGAAAAAAATCGGAGACCTTAGAACTTGAATGCACCTCGTATCATCGTATTGTACGAGCGGCAGTGGCAGAGCGTATAGCTCACACAGCACAGACAAAATGGCTCGTGAACCCAGACGCATCAACACTGTTACGTACCGATTATTAGCTGTGACTTGTTCTTTTGCCGTTCTTGCAACAGGAAGGTGATACGTTGTTCCAACAGCGCGATGAGGAAAGGCCGCTGGACCTGATGGGATACCAGTTCGATTTTACACAGAGTACGCGAAGGTACTTGCCCCCCTTCTTGCAGCAGTGTACTGTAGGTCTCTAGAAGAGCGTAGCGTTCCAAAAGATTGGAAAAGGCCACATGTCATCCTCGTTTTCAAAAAGGGACGTCGAACAGATGTGCAGAACTATAGACCTATATCTCTAACGTCGATCAGTTGTAGAATTTTGGAACACGTATTATGTTCGAGTATAATGACTTTTCTGGAGACTAGAAATCTACTCTGCAGGAATCAGCATGGGTTCCGAAAAAGACGATAGTGTGAAACCCAGATCGCGACTCAGAGGGCTATAGACACGGGTTCCCAGGTAGATGCCGTGTTTCTTGACTTCCGCAAGGCGTTTAATACAGTTCCCCACAGTCGTTTAATGAACAAAGTAAGAGCATATGGACTATCAGACCAATTGTGTGATTGGATTGAAGAGTTCTTAGATAACAGAACGCAGTATGTCATTCTCAATGGAGAGAAGTCTTTCGAAGTAAGAGTGCTTTCAGGTGTGCAGCAGGGGAGTGTCGTAGGACCGTTGCTATTCATAATGTATATAAATGACCTTGTGGATAACATCGGAAGTTCACTGAGGCTTTTTGCGGATGATGCTGTAGTATATCGAGAGGTTGTAACAATGGAAAATTGTACTGAAATGCAGGAGGATCTGCAACGAATTGACGCATCGTGCAGGGAATGGCAATTGAATCTCAATGTAGACAAGTGTAATGTCCTGCGAATACTTGTAAAGAAAGATCCTTTATCATTTAGGTACAATATAGCCGGTCATCAAACGGAAGCAGTTAATTCCATAAATTAGCTGGGAGTAGGCATTAGGAGTGATTTAAAATTGAATAAGCAAATAAAATTAATCGTCGGTAAAGCAGATGCCAGACAGATTCATTGGAAGAATGCTAAGGAAATGCAGTCCGAAAACAAAGGAAGTAGGTTACAATACATTTGTTCGCCCACTGCTTGAGTAATGCTCACCACTGTGGGATCCGTAAAAGATGGGATTGATAGAAGAGATAGAGCAGATCCAACGGAGAGCAGCGCGCTTCGTTACAGGATCATTTAGTAATCACGAAAGCATTACGGAGACGATAGATAAACTCCAGTGGAAGACTCTGGAAGAGAGACGCTCAGTAGCTCGGTACGGGCTTTTGTTGAAGTTTCGAGAACATACCTTCACCGAAGAGTCAAGCAGTATATTGCTCCCTCCTACGTATATCTTGCGAAGAGACCGTGAGGATAAAATCAGAGAGATCAGAGCCCACACAGAGGAATACCGACAATCTTTCTTTCTACGAATAATACGAGACTGGAATAGAAGGGAGAACCGATAGAGGTACTCAAGGTACCCTCCGCCACACACCGTCAGGTGGCTTGCGGTGTATGGATGTAGATGTAGATGCTCGTCCACACACAGCCTGTAAAATTAAATGTCCTATGCAAGACGTGCAGCAACTTCCTTCGTCACCACGATCTCCATAGTAGTCACCAATCAAGCACATGTGGGGTATGATGGGACGAGAAGTCATTCGTGAGACTCGTCAAACTACAACTCTTACAGAATTACATGAACAGCTCGAGCAGGCGTGGCATAACGAATCCCAGGACAGTATTTTCCAACCGTACGATCGACTGGATTCCAGAGTAAGCGTCTGCATTGCCGCAGTGAAGGCTCCAGCACGTACTAATATGAGTGTCTTAGCATAGGTCGATACCTGGCACCTCCGAATCGCTTGTGTTATTGGTCTGCAAACGTATTCATCTCATGTACTCCGTATGCACTGTTGCAACAACAAATCTTGAGTGAAATGGAAGCCTCTGGAGGGTACTAGTTTTTTTTCCTACAATTATTTACAGATATTTACAAACACTTTCCTCATAACTTGTCAGCAATAGGAGCTAGCTGCGAAGGTGATTTTAGTCATGGAGTTGACTATGGTCCTCCTCAACCCAGTGATTCCATGAAAGTTCCTGGCAGATTAAGACTCGAAATTGAGACCTCTGCATTCTGCGGCAAATGCTCTACCGACTGAGGTACCCAAGCACGACTAACGAACCGTCCTCACAACTTTACTTGCGCTAGTGCCTCATCTCCTACCTTCCAAACTTCACAGAAGCTCTCCCGCAAAATTTTCAGGACTAGTACTACTGGAAGAAAGGATACTTCCGAGACATGGCTTAGCTAGCCTTCGGGACTCCTCCAGAATGAGATTTTCGCGTCCTCCCGGCTGTAGATAAGCCATGTCCCCGAAATATGCTTTCTTCCAGGGGTGCTAGTTCTGCAAGTTTCGCAGGAGAGCTTCTGTGAAGTTTGGAAGATAGGAGATGAGGTACTGGTGGAAGTAAAGCTGTGAGAAAGGAACCTGAGTCGTGTTTGGGTAGAGCACTTGAATACATAAGGCGAAGGTCCTGACTTCGATTGTCGGCCCATTAAACGAGTTTAATCTACGAGGAAGTTTCATATCAGGGCACACTCCTCTAGAGAGCGAAAACTTACTCCGGAACCATCGATTCGATGGCATGATCACCGGATGATAAAGTACATTTTCGATCTGACAGATCCTGCTGTTGTCGAATTCCGACACATAATACTAGATATTTCTTTAATTTACACGAGGGTAATACGATATTCTCACGAAAAGTAACATTCAAATGCGATTTGTAAATGAGAAAATTGCCACATAATCGTTTCTTACATTCAAACGTAGATACGATGTGCGATTGTCCGTTTGTGCTGAAAAGCTGTCATTTCTATTTCCAAGCTGAGAACACTTTTCATTAGAATTTGACCTTTTTTTATGCTGCTATCAAAGAGTTGCAATTCTTGCAATTTTAATGGCCAGTTGTGTACTTTGTTAGTAGTGACCTCAATAGTAAATTAGAGAGACACTCCATGAAGCCCATCTGTGACGGGGCTCACGGGAAATACGGGCCCCGGAATGGATTTGTGACGCCACACTAGTCGCCACGCCCCACATACATTGTGAATTTCGGCTACGTCCGTGGCCAGACAGGAAATCAATAAATCAGTAAAAAGGTGCCCCGGAAAGTCCTTACGTTTGTTGTACGTTATCGACACCGTGAGTGCAAACGCGCAGCTACTAAGTATGATTATGGTCTCCAATAGTAACTCTCCCACCCGCCGGAGACGGTCGCTGCCACTCATAACACCTGCAGTGTCACGTGATCTGACGTGCGCCACATGGCCGGTATATCTCGTTGGCTCCAAGCCATGACGAATTACTTCATAGCCGCCACAATAGATTGGAGCGAGCTGTCAACCTGTTCTGCGAAACAAGAAATAAGAAATTACTGTCTACTGAAACTATGTGGTGCTATGAAGGTTTTGTCTTTAGTTCAATAAGTGAATAACTCGAAAGTCGTTAGTACAAGCATTGCCAACAACTCCGAATGCCCCTCAAGAAAATGTAGCCGCCAAAAATCGTCACTGTTGTGTATCCAATGACGCCTTTGAGTAGTCTCTCCACTTTTGTATTGGTCACTGTTTAAAATTTTTTCGCAAGAGACCGACCGTATGCAATTTATATTTGATGGGATAACGACATGATAACCTTACTTGAAAATAACTGTTGTTATGAGCTTGAGAAGGAATACTGATGCGAGACAGCTGTCCACACTAGCCTACCCTACGCAAGTTTTTTACTCCCCATGTAACTACTGCAATCCACATCAATTCCAACCGGCTTCTTGTACTCAACTCTTGGACATGTACAATTTTTACGCAACATACTTCCCTTTATTATCAAATTAACTGTGTTTTGATGGCTAGGAAGGTTTCCTGTTATCCCATTCGTATCTGTTGCGCCACAAATATCTTTTTTCCCGGATTCGATACAGCACCTCTTTAGTTACGCAATCTGCCCATCTATTCACCAGCATTTTTCTGCTGCTCCACATTTCAAAAGTTCTGTTCTCTTCTTCTCTATACTGTCTATGGTTTGCCTCTCATTTGTGTACACGACTACAGAGAAATGTCTTGAAAAAATACTGCTAGTACATATATTCATATTCACTGTTAGCAAATTTCTCTTTTGAGAAATGATTTTCTCGCTTTTATCAGTCTGCGTTTTATATCTCTAGTCCTGTCACCACCAGTTATTTTTATGCCCAATTAGCAAAATTCATATAGTGCTTTTAGTGTCTCATTTCTTGATTTTATTCTTTCAGTGCCTAATGACTCAATTTGTTCGCATCCTAGTACATTTGTTTTACTTTCGACGATATTCATCTTATAAATTCCACTCCGTTAAACCAGTCTTCCAAATCCATTGCTGTCACTGACAGAATTGCAAAGCCACTGACAAACCTTAATGTTTATTTCTTCTCCAAGAAGTTAAATTCTCTTTGCAAATTTTTCCTTTGTTTCATTTACTGCTTGCTCAGTGTACAGATTGAACAAAAGTAGGAACGTGGTGTAACCCAGTCTCATCCTCTTCCGAACTATTGCTATCCTTCGACTCTCCCGTCTGTTTTCTGTACAAGCTGTAAAATAACCTTATGCTCCCTGTATTTTATCCTTGCTATCTGTGGAATTTCAAAGTGTATTCCAGTCCACATTGTCAGAGGCTTTCTCTAAACCTGTAATCGCTAAACGTAGCTTTGCCTTCTTTAATCTGTCTTTTAAGTTAATCGGTCTACCCAGGAAGAACATATGAATTACTCAATAATAAGTCAGACTAGTGGGCTAGAAGGGTTTTCAGGACGGAACGATGAGTTCATATTCCAGTTCAACTACCAGTTCACGTTCCTACTGCTCTAATCCAGACTCATTTCAGATATGAAATTCAAAAGGAAGGTGTTATTCAACACTACACTACCTCTGCATACTGAATCAGCTACACGTGTGTGGCTTAACAGTTCTCATTTTATGAAACCACTGCAACTAAAATTGTTCCTGATCGTTACTGAGAGGTAATAGTATGATATAATCATATGTTATTTGATAATTCTGTCAGTATTTTAATTCTGTTACTATTAAACTTTTTCATTTTCTGGAAGCTGCATTGCACTCAGCAGCGAATTCCGAATTCATGACTTGTAAATTACAGTGCGTAATTGTTTATCTATGCTGCTCATTGCACTACCAACTCCGGCCGTAACTGAAAGTTACAACGCCAATTATTTCTCTGTATGTTGTATAGTTACATGGGTGGAATAGGCAGGGGTAAAGTCCCGCAATTTTCAGTTTTTATTCTGTGGTCAGTGGGGGATAGATTTTCACTTGAAGTCATAGATTCGGTTATTACCTATAACACGTATAAATTCCAGCTATGTATGATTATTAATTACAGAGAAATTCACAATTTCGCTAAAACAAAAATTGCGGGGTTTTACCCCACAAAATGGGGTAAAGCCTCACAGTGTGAGTCTTTGTTGCATTTGAGATAAACAAGGATAAAAGTGGATGACTGAACAATAAAAATTCTTGAAACAACTAATAATATCATTGTTCTATTGCAGCCATGTTGCCAACACTGTGCTGAACCGAAATATCTTGTAAATTTGAACACAATGCTTAGAAATGTCTATGTCTCTGAGCACTATCGGACTTAACTTCTGAGGTCGTCAGTCCCCTAGAACTTAGAACTACTTAAACCTAACTAACATAAGAACATCGCACACATCCATGCCCGAGGCAGGATTCGAACCTGCGACAGAAGCGGTCGCGCGTTTCCAGACTGTAGCGCCTAGAACCGCTCGGCCACCCCGGCCGGCAATGCTTAGAAATACTGGTACAAAAATAATACTTTCTTCTTCATGAACGGAGGATTACTAGGGTAACCTGAAAGAGCTCTGTCACTGAGGGTATGCTATCCAGGTACCCAGCAAATAGTGTATTTCGTTAGATCATCTGATTCTTCCTTGAAGTCACAGGCTCTTATTCTTCTTCGGAAACTTCTTCTCCAAATAGTAAATCCATATCTATAACTGAGCTACATGATGTGAGAAGTCTGGAGTGAAGAATAATCAACTAGCTGTTTGATCTGACTCTTCCGTTTTTTGTTCTTTTCTTTTTTTCTGGCGTTGATGTTGTTTTGTTTCTGTAGCATCCACTTTTCTTTCGTTGGCGTGTCTTTCGTTCTCAGTAGCAAGCTTGGCTTTTCCTATGCATTCTTTTTCTATTCGTTCTTTATTGAAAATTTTTTTGAATTTTGTGGTAAGGTCTTATGGGACCAAACTGCTGAGGTCATCGTTCCCTAAGCTTACGCACTACTTAAACTAACTTACGCTAAGGACAACACACACACCTATGCCGGAGGGAGGACTCGAACCTCCGACGGGAGGAGCCGCATGGACCGTTACAAGGCGCCATAGACCGCGCGGCTACCCCACGCGGCGTTCTTGACTGAGTGTCCACTTTAGAAGCACAAATTTCAATGCTTTACCAGGAAGTTTCCCCTAAATATTCATTTTAGACAGCAGAATTACATCTTCAGGTGGGATAATCTCATGCAGGGTGGTTTGAATGTCATCTGCTGCGGAGCTTATCACTGATGAATTGTCGTCACATTGTTGTAGATGTGGGGATTTATCCCAAAACATGTTGGGGATATGTCCCATTTCGTCATTTTTTGACAAATGCTCCATTGTTGATTTTAGAGACCAACTGGAACAACTATTTCCACCCAAAAGTGAGGCTTAAATGCAATAGCGTCAAGTATTAATTCGTCGATTCTTTTTTTACAACCTTACTCTATACAGTGTTCTGCGCCACACTCGCACCCTTCCATGAGTTCTTACCAACTGAAATCTGGTGTCAACTGACCAGGCCACGGATTTTCAGTCGTCTAGGGTCCAACCGATATAGTGGTGAGCCCCGGGGAGGTGCTGCAGGCTTTCTCGTGCTGCTGTTAGCAAAGGCACTCGCGTCGATCGTCTGCTGCCATATAACCAATTAACGCCAAATTTCGCCGCACTGTCCTAACCGGTAAGTTCGTCCTATGTCGTAGATTGATTACTGCGATTGTTTCACGCAGTGTTTTTTATAGTTTAGCACTGACAACTGTAGGCAAACGCTGCTGCTCTCGGTAGTTAAGTGATGCCGTCAGCCACTGCGTTGTCTGTAGTGAGAGGTAATGCCTGAAATTTGGTTTTTCGGCACACTCTTGACCCTTTGGAACTCGAAATATTCTATTCCCTAATGATTTCTGAAGTGGACCATCCCATGCATCTAACCTGCACACTATTTCGTGTTCATAGTCTGTTAACTCCCGACGTACGGCCATAACAAAGTCGGAACCTTTCCCACGGACCAATGCAGTGGCATTTTATACCTTTTTACGCGATATTACCGCCGTCTGTATAGGTGCATATCCCATGACTTCTGTCGCCCCAGCATAGCCGCGCGGGGTAACCGCCTGTGATAAGGCGCCTTGCCATAGTTCACGTAGCTGCACGCGTCGGAGGTTCGAGTCCTTCCTCGGGCTTGGGTGTGTGTGTTGCCCTTCGCGTAACTTAGTCTAAGTTAGATTAAGTAGTGTGTAAGCCTAGGGACCGATGACCTCAGCAGTTTGGTCCCAGCCCGCATCTCGTGGTCGTGCGGTAGCGTTCTCGCTTCCCACGCCCGGGTTCCCGGGTTCGATTCCCGGCGGGGTCAGGGATTTTCTCTGCCTCGTGATGGCTGGGTGTTGTGTGCTGTCCTTAGGTTAGTTAGTTTTAAGTAGTTCTAAGTTCTAGGGGACTGATGACCATAGATGTTAAGTCCCATAGTGCTCAGAGCCATTTGAACCATTTAGTTTGGTCCCATAGGAACTTACCACCACCACCTCAGCATATTTAACTAATTGCACCCGTTTTCAGTGGTGTACAGGCATTCTCACTACAGTACATCATGCTCTGCAGAACAGCGATGGGGGCCAAAGTTTTCCAACATGTGAAAAAAAAAATCCGTAATTCGGAGTCACCTGTATATAAGATCGTAACTCAAATCGAATGCTCCTCTTGTTTTCTGTATTATCGACAACAATGATGAGCAAATACTTGCATTCCAAACACGATATCTGTTTTGAGGACCTTATCTGTTACTGTAGCTCGCGTTATCATCGTGCTCTTGTTATGGCCAGCGTCAGGATTTGCAATTTCCCTACAGTAAAAAATGGTTCAACTGGCTCTAAGCACTATGGGACTTAACATCTGAGGTCAGCAGTCCCCTAGACTTAGAACTACTTAAACCTAACTAACCTAAGGACATCACACACATCCATACCCGGGGCAGGATTCGAACCTGCGACCATAGCATCAGCGCGGTTCCAGATTCCCTACAGTAGAACTGTTGCTTTTTCCACAGCACGTTGATGGGAACCCAGTTTTCGCCGCTTCAGAACATCTGCTTCTTTTCGGCGTTGTAATTCTGCGCCTCTCTCGTACCAAGGCTGCCGAAAAGCAGACAGCGAGCATTGCGCCCACTCCTCTACGTAACGCGCTGTGGCGGAAGTGTTTACGCTACTGCCTCAGGGAAGCCAAACAGTGGCTGCCGCCGCGGTGCATGCCGGGAGTCGTTGTCAGCTGACTTCAAACACTTGCATTCCTCGCGATCCGACGCTCAGCGTGCTCTGCTGGCAAGTACTTGCAGCTCTTTATAAAGCCTGCTGCATCACGCATTCTGTTACAAGCCCGTTCATTGTCCAAGGCTTGAGTGACACAGACAATAAGACGTCAGTCTCCTCAGTATTTTATCAGATGAAGAGGCAGCAGGCTAATATCTGTAATGCTACTCAACACTGAACATATTATCAGACTTCCCTTGAACCTGATCCCCCTCGGTCTGTCTTCCGAGCACATACGTTTTGTACTGGATATTTCATCACATATAACTTCAAGTAATCACGATCATTTTAAATGCATAACAATTACTTATCTGTGGCGTTCTCGTACATAAAATCAACTGCGTCCGGATTTTAATAATTTTTTTAGTTGTGACGTGCAGGTGCTAATAAAATCACTTGGTTTAAATTGTTGGCAAGTTACGTAGCGCAGCAGATTCCTAGCCGAAGTTGGCCCAGGTTCGATTCCGGCCGAGCTCAAGGTTTTCTCCGCTCGGCCTGGGTGTTGTGTTGTTCTTAAGTTAGTATCGTCGTAACTGACAAGAAACTCGTCTCCAATACATTGTCTTATCGTCTTCCCATTAATGAGATGGCTGAATCAGCATGAACCGAAAGCCAATAAAAAAAAAATGTTGCATTGATGATTCTTGCTGCAGATCGCTATGATTCAAACTGTATCAATATATTTTAAAATATTTCAGCGAAAATGTTGCTACAAGGCGACTTTTACACAACTGGAATTTCACTTTAATCTTTACCTACAATAACAATTAACAGATATTATCTATTCTGAAACTTATCTCTGGAGTAGGATTTGCCAGGCGTAAATTATTTCAGCTAATTTTATATTTATGAATGCTACTCTTATTCTCAAATTGTGAATGTCCCTTCCCAAACACTTTGCAAGTGATTAAATATTCTGTGATGCTGTTGCTAGTATTCCCAGTTTTTGACAGTTGCCTGCATGTGGCTGGAAGATACCTGCTAGATATTACCATTACTACATATTTCTGTGCAATGAGCACCTGGATGTAATTGTGAAAGTTCCACAGAAAATTATCCCTAATCGAAAGATGCAAGCTTTACGATGCTTTGCTCACTAAACCCAGGAGTCATACACAGAGCTAATGATGCTGAATGAGAGCGATTAAAATCTATAAGATACGATTTCTAAATGAAGCTTTGATAAACGTGCACTTCGAGAAACATTCAGATTTAAATAAGTCGCTTGATGATGACATCTACATCTACATCTACATTTATACTCCGCAAGCCACCCAACGGTGTGTGGCGGAGGGCACTTTACGTGCCACTGTCATTACCTCCCTTTCCTGTTCCAGTCGCGTATGGTTCGCGGGAAGAACGACTGTCTGAAAGCCTCCGTGCGCGCTCTAATCTCTCTAATTTTACATTCGTGATCTCCTCGGGAGGTATAAGTAGGGGGAAGCAATATATTCGATACCTCATCCAGAAACGCACCCTCTCGAAACCTGGCGAGCAAGCTACACCGCGATGCAGAGCGCCTCTCTTGCAGAGTCTGCCACTTGAGTTTATTAAACATCTCCGTAACACTATCACGGTTACCAAATAACCCTGTGACGAAACGCGCCGCTCTTCTTTGGATCTTCTCTATCTCCTCCGTCAGACCGACCTGGTACGGATCCCACACTGATGAGCAATACTCAAGTATAGGTCGAACGAGTGTTTTGTAAGCCACCTCCTTTGTTGATGGACTACATTTTCTAAGCACTCTCCCAATGAATCTCAACCTGGTACCCGCCTTACCAACAATTAATTTTATATGATCCTTCCACTTCAAATCGTTCCGCACGCATACTCCCAGATATCTTACAGAAGTAACTGCTACCAGTGTTTGTTCCGCTATCATATAATCATACAATAAAGGATCCTTCTTTCTATGTGTTGTATTGGGGGAAATGACACTGCGGGAGGAGGCTAGTTTGATCCTACGACACATAACATACTAGATTCCTTTATTACGCATTGAACAAGATGAGAAACTTAACTTCGTAACTATCATGAATATTTATTACTGTCAGTGAACATTAATGTATCACTTGATACAGAACAAGATACCAGTTTCTTTCCCCAAAGTACAACTGAATGTAATCTTCCATACCGAGCGACGTGGCGCAGTTGTTAACATACTGGATTCGCATTCGGTAAGACGAAGGTTCAAACCCGCGCCTGGCCATCGTCATTTAGGTTTTCCATGATTTCCCTAAATCGCTTCAGGGAAATGACGGGATGGCTCCTTTGAAAGGGCACGGCCGACTTGCTTCCGCAACCTTCCCTAATCCGATATGACCGATGACCTCGCTGTTTGGTCCCCTCCTCCATATCAATCAAGCAACCAAACTTTCGTGCAGAGTTCTGTATAATACAATTATCGCAATGCTGTTGGCTCGGTAGAGAGACGATGCTGGCATCTTTGGCGATTTCACACTGCGGCGAGTGACGCTGTACTCTGGCATAAATAAGCGAGCTGATGCGGAGACGTATGTAAAACACTTGTGAGCGTCTCCACCCTTATTCCCCCCCCCCCCCCCCATTCGCAGCTGCATCCGGCTGCGACTATGCTTGCATGTGGTTTCGTTGCGAGGTATCAACCTTGCCTTAGGAGTCGTCCTTTAGACGACACCACACCTTGTGCATAACTGTATGATCTGTCTTTTTTCCTATTGATATACCATTTACCAGTGTATACTTTTTCTGACTACTATATTCATTGCTCCCTCTCATTTGTGCCTTCTGTTGGGCTTAATTATGATTCCTACATCAACAGCAAATCTTTTCTCCGTTATTCAAGATGCAGTCCTGTAGACATTAACACAACTCTCAACACATTGACAGAACCCTCTTGAATACGTACTCATTACAGACGTATATGAAGTGTATTCTCAGCTGCGAATATGGACTGCCATCATCTCTATAATGGAATGACGACTGTGCCGCAATGGGACTCGAAGCAGAATTTCTCGCTTAACGCGTGCGGTTGCCTTATCATTCGGCTATACTGGCGACATATGGGAGTTTGGGTCTGCCCGTGGTTCGCGTTCGGATGTTGATGTTGTAGTCTTCACTCCAGAGACTGATTTGATGCAGTTCCCCATGCTACTCTATCCTGTGCAAACTTCTTCATCTCCCAGTACCTACTGCAACCTACATCCTTCTGAATCTGTTTAGTGTATTCATCTCTTGGTCTCCCTCAACGATTTTTACCCTCCGCGCTGCCCTCCAATACTAAATTGGTGATGCCTTGTCTCAGAATATGTCATACCTACCGATCCCTTCTTCTAGTCAAGTTGTGCCACAAATTCCTCTTCTTCCCAATTCAATACATCCTCATTAGTTATGTGATCTACCCATCTAATCTTCAGCATTCATCTGTAGCACCACATTTCGAAATCTTCTATTGTCTTCTTGTCCAAACTATTTATCGTCCATGCTTCACTTTCATACATGGCTACACTCCATACAAATACTGTCAGAAACTAGTTCTGACACTTAAATCTGTACTCGATGTTAACAAATTTCTCTTCTTCAGAAACGCCTTCCTTGCCGTTGACAGTCTACATTTTATATCCTCTCTACTTCGACCATCATCAGTTCTTTCGCTCCACAAATAGCAAAACTCATTTACTACTTTAAGCGTCTCATTTCCTAATCTAATGTCAGAGACAGTAAAGGACGTGGATGAGCAGCTGAACGGAATGCACAGTGTCGTGAAAGGAGGATATAAGATGAACATCAACAAAAGCAAAACGAGGATAATGGAATGTAGTCGTATTCGGATAGCCAAATGATAAGGTGACCATTCGCGATAAGCGGGAAATGCGGGTTCGAGTCTCAGTTTGACACAGATTTTCATTGTCGTCATTGCATTATACAGGTGATGGTTGTCCACGTTCGCAACTGCGAATACATTTCATGTATTTCAAGACGGATGTAGTCGCCGCAGTGCCTGTTCCTTTGGACTTTAAGGCTAGTTGACCAAACCGCACTTGATCATTCAGTTTATATACAAAAATATGGCAGTAGTTGATGCAATTATTATGACCATGCACTGCACTCTGCATGGATGGCAGTATTGCTTTTGAAATATTTTTAGCATGTTGCTGACCACGCAGTTGCAGGGGAAAGACGAGGTGAGTTGTCCGTTGCGTACTGGAACATTACAGAACAGTATTAGGAGTTATTAGAGAATATTTTAGAACTTGCAGATATTTGAGAACTGATTTCCTTATCATTTGCAGGAAGAGTAATTAAATTCTGTTTCTTTTGTTCTCAATCAGAATTCTATTATTGTTAGAGATGCAACGTCACCACATATCGAGACGTGTCTTAATCAATACGAATGGGTTTCACCTGTCGACAACTCTACCAGGATTTCGTTTCGTTGGACGATTTCGCAGTTGGAGATGTTTCGTCTTGCTGCGGTAGTTGCAAAATTTTATGCAACAGTGCTTGGCCAGTAGATGCTGTATAGCATTTTTGATTGCTCTCGCACTGCTTCCAATTAATTCAAAAGTTTTTATTTCAGTAATTTTCTAGTTCAGAATTCGTTTTGTAAGAGTGAATATAAAAAAAAATGTTCAAATGTGTGTGAAATCTTGTGGGACATAACTGCTAAGGTCATCAGTCCCTAAGCTTACACACTACTTAACCTAAATTATCCTCAGGACGAACACACACACCCATGCCCGAGGGAGGATTCGAACCTCCGCCGGGACCAGCCGCATAGTCCATGACTGCAGTGCCTTAGACCGCTCGGCAAATCCCGTGCGGCAGTGAATTTAACAGTTTTGCGTAAGATAGATGCTTTGTATTTTTTATTATTTTCTTTATTGCTACAACGACAATGAAAACTAGAGCACAGACAGGAATAAACAAGACTATAGAGGTAGCTTCAAATGAAGTGTTCGAAAATTTGAGACGTAGTGTGCAAAACTCTTTTCAGGATAATGGACTTTCGAACAATATTGTGAATAATAATAGTGTAAACTATTATTTGCCAATCATGCGTGATTAAATGCAGGAACCAACACTCCGTTCAGGCGATCAGAATTCCATAACACAATACGATTCTGTTATGAGAGGTTCAGGTATTGCTACCGCTTCTACAGAGCAAAATAATTCTGTTTTCCCCTCTTCCAGGGGAAACTACGGCCGTAATTTTTCCTGAGGGCATGCAGCTTTACTGTATGGATAAATGATGATGGCGTCCTCTTGGGTAAAACATTCCGGAGGTAAAATAGTCCCCCATTCGGATCTCCGGGCGAGGACTACTCAGGAGGACGTCGTTATCAGGAGGAAGAAAACTGGTGTTCTACGGATCGGAGCGTGGAATGTCAGATCCCTTAATCGGGCAGGTAGATTAGAAAATTTAAAAAGGGAAATGGATAGGTTAAAGTTAGATATAGTGGGAATTAGCGAAGTTCGGTGGCAGGAGGAACAAGACTTTTGTTAGGTGAATACAGGGTTATAAATACAAAATCAAACAGGGGTAATGCACGAGTAGGTTTAATAATGAATAAAAAAATAGTAGTTCGGGTAAGCTACTACAAACAACATAGTGAACGCATTATTGTGGCCAAGATAGACACGAGGCCCACGCCTACTACAGTAGTACAAGTTTATATGCCAACTAGCTCTGCAGATGATGAAGAAATTGAAGAAATGTATGAGGAGATAAAAGAAATTATTCTGGTAGTGAAGGGAGACGAAAATTTAATAGTCATGGGTGACTGGGATTCAAGAGTAGGAAAAGGGAGAGAAGGAAACATAGTAGGTGAATATAGATTGGGGATAAGAAATGAAAGAGGAAGCCGCCAGGTAGAGTTTTGCACAGAGCATAACTTAATCATAGATAACACTTGGTTCAAGAATCATGAAAGAAGGTTGTATACAAGGAAAAACCCTGGAGATACTAGAAGATATCAGATAGATTATATAATGGTAAGACAGAGATTTAGTAACCAGGTTTTAAATTGTAAGACATTTCCAGGGGCAGATGTGGAGTCTGACCACAATCTACTGGTTATGAACGGTAGATTAAAACTGAAGAAACTGCAAAGCGGTGGGAATTTAAGGAGATGGGACCTGGATAAATTGAAAGAACCAGAGGTTGTAGAGAGTTTCAGGAAGAGCATAAAGGAACAATTGACAAGAATGGGGGAACAAAATACAGTAGAAGAAGAATGGATAGCTTTGAGGGATGAAGTGGTGAAGGCAGCAGAGGATCAAGTAGGTAAAAAGACTAGGGCTAGTAGCAATCCTTGGATGACAGAAGAAATAATGAATTTAATTGATGAAAGGAGAAAATATAAAAATGCAGTAAATGAAGTAGGCAAAAAGGAATACAAACGTCTCAAAAATGAGATCGACAGGAAGTGCAAAATGGCTAAGCAGGCGTGGCTAGAGGGCAAATGTAAGGGTGTAGAGGCTTACCTCACTAGGGGTAAGATAGATACTGCCTACAGGAAAATTAAATAGACCTTTGGAGAAAAGAGAACCACTTGTATGAATATCAAGGGCTCAGATGGAAACCCAGTTCTAAGTAAACAAGGGAAAGCAGAAAGGTGGAAGGAGTATATAGAGGGACTGTACAAGGGCGATGTTCTTGAGGACAGTATTATGGAAATGGAAGAGGATGTAGATGAAGATGAAATGGGAGATATGATACTGCGTGAAGAATTTGATAGAGCACTGAAAGATCTAAGTCGAAACAAGGCCCCCGGAGTAGACAACACTCCATTAGAACTACTGACAGCCTTGGGAGAGCCAGTCCTGACAAAACTACCATCTGGTGAGCAAAATGTATGAGACAGGCGAAATACCCTCAGACTTCAAGAAGAATATAATAATTCCAGTCCCAAAGAAAGCAGGTGTTGACAGATGTGAAAATTACCGTACTGTCAGTTTAATAAGTCACGGCTGCAAAATACTAACGCGAATTCTGTACAGACGAATGGAAAAACTGGTAGAAGCCGACCTCGGGGAAGATCAGTTTGGATTCCGTAGAAATATGGGAACACGTGAGGCAATACTGACCCTACGACTTATCTTAGAAGGTAGATTAAGAAAAGGCAAACCTACGTTTCTAGCATTTGTAGACTTGGAGAAGCTTTTGACAATGTTGACTGGAATAATCTCTTTCAAATTCTGAAGTTGGCAGGGGTAAAATACAGGGAGGAAAGGCTATTTACAATTTGTACAGAAACCAGATGGCAGTTATAAGAGTCGAGGGGCATGAAAGGGAAACAGTGATTGGGAAGGGAGTGAGACAGGGTTGAAGCCTCTCCCCAATGTTATTCAATCTGTATATTAAGCAAGCAGTAAAGGAAACAAAAGAAAAATTCGGAGTAGGTATTAAAATCCATGGATAAGAAATAAAAACTTTAACGTTCGCCGATGACATTGTAATTCTGTCAGAGACAGCAAAGGACTTGGAAGAGCAGTTGAACGGAATGGACAGTGTCTTGAAAGGAGGATAGAAGATGAACATCAACAAAAGCAAAACAAGGATAATGGAATGTAGTCGAATTAAGTCGGGTGATGCTCAGGGTATTAGATTAGGAAATGAGACGCTTAAAGTAGTAAATGAGTTTTGCTATTTGGGGGGGGGGCAAAATAACCGATGATATAGTTGCGGAACAGTTCAGAGAAAATTTGAGTCTCGTAACAAATAAATACCCCACTCATACGGTTATAGTTGGTGGGGACTTCAAACTTCCCTCGATATGTTGGCAAAAATAATTGTTCAAAACCGGTGGTAGGCAGAAAACATCTTCCGAGATTGTCCTAAATGCTTTCTCCGAAAGTTATTTCGAGCAGTTAGTCCACGAATCCACGCGAATTGTAAATGGTTGCGAAAACACACTTGACCTCTTAGCCACAAACAATCCAGAGCTGACAGAGAGCATCATGACTGATACAGGGATTAGTGATCACAAGGTCGTTGTAGCTAGGCTCAATACCGTTTCTTCCAAATCCACCAGAAACAAACGCAAAATAATTTTATTTAAAAAAGCGGATAAAGTGTCACTAGAAGCCTTCCTAAGAGACAATCTCCATTCCTTCCGAACTGACTATGCAAATGTAGACGAGATGTGGCTCAAATTCAAAGATATAGTAGCAACAGCAATTGAGAAATTCATACCTCATAAATTGGTAAGAGATGGAACTGACCCCCTGTGGTACACAAAACAGGTCCGAACTCTGTTGCAGAGGCAACGGAAAAAGCATGCGAAGTTCAGAAGAACGCGAAATCCCGAAGATTGGCTAAAATTTACAGACGCGCGAAATTTGGCACGGACTTCAATGCGAGATGCCTTTAATAGGTTCCACAACGAAACATTGTCTCCAAATTTGGTAGAAAAACCGAACAAATTCTGGTCGTATGTAAAGTACACAAGCGGCAAGACGCAGTCAATACCTTCGCTGCGCAGTGCCGATGGTACTGTTACCGACGACTGTGCCGCTAAAGCGGAGAGTTATTGAACGCAATTTTTCGAAATTCCTTCACCAGGGAATATGAATGGAATATTCCAGAATTTGAAACACGAACAGCTGCTAGCATGAGTTTCTTAGAAGTAGATACCTTAGGGGTTGCGAAGCAACTCAAATCGCTTGATACGGGCAAGTCTTCACGTCCAGATTGTATACCGATTAGGTTCCTTTCAGAATACGCTGATACAATAGCTCCCTACTTAGCACTCATATACAACCGCTCGCTCACCGATAGATCTGTACCTACAGATTGGAAAATTGCGCAGGTCGCACCAGTGTTTAAGAAGGGTAGCAGCAGTAATCCATCTAACTACAGATCTATATCATTGACGTCGGTTTGCAGTAGGGTTTTGGAACATATACTGTATTCAAACATTATGAATCACCTCGAAGGGAACGATCTATTGATACGTAATCAGCATGGTTTCAGAAATCGTCGTTCTCGTGCAACGCAGCTAGCTCTTTATTCGCACAAAGTAATGGCCGCTATCGACAGGGGATCTCAAGTTGATTCCGTATTTCTAGATTTCCGGAAACCTTTTGACACCGTTCATCACAAGCGACTTCTAATCAAGCTGCGGGCCTATGGGGTATCGTCTCAGTTGTGCGACTGGATTCGTGATTTCCTGTCAGGAAGGTCGCAGTTCGTAGTAATAGACGGCAAATCATCGAGTAAAACTGAAGTGATATCAGGTGTTCTCCAGGGAAGCGTCCTGAGACCTCTGCTGTTCCTGATCTATATAAATGACCTGGGTGACAATCTGAGCAGTTCTCTTAGGTTGTTCGCAGATGATGCTGTAATTTACCGTCTACTAAGGTCATCCGAAGACCAGTATCAGTTGCAAAGCGATCTAGAAAAGATTGCTGTATGGTGTGGCAGGTGGCAGTTGACGCTAAATAACGAAAAGTGTGAGGTGATCCACATGAGTTCCAAAAGGAATCCGTTGGAATTCGATTCATCGATAAATAGTACAATTCTCAAGGCTGTCAATTCAACTAAGTACCTGAGTGTAAAAATTACGAACAACTTCAGTTGGAAAGACCACATAGATAATATTGTGGGGAATACGAGCCAAAGCTTGCGTTTCATTGGCAGGACACTTAGAAGATGCAACAAGTCCACTGAAGAGACAGCTTACACTACACTTGTTCGTCCTCTGTTAGAATATTGCTGCGCGGTGTGGGATCCTTACCAGGTGGGATTGACGGAGGACATCGAAAGGGTGCAAAAAAGGGCAGCTCGTTTTGTATTATCACGTAGTAGGGGAGAGAGTGAGGCAGATATGATACGCGAATTGGGATGGAAGTCATTACAGCAAAGACGTTTTTCGTCGCGGCGAGATCTATTTACGAAAAATCAGTCACCAACTTTCTCTTCCGAATGCGGAAATATTTTGTTGAGCCCAACCTACATAGGTAGGAATGATCATCAAAATAAAATAAGAGAAATCAGAGCTCGAACAGAAAGGTTTAGGTGTTCGTTTTTCCCGCGCGCTGTTCGGGAGTGGAATGGTAGAGAGATAGTACGATTGTGGTTCGACGAACCCTCTGCCAAGCACTTAAATGTGAAATGCAGAGTAGTCATGTAGATGAAGTAGAGAGGATATAAAATGTAGACTGGCAATGGCAAGGAAAGCGTTTCTGAAGAAGAGATATTTGTTAACATAGAGTATAGATTTAAGTGTCAGGAAGTCGTTTCTGAAAGTATTTGTATGGAGTGTAGCCATGTATGGAAGTGAAACATGGACGATAAATAGTTTGGACAAGAAGAGAATAGAAGCTTTTGAAATGTGGTGCTACAGAAGAATGCTGAAGATTAGATTGGTACATCACGTAACTAATGAGGAGGTATTGAATAGGATTTGGGAGAAGAGGAGTTTGTGGTACAACTTGACTAGAAGAAGGGATCGGTTGGTAGGACATGTTCTGAGGCATCGAGGGATCACCAATATAGTATTGGAGGGCAGCGTGGAGGGTAAAAATCGTAGAGGGAGACCAAGAGATGAATACACTAGACAGATTCAGAAGGATGTAGGCTGCAGTACGTATTGGGAGATGAAGAAGCTTGCACAGGATAGAGTAGCATGGAGAGCTGCAACAAACCAGTCTCAGGACTGAAGACCACAACAACAACAACTCTTCCAGTGGTAATATTTTTACTTTTTTTTAAGTCGTCAGTCCTCTGACTGGTTTGATGCGACCCGCCACCAATTCCTCTCCTGCGCCAACCTCTTCATCTCAGAGTAGCACTTGCAACCTACGTCCTCAGTTATTTGCTGGATGTGTTCCAATCTCTGTCTTCCTCTACAGTTTTTGCCCTCTACAGGTCCCTCTAATACCATGGAAGCCATTCCCTGACGTCTTAACAGATGTCATATCATCCTGCCTCTTCTCCTTGTCAGTGTTTTCCACACATTCTTTTCCTCTCCGGTTCTGCGAATAACCTCCTCATATTCCTTACCTTATCAGTCCATATTCGTCTGGAACACCACATCTTAAATGCTTCGATTCTCTTCTGTTCTGGTTGTTCCACTGTGAATGTCTGACTACCATACAATGCTAAGCTCCAAACGTACATTCTCAGAAATGTCTGTTGGCTAGGAATGCCATTTTGGCAGTGCTTTTGATATCCTCCTTGCTCCGTCCGTCATTGCTTATTTTACTACCTAGGTAGCAGAAATCCTTAACTTCATCTACTTCTTGGCCATCAATCCTAATGTTAAGTTTCTCGCTGTTCTCATTTAATTACTTTTCACTACTTTCGTCTTTCGTCGATTTACTTTCAGCCCATATTCTGCACTTATTAGACCGTTCATTCCATTCAGAAGATCACGTAATTCTTCCTCATCTTCACTCAGGGTAGCAATGTCATCAGCGAATTGTATCATTGACATCCTTTCACCCTGAATTTTAATTCCACTCCTGAATATTTGTTTTATTTCCATCATTGCTTCTTCGAAGTACAGATTGAACAGTAGGGGCGAAAGACTTGATCCTTGTCTTATACCCTTTTTATCCGAACACTTCATTCTCGGTCGTCCACAGTAATACTAAGGTTTCTACAGCTTCTGAAGCACAAGTCAACAAAACCCGACGCTTTAATTTCACACAACAGCCATACGATTAGTGAAACTGAACAGTTCAAATTTCCAGGTGTTCAGATAACTAGTAAACTGTCTTGGAAAGCCCACGTTCGGGATCTTGTTCAAAGACTTAATGCTGCCATTTTTACTATCCGAATGGTATCTGAAGTAAGTGATTATTCGACACGAAAATTAGTCCACTTTGCTAATTTTCATTCGCTTATGCCGTATGGTATTATATTCTGGGGTAACTCTTCCAATTGTAAAAGGATATTTTTGGCTGAGAAACGGGCAGTTCGTGCAATAACTGGTGTAAATTCGCGAACCTCTTGTCGACCACTGTTTACTAGTCTGGGTATTCTGACATTGGCCTCTCAATATACATATTCTTTGCTGTCGTCTCTTGTTCACAATATCAGCTTATTCCCAAGAATTAGCAGCTTTCACTCAGTTCATACTAGGCAGAATTACAGTTTGCATTTGGGTCGTACTTACTTAGCTCTCGTGCAGAAAGGTGTGCAGTATACTGCTACATCCATTTTCAATAAGCCGCCAAAATAATTCAAAAATCTTAGCAGTAATCCACGCAACTTTCAAATCGAAACTGAAGAGTTTCCTCATACGTCACTCCTTCTATTCTGTTGAGGAGTTCTTTGAAAAATTAAGCTGAATCCTATGCTAATTTGTTGGTTTCGTTTACGTAAGCTTATTGCCTGGCTTTTTTTGGATTCATAAACATTTTATTTTATCTGTTAGTACTTTAATGTTGTAATTTCATGTACTGGCAGGTTCCATGATCTTGCAGATTTGCTCCTAAATTTGGTCCCATGGCGTGTAAATAAAATAAAATAAAATAATTCCCTCTTGGCTCTTGTACACATTGTACATTTCCCGTATCTCCGTATTGCTTATCCCTACTTTTCTCAGAATTTCGAAGATCTTGCACCATTTTACATTCTCGAGCCTTTTTCCACGTCGAAAAATCCTGTGAACGTGACCTGATTTTTCTTTAGTCTTGGTTCCGTTATCAACTGCAACATCAGAATTGCCTCTCTGGTGCCCTTACCTTTCCTAAAGCCAAACTGCCGACATCTACCACATCCTGAATTCTCTTTTCCATTCTTTTGTATATTACTCTTGTCAGTTAATTTGATGCATGAGTTGCCAAGCTGACTGTGCGATAATTCTTGAACTTGCTGGCTTTTGCAGTCTTCTCAAATGTGGGGCAGATATTTTTCCGAAAGTCAGATGGTATGTCGCCAGACTCGTGCATTTTAAACACCAACGTGAATAGACGTTTTGTCGCCACTTCCCCCAATGATTTTAGAAATTCTGATGGAATGGTGCATAGCCCTCCTGCCTTATTTGATCTTAAGTCCTCCAAAGCTCTTTCAATTCCTGATTCTAATGCTGGATCCCCTATCTCTTCTAAATCAACCACTGTTTCTTCTTCTATCACATCAGACAAATTATCCCCCTCACAGAGGTCTTCAACATACCCTTTCCACCTATCCGCTCTCTCCTCAGCATTTAACATCGGAATTCCCGTTGCACCCTTAATGTTACCACCCTTGCTTTTAATTTCACCCCAGGTTGTTTTGACTTTACCTATATGCTAAGTTAGTCCTTCCAACAACCATTTCTTCTTCGATATCCTCACATTTTTCATGTAGGCATTTCGCCTTAGCTTCCTTGCACTGCCTATTTATTTCATTCCTAAGTGAGTTGTATTTCTGTATCCCTAAATCTCACAGCGCCAGAGAGTTTTGTTTCGCCGCCTCCACTGGCAGTGATTATTGAGAAGTAGCGGAGGGCAGTGCTTGTTGAGAAGTAGTAGTCAGTGCTTGCTGAAATGTCGTAGTGAAGAGTTCTTGTCGAGAGGTCGTAGTAGGGAGTTCTTGTTGAGATGTGGTAGTAGCGAGTCGGTGTGGAGATATTGTAATGATTAGAGTGCTTTTCATCAATACAAATGAAGGTAACAAACTCCTTTTCTTTTTTTTGCTCATTATTTCAATGTCCTGAATAATGCGTCATTACAGGTTCAATCAACAAATCATCTGGCTTGTGTTCTTGTATTAGAGTGTAATTCTGGTTTTCTTGCGCAATTATAGTATTTCAAATTTTTTTATCACGTCAGTATAAATGGTATTTGAAATTTCTTGTCTTATTGAAGAAGAAACGTGCCAGATGTGTACGTTGTGTCATACTTCCACACACAGAACAATTACACTTGTGTTTTGGTTTCGTAGGTTTTATAGTTGCTGGGGACATAATTAATTAATTGCGTTAACGAAAATTTTCATTCCATTCTTTGTTGTTGTTCTATGCAGTCAGATTGCGTACAAAAACTAGTCAGGGCCAACCGTTTACGAAACAGCGTAATCGGACATACAGCTACGAAAAATAGAAAATGATTTTCAAAATTAATAAATAAGCCCCCATGCACATGTCTCTTCATTCTTCAGTACTTCCATTTCCCACTTCATCGGGTTCTGATTCTTCCAGGGTTATCTCTTAAACTTCAGCCTACTCTACAACACAACTACATTGTGAACTGAGTCTATATCTACTCCTGGGTACGTCTTACAATCCAGTATCCGAGTTAGGAATCTCTGCTTGACCATGATGTAATCTAACTGAAATCTTCCCATATCACCCCGCCTTTTCCAAATATGCCTCCTCCTTTTGTGATTCTTGAAAGGACTAATCGCTATTACTAGCTGAAATTAATTACAGAACTCAATTAGCTTTATCCTCTCCCGTTATTCGTCCCAAGCCCATATTCTCCCGTAACCTTTACTTCTACTCGTTCTCTTACATCTGCAATCCAGTCCCCCATGACTATTAGATTTTCATCTCCCTTTACTACCGTATTACCCTTTCAATATCCTCGTATATTTTCTCTGTATTTTCATCTTCAGCGTGCGACGTCAGCATGTATACCTGAACTACCATTGTCGGTGGTGGTTTGCTGCCGATTCTAATAAGAACAAGCCTATCACTGAACTGTTCACAGTAACACACTCTCTGTCCTACCTTCCTATTCATAACGAATCCTACTCCCATTATACCATTTTCTGCTGCTGTTGATATCACCCTGTGCTCATCTGACCAGAAATCCTTGTCTTCTTTCATTTCACTTTATTGACCCCCACAGGTTCTGTGGACGCGCCATATGTGTCTTAAGTGCAGTGGTTTCCATTAACTTATGCATCCTCAAGCCGTTGATCGTTGCTGATTCTTCCATCTTTAGGGGCAGTTTCCCACCCCTAGGACAAGAGTGTGCCCTGAACCTCTGTCCTCTCCTCCCTCCTCTTTGACAAGGCCGTTGACAGTTAATACTAGCTCAGCTTGATGAGATTAGAAAATCCAATAATGAAATTAGGAAATCCAATAACAAACTTCGTGTCGAAATCAAAGAATCTAGTAACAGATAGGAAGAGAATTTCAAATTATTTCGGAATGAGATTAATGATAATTTGAATGCCAGAACGACTGAAATCTCAGATGCCTGAGGAACTCAAGCTGATATTAATAATCTTGAGTCCAGACTTGATCATGTACAGTCTGTTGATATTGTTGAGTTGAGACAACAGACATCACAACAAGAATTGAAAATAGAGGAATTAGCACAAAAGTTAGAGTCTTTACCGTTACAGACTAACACTGAAGTCTCAAAAAATCTGTTGATGATTGTTGCAAATCGTGTCGAAGAATTATCCGAGAGAGTGACGCAAACGAACAATGATTTAGACAAAATGTCAGGCGATACTCAGGGTTCTGTTGGCTGATACCGAGAATTTCAGCCTCTGCAATGTTTTAAAGAATGGCAGATGACGACGAACCAGCAAAACAAACGTGACGTAAGAAAGATACAGGCACAGCTTACCAATATCGAAGTTAAGATTGGTCGGGATGTGGATGCCTCTAGGTTCAACAATTATCACATTGCAAATCGCAATGAACGTGCTAATTTTGGAAATGCTAATTACTTCTCCTTGAACTTGATATGTTTGCAGGACATAATGATTCGAATGCGAGTTACAGTATAAGAGAAACTCATCTGTCCAGAAAAACGATGGCTTTGATTGCGTACATTTTCTAGCAGTTAAATTACGGGATATATGTTGCTTCCACAATATGGAACAGCAAATTCTTATTGTCTTGGGGAAATGCATACTGTGCTTAAAGGTAAAACCACTTTCCATTACGAACAGAACGCCAGTATTTAGGATCATTCCTGCGAAACTATGAGAAGAGCAAAACCACGAACCGTTACGCACAGAACATCACTATTTCCGATCGTCCATGTGATGTTAAGAGAATTAGCTGCTGTTGGCATTTTCGGTCCAGTTACAAGGTATAAACGTGGTCGTTCGTTTTTGAAAGTGTTGAACTTACCTCTAAATTTGTATAATTCACACATTTACGGAGAGCTACAGCAAAATCTGTTTCTGTAGCATTCGTAAAGAATTTTCAGAAAAAAGTAGGGCATGTCCACAAAGTAATTTTTGATAATGCCCCACAATGTAGTTCTAATACACGGCTAAAATCTTTGAGACGTAAGAGAAATAAACCAACATTTATATTACGTTTTATGCCATCTTGTAACCATTCGTAAAGCGTTATGGAAGAATTACGTAAACATTGCAGATTTTATTGCTAAGTCAACACAGAAATCAGGATTTACATCTATCTGATTTTCAAAATATCATTACCGAATGGTTCTAGAACTTTTCCTCCACTCCTTGTATTAAAGAATAAAGTGAAATAATTCATTTAACATTGGAAAACTTCGAGAAAGCTGCAGGAAAAGGAAGAAGCTACAAAATCTACGAGTGAACACCAAGAGGTTACACTAGGTCAGAAAATGTTGTTCAAACCGCATCATTCATCTCATTAAGGAAAGTCTTTAAGTCGCAAGTTTTTCGTGGTGTATGAACGTCATTTTCGCATACGGCGAATCGCACATGCAAATGTTGTAGAACTTGAAACCATACGCACGAGGTCTTCATCATAGGTGCCCCAGATGTTGAAGTGCACTTTCTTATTTTAGCTTCCAGCAGTGTTTCATACTCTTCAACTAATCTGCATATCTGTTAATGTATCTCTTACTGTCACTCTCCTTAACAGTGAATTTTAATGAGTAGTGATGATCGATGATTTGTGTTGTGTGCAGAAAAGTACTTTGAATTCACTATGCATAGGTGATAATACAGTGGAAATAGATTTTTTTTTGTGCATCTACATTTGCACTTCGACAATATGGGAATGGTAAGCCACCTGTGAACAATTTGTATTCAGCTGGTGTTATTCTGAGTTTACTGGTGAAGCATCTGATTGAAATGTAATACTTTTATCTTATTTATTGCGTCCAGAACTTTTTTTGTGATCTTGGTGTAGCAGAGTATTTGGTTTGAGGTTTTAAGATAATCATTTTCTTTTTTCTTCAGGAGGATAGTTTGTACATATAATGAAATGTCTTGTGACTGTGGTAACTTGTGATGTACATTTTGCTTTACCTTTTCCAGACAGAATTTTTTGTTATTTTTGAGGAAAGTGCATGAGATAAATTTTTCCGTCGGTAAACATTTTGTGGAGTATGTCTGAATGCTGGACTGTATACGAGTGGTCCTAAATAGAGAAATGTATTTCTGATGGGCAACAGTTTAACTAGGGTTCTGCTATTTAGGAAGTATTTTGAAGAGTTATAATTTCAGAGTTGTATGCAAACACATGTTGACTCTAGGGTATACTGTACGATATAGACATACAATATGACGAATTTTGCTTTAGTATTGCCATGTTAGGCTTATGGTGTTATAATGGTTTATTATGGTGCAACTATGGTACATTATGGAGCAATTATTGTATATTATGTGAATTGAATTATGATTCATAGGATATTATGCTGAAGGTTAATGAAATATGTTGTTTTGAGGAAGACAGACGACGCGTTATATATGATTTAATGAAGAAGCATTTTACGCAGCTATTTATGGAACAAGACAAGGTAAGGAAAGTACACTATTTAAATGAAGCAACCCACAGCTGTACTAGATATATGGACGTTCTGTTTGTTTACACATAATTCGAAGGTTGAGTCACAGTGATATCTTCATAAGAGATTTATTCTGTCATGAAATGATTTCTGAGAGGACAGTACTAATGAAGTTTCGTTGCTACTGACGAGACGTATTATGATGCTAAGAGTTACCGATTATGGAAAGAAAACGAATTACAGTTTGTGATACCAATCATACCTGCTATTGCAAGCTCTAGAAAACACGAAACCTTTACCTGTACATAACACCAGTGCTTGCAGATGACACTTTTCTTTTCACCTATTTGGAGATGAGAGTGCATGTGTGGATGTATCCGTCAAGTAATGAGCATGGATGTTCTCTCTACTGCTGAATTACGTGAGCGTGAAATGAAATTTCTAGCTATGCAAATATGTGGAATGCAATTGTCACAGTACAAAAAATTTGCTTTTCTACTTATTACTGTTTACACTTATTGTACTTCCTTTTTGTGTGTGACATGACCATAATTGAATTTTTCTTTATTGCAGAAGTAATAAAATTTCTAGCTATGCAAATATGTGGAATGCAATTGTCACAGTACAAAAAATTTGCTTTTCTACTTATTACTGTTTACACTTATTGTACTTCCTTTTTGTGTGTGACATGACCATAATTGAATTTTTCTTTATTGCAGAAATAATAAAAAGATCACAGAACTCTGTGAATTTGTAGGAGCTAAACAATGTTTTTTTTTCAGAAAGGAGTATTACGTAAGTAGCGAGCGAGTTACATTCTAATAATGCAGGTGCAATGGTCTGTTATGGAGAATTAGACTTTCCAGATGAACCTAGTCGTGTTAAAAATACTGAGCCGTGATTTGTATACAAATGTGATATGCATTTTGACAACTTTCTCTTTTCAGCTTGCAGTATTTTTACGTCTTGATGCAAGGTGATCATCCACATTTTTATGCATGTTGTATATAATTGCGTAAAATAAGTTACTTCAATACTTCAGCGTCTTTCTATTTAAACAATTTTATTTTAGACTTTTTCATATGGTTCTGCGACAGCAGTGATGTAGTATCGATTCTGTCACGTTAAGTTAATAATGGTAATATGATGATTTTTTTCTCTCGTCTTTAACCAATACTGAAGCTCAAGAAAAGTTATTTGCTTCATTTTCGGTTAATAAACCATTACTTTCAGCTACAGCTGAACAGTTCGGGGGTTAATCTTTTTTGTGTTGCATCTTAGAGTAAGTTTTATAATTACTAGTCACTTTATAAGATATGTCTTTTGAATGTTGTATTTATTTTGCATTTGTGATTAACTATGTGTGGTCATACTATTCTGACTTCGTAAGATCATGACTCCATAAGATCATGACTCCATACGATTCTGACTTACACTCAGATAAGTTGACATTTAACACCTGACGATACTGACCTTGTGATGCTACTTAATATTTTTCATTTGATGATCATCATGTAAACAATAGTATGATTTAAAAAATGATATAATTATGTTGTAATAATAACGAAGTACTTGTGATAATCACAGACCCATTACTCAATGAGTGAATGTGTAATAAGTTATGAGCACTAAACTGGATATGAAGTCATAAGAAATGACTTTCTTTACTACCTTACGTTGACTGGGGCTCAAGTCACTTACATAAAAAGGAATTGCATGTATCTTCCATTTTTTTTTTCAAATATCTACCTCAGGGTTATTTGAATTTCATATTTTGATTATTTACCTGTAATTTTCTTCGTATGTGAATGTATTGTCGGGCCATGTTAATTTTCTATTGTATGTTAATTTAAACCACATGTAACTGCTATGTATATATAAACTCTGGGATCTATGATTAATTGCAACATTTTTTAAATATGTTACCATTAATGTCATTGGACAAATCTCTATGTCATTCAGTGATGTTATATGTCACACATTTTGCATGTTCTGGACCAAAACATATACTTTATGGTACACAGTGTACTGAACCGTCAGAAAATTAATTTATGTATAACACCTTCACCGCTATGTGGTTGGCCTAAACTTCATGTTTGCAACTGTACTTCAAGGAACTCGGCACACTTCCGTAATTATCTCTGGTCATACATATTTTGAGTCATTTAATGAGCACTGTGTTTATGTGCCTGTTCCCTTAATGTTTCTTTTATGTTAAAGTGTGTATGACTTACTGTTGTTCATTTATTCGCTATGATTGGTTTCTGTTATATCGTCGTATATGAGACTTTTTATCTTCTATGTCAATTATGAGGTCTTGTTTTCTCAAATGGATACAATGCTTTTATGATCTCCATGAATTCTTTGGTACTCAACAAGGTATACATGTGCCTTATACTGTTACTACTAATTCTGTACAGTATCTTTATCTGAATATGAAAAGGAGTGACACACTAAAATATTTGGGTGTGCTTGTCAGTGGACGTAATGTATGTAATGAGTCCCTGAGTCTGCTTACACCTCAAACTTGTGTGTCGTCAAATAAATATATTAACATTTTGATGTGGTTGTCGTCGGACATAATGTATGTAAAGAGTCCCTGAGTCTGCTTACACCTCGAACTTGTGTGTCGTCAAATTGTCAGTGAATATAATGTATGTAATGAGTCCCTGAGTCTGCATACACTTCAAACTTATGTGTCGTCAGATGAGTATATTAACATTTCGGTGTGGTTGTCAGTGGACATAGTGTAAGTTGTCCCTGAGCTTGCTGCACCTACAACAGGTGTTTAGTGCCAGGTGGTTTTTATCTTGTCCAATATTGAACTACCGCCAATGTCATGAAAATATAAGTGCTTACCTGCACAATGATTTTGTATTTATTTTCTCTCCCTTCTCACTTTTTGCAGTTCTATGTAGTATTTGTATCCATACAACTGAAATACATCTTTTTACACTCTTGTAGATCTATAAGTAAAATTTTGTTATCCTGTCAGATGAAGTACTATCAATGTCAGGTGGAGATGAGTACGTACATGCTCAAGATGATATTTGTATATTATTTTTTATTAATTACATTGTACACCTTATCGATTTCCTATTATGAACACAACTTATGTAATCTTATGCTTATGTCTGTGTATTCTACCACTTTTGTAAAACATTTGATTCTATTTTTCTCAATTTTGTTATGTTAGAAATTCGCGTTTGCTCCTAGCCAACATGTTGGACAAGAATCACCCTACAAAATTCTTAAAAGAAGGGTACAGGTTATAAAAGTTGGAGGTTAATACTTCTTTGCAGAGTTGACTTTGGCGTGCATACACATGCTCTGTGTCTGCGATATTATTATCGCGAGTTTCAGCGAGAGAACAGTCGTTGAGAGAAGTCGTAAGTGGTCGGACGCAGTATGCAGTGGAGACAAGCCGCGAGACATGAGAGATCGCAGCCAGACGTGATAGTGCCAGTAGCACCGGAGGAGACTTCGGTATTAATTGAGGATTTTTGGTAATTTGACTTTTTGTCGCACGTAGTTGTTGCTTGCTTGCCCATTGGAGGCATTTCGTCAGATTTGTGTATGCATACATTGAGAGTAATATTCGTATCTTTGCTGTGCCAGGGAAGTGTTATTGAGTATAGACATTGTGGAATAATTAAAGTCTGTTGAAGTTTGTCAATGTTAAAATAATTTATTTTTCGAATGTAGTTAATTCAAGTCTTCATTGTCCTCCCCGACAGCTGAGTAGTCAGCGCGGCGGTCTGTCACGCCAAGGGGCCCGTGTTCGATTCCCGGCTGGGTCGGAGATTTTCTCCGCTCAGGGACTGGGTATTGTGTTCTCCTCATTATCATTTCATCATCTCCAGTGGTAGGCAACGGGAAACCACCACTGGAATCACTTCCCTAGACGCTCATGTGGTGGACCTCTCTGACGAGGCTTCTCGCATGACAAGACGTGCCGTAAGGCAGAACACAAAGTTTTTTTTTTTTTTAAAAAAAAAGAGTCTTTATTGGTTTCTTTCATTTGTTTACACCGTTTCTACATCCACATCATACTCCGCAAGCCACCTAATGGTGTGTGGCGGAGGGTACTTTCCGTACTACTGTCAGATTCCTCCAACCCTGTTCCACTCGCGAATAGTGCGTGGGAAGAATGATTGTTGGTAAGCCTCTGTATTGGCTCTAATTTCTCTAATTTTCTCCTTGTGGTCAGTGCGCGAGATGTATGTGGGGGGAAGTAATATGTTTTCCGACACTTCGTGAAAAGTGCTGTCCCGAAATTTCAGTAGTAAATGTCTCCGTGATGCACAACGCCTCTCTTGTAACGTCTGCCAGTGGAGTTTGTTTAGCAACTCCGTAACGCTCTCTCGACAGCTAAACGATCCCGTGACGAAACGCACTGCTCTTCGCTGGATCTTCTCTATCTCCTCTATCAGTCCTACCTGATAGGGATCCCAGATAGATGAACAATACTCAAGAACCGGGCTAACAAACGCCTTAGAAGCCACTGCTTTCGTGGATGAGTTACATTTCGTTAAGATTCTTCCGATGAATCTGAGTCTTGTGTCTGCTTTTCCCACTATCTGTTTTATATGATCATTCCACTTAAGGTCGCTCTGGATAGTTACGCCTAGATATTTTACGACAGACGCTGTTTCCAGCTGTTTGTCACAAAAAGTGTAGCTGTACAGTAGTGGATTTCTTTTCCTATGTATGCGCAATATGCTACGTTCGTTTACGTTCAGCGTCAACTGCCAGAGTCTGCACCATTCATAAATTATCTACAGGTCGTTCTGCAATTTCTTACTATCTTCTGGCGTTGCTAATTTGGAATAAGAAACTGCATCATCTGCGAATCGTCTTAAAGAGAATTCGACGCTTTCTACTCCGGATATTATCTTTACATCTGTAGATTTAGTTCCGTTAAGAACGACGTGTTGAGTTCTGTCTGCAAGAAAGTCTTGAATCCAATCGCAGGTCTGCTCCGATACTCGGTAAGCTCGTATTTTTTTCATTATACGGCAACGCGGGACGGTGTCAAATGCCTTACTGAAACCAAGCAACACGGCATCAGCCTGATCGCCGTTGCGCTGTGGATCTCATGGAGGAACAGAGCGAGCTGAGTTTCGCAGAACCTCTGTTCTGCAAACCGTATTGATTTTTATAGAGGAACTGTTCTTTGAACGTCATAATTCTTGAACATAAAACATGTTCCATAATTCTACAACAGACTGAAGTCAATGATATAGGCCTATAATTGTGTGGATCTGTCTTACGGCCTTTCTTAAAAACGGGAATGACCGGCGCTTTTTTCCAGATCTTAGGTACCTTTCGTCGCTCAAGCGACCTACGATAAAAATGGTTCAAATGGCTCTGAGCACTATGCGACTTAACTTCTGAGGTCATCAGTCGCCTAGAACTTAGAACTAATTAAACCTAACTAACCTAAGGACAACGCACACATCCAAGCCCGAGGCAGGATTCCAACCTGCGACCGTAGCGGACGCTCGGCTCCAGACTGTATGGCCTAGAACCGCACGGCCACACCGGCCGGCGACCTACGATAAAGCAAGTTGACCAAACCCCTCCTGATCATTTAATTTCTATTTTTTTAAAAAAATGGCAGAGGTTCTTGCAGTTATTAACACCATGAATTGCACTCTGCATGCATCGCAGTATTACTTTTTGAAATCTTTTACCATGTTGCTGATCACGCAGTTGGAGCGGTAAGACGAGGGAAGTTGCCCGTTGCGTACTGGAGCGTTGCAGAACGGTTGTTAGGAGTTGTTAGAGAATATTTTAAAACTCGCAGTCAGGTAGTCGAGAACTGATTTCTTTATAATTTGTAGGAAGAGTAATTAATTTCTGTTTCTTTTGTTCTCAATCAGAATTCTGTTATTGTTAGAGATGCAACGTCACAGATTTCCATACTTATTTTAATAATTACGAACGGGTTTAAACAAAAGTATCTTAACTCCTTAAGGCTACTCATCGTTAGTGGGTGTATTGCAGGTTACTACAGTTTTGTTGTTGGCTGTTAAATCTACTGATTTCCTCACTTGGTAAATAGTGTGTAATCTATATAATGGAACGCCAGTTTCACAGTTGTACTTTGCAATAACCAAAGAAAAATACAAAATGTTCGTGTAATTTTTCGTGTGAAAATACCTCTGAATAAATAACATGTTTTACAGATAAAAGAGGAAAGTCTTACAACTACGCATCAGTTACAAATGTGGCTACTTACTGCACTTTAAAATGGACTCGTGGCACAGTTTATTTTATTCACATCTCGTCACTTCGAGTATTTGCAGTAAGCAAAGGCGCATGCAGGGAAGCTTCTCCTATGTTATAATTTTATATAAAATATTTTGTTGATGCCGACCTACATAAGGAGAAACGATCATCATAATAAAATAAAGGATGTCAGAGCTCGCACGAAGAGGTATAGGTATTCGTTTTTTCCGAGCGCTGTTCGGGAGTGGAGTAATAGACAATTATTGTGAAGCGGATTCGATTAACCTTCTGCCAGGCACTTAACTGTAATTTGCAGATTATCCATGTTGATGTAGATGTAGATAATGGATGCCGTATACGGGTGACGAAGGATGCTGCTATCTCACTGGTCGGCTGTTACTGCATCGACGCCATTGTGTTGAATATAGCGACTGTTTGTTTTAAATACGATATCACAAAATCTCCTTTGAAATCAGTGATATCAGTAAAAAAAAGTGATGGCTGTAATACAGCTGCTAATGTAAATCAAATCTACATAGCTAAGTATATGACAATATGTTTCGTCGGAATCTATGGAGCGTATGCACACATACATGCACCAATCATATGTTGGAAAGAGCGAACGATCATTTATGGCGAAACACGCAGGATTAAACGTACCTTCCCTCACAATGTCTGCTTGGATACGTTCTTCCTGTCACAGCATTATTTAAATGACCTTTCAAATCCTAACAATCTTACTTTATCTAAGAAGAGATGAGCGTGCCCTGTAACGCTAATAAGCGCACAAAAATGTGCTTACAATGTAAATCCCTTATCCGCAAAAAGTGATATGGACCACTAGCATGCAAAATGCAGGTGTTGTCTACTACCTTCATTCATAGTTGGCTTGTGTACCTGCACTAAAAACTATTTGCGATATGTAAATAGTATAACTGTACTAGAACGTTTTCATCTACAGAGCAACAAATACCTTCAAGTGAGTGCAGATCATCCAAAACGTCGAACGCCACAATATTACAAGATATTAATGACAACATACTGGAGGACATAGTGTCAACTCCTACTGACAATGAGGCGCTGTTAGTGCATTTGAAGTAATTATTTTAATGAGGCGGAATTACAGCAATAAATAACGACATTGAAATGTGTGTATTTTTAGTCCCAATACACCTAAATTTTTTTTCCTCGCGCTACCGAATTCCTCCTTTATGCCTTTAACAGGTGATAATTAAAATGTCTCTCGTGGTGCTTGCGCGGGTCGCACCACTGTTTAGGGAATGAACAATTTACATTCCACGCACATTTTCGTAGGGTTCTGACAGTTTGAGATCGTTCAATCCCATCGTAAATATAGCACACCATAGATACACACTCTGTAACAGTTCCTTCTAAACCTTACCCAACGAACTCAGTCTTGGCTCACTCTAAAACACCTGCCTCTTAACATCTTCGCCGGCCGCGGTGGCGTGCGGTTCTAGGCGCTGCAGTCCGGAACCGCGTGACCGCTACGGTCGCAGGTTCTAATCCTGCCTTGGGCATGGATGTGTGTGATGTGCTTAGGTTAGTTAGGTTTAAATAGTTCTAAGTACTAGGGGACTGATAACCTAAGATGTTAAGTCCCATAGTGCTCAGAGCCATTTGAACCATTTAACATCTCCCATAGTAACGTTGCAAGTCTGTAGTGTAAAATGTCACCAACCGATTCGTCAAACGCCATTGCTCTTCCCTCTACTCTACTGTTTTTCAGCTGTCTTTGTTCTCCATAACCTCTTATTTTACATTGATGTTAATCTCTCTTAGCATAGGCCTCAAATTATTTAAAATGCAGGGGCTGTATTTTTTTCAAACTCCGATCGGTGGTGAAATTACAACCACAGTGAAAATCTCATGAAGCTTTACACAGATGTATTGTACAGTGTGTCTTGTACGCCCATCGGTCGCATCACGTGGGACGTGTCAGTTCTGAGCGCACAGTGAACACATAATGTTACCTAGAACAGTATAGTCTCCCGCCAAGTCTGCTGTCGTTCGAATTCTTCACGTGGAGGGGTTCCACCTGATTTCATGCAGCCCACATAACGTAACTGTTATGCGTGCAACCGAAATGCTGCAATGTGCAGGAACTTTGAAGGAAGATATACAGATTTTCATGATGCAGGTGGTCAGGGAAGGAAGCGAGTGAACTATCAACAGATGGTCTCGTTCAGCGAGTGGATCAGGCGATTCGATATAATCGTCTACGAAGGGCAATCCACACAAGCGAAGAGGAGTGTTGTCATCAGGCAGTGTCCTTCTTCATGACAATGCTCGGCTGCACACTCCAGGGTTTTCGATGGCAAGTAGCTGATCACTCACCATACAGCTCGGACTTGGCTCCATCTGATGTTGGTCTCTGCTCCTATGAACCGCTGACTATGAAGACATCATTTTGCCACCTGTGGAGAAGGGACAGGACGATAGGACATCGGTTAAGACATGAGGGAATGACTGCCATGGTACTAGAGGGAGCTCTAGAGGGCAAAAACTGTAGAGGAAGACAGAGATTGGAATACATTCAGCAAATAATTGAAGAAGTAGGTTGCAAGTGCTACTCGGAGATGAAGAGGTTTGCACAGGAGAGGAATTCGTGGAGGGCCGCATCAAACCAGTCAGAAGGCTGATGAACAAAAAAATAAGAATCTTGTGCCGTTAGGAAGCAAGGGAGAGGATGTTGTTATGGATGGCTGGTATCCTCTTTGTAAAACAAAAATGCACATGTGGATTAACATGACTCTTCAGTTAACTGGAACAGAGTCCATGTTCTGTGGTACAAGCTCATTAGCAATAGTCCTCTTGCAGACAATACCGGTAATTTTGCTATTACAAACTTTAGTCTCACTGCTAGTCCTGCTATAGACACTAGAGACACGAGAGAATGACAGACGCCAAACCAGATTGAGTGAGTCAATGACGCCCTCCGGTCAGCGGCGGCGGCCTAAATACTTGTTGTCGAGAGGGCGTTGGCGGCGTGTTGCTTGTCGGTGTGTCTCTGGCCTGTCTCGTGACCTAATCGATCTTCGCGCTTCATCTTTGCAGACTGGTGTGCTGGCGACAGCATAAGCCAGCACATACACAGACAACGAACTGCAGACCAACAAAGAGAAATGACGGATAGCGCAGGCGACTTTCTTTTATGACGAGCATACTGGAACCTTGGTAAGGTAGCCCTTTCCAAACATATAAAATTTAGATTTATCAGATGAAATAAATAAAGCAAATTAAAGATAAATAAACGAACAAAGACGCGAAGAAAGATTTCATCTCAGAGAGGATGGCATGAAATCAACTCCTTGGATTTGCATAACATCTGTGGGACCACCTTCTGTGGCTGGTTCTGGCGTTTGTCCCAGTCGTCCTACGGACTCTGTGACGAGGCTACAGCGGTAGCGTTCCTTATAGAGCAGTGGTGGGAGAGTCAGTCAGTCGCGGTATGCACCGGCGGCAGGCGGGCGGCGGTATATTTAGAGCTTCATATCGGGGCCTCGGCGCTCGGGCTCGGTGCTCTGGTATGCGGCGCAACCTCCGATAATTCTGGAGGCAGCAGCGCCCGCCATGGACGCCCGCAGCCGTCTTAATAAACACAAAGCGAACGGCCGGCCACCGGCACTCCCTGGTCCCTGCATCTCCCACCGCCTGCGCCTGCGCACCTGCAGGTTAATTGCAGACGTCGACCAGACACGGCGTGGTCACGAAAATACACCAGGTCCTCAACACTGTGCAGACAACTGTCACAGTGCAACCTATCCAGACGCTGTCTTACTACCTGTTCCAATCATGTCCCAACAATGAACATACCAGACTTCATACAGGAAGTTGATTGTCAAGGATGAAAAAAGATTCTTCATTTTTTTTTTCATTTCACTGGTTTCTTCCGAAATTTCTCAAGTCAAGATTTTTTCAAGAAGTAGTAGTACCTTTACAGTCCTCTTTGTAGAATAACAAGGGAGGAGCGAACGTAATGAAACTGCCCATTTTGAGGCTTTGCGATGTTATCTGAGTCATTACAAAATCGAGTCAAATATACAAACACCTTGGCATTAAGAGCCCGCTTGTCAGTATGACGCTGCACTTCCTATGGTCTGCATGCATGTATTGATTCGGTTGGAAATTGTGTCATAAAGCCGTTGCATCCTCACCTCACGCAAACTTGCCCACAACTGTTGTTAACTAGTCCTTGATATCCTGGGTAGTGGCACTGAGACGGAATAGTAGTCTGAGCTCGTCGTGCACATTTTCTGTTGGGGACAGACTGGGGTCTTACTAAACACTAGTGTACCTCTGCATCATCCAGACAGTTCATAGAGACAGGTACTTGTGCCAGACGAGCATTGTCCTGCTGAAAAATGCCAGCACGACATACCACATGAGGGCATGAATTTTCTGTTACATACCGTTGTGAGGGAAGAGATCCCTCGAACACTACCATTCTCATATCCGTTGGTCACCCATACCATTACGTCAGAAGTAACATCGCTGTACATCCCCAGCCGGCCGTGTGACCGAGCGGTTCTAGGCGCTTCAGTCTGGAACCGCGCTGCTGCTACTCTTGCGGGTTCGAATCCTGCCTCGGACATGGATGTCTGTGGTGTCCTTAGGTTAATTAGGTTTAAGTAGTTCTAAGTCTAGGGGACTGATGACCTCAGATGTTAAGTCGCATAGTGCTTAGAGCCTTTTTTTTTTTTTTTTTTTTGTACATTCCCAAAATATTGGAAGGATGGTTATCCGTGGTAGACCAGAGTCACGATTCATCGCTGACTACTGTGCTACGCTATTCACGAACAGTCCATGCTTCTCCATCATGGCGACGGACCAAACGTATCCGTCTGTGTTGCGGTACAGCGGCAGCCTACCCACACGACGGTAATTACCGAGTTCCGGAGCCTGGCTGCTCCTAATCTCCGATGAACAGTACGTGATGAAACGGAATATTGCAGGTAGTGGGTCGATCGTCCCTTATGGTGATCACACGTGCTGGCCTGAAACCTTGACAACGAGTACGTCCTCGTGTTCCCATTCAGTCCGACACCGGGCCAGTCTCACATCCAAATACGCCACCAATCTGGATGTCGCACGATTCGACCAACTGGTCAAATAGAGACCCATAATGAGGTCCCATACAAACTCTGTTCTACGCAGATAAGGCTGTCTCACATGAGTACTCCGCATCTCCGTGTGCTTCACAGTGCTCGTTCAATATCTGAAACTGTTCACGTCCATACATATCCAACCAGACCGCATAACAACAGCCTTGTAACAACACTAAACCCCAACAACGCTGACCCACTCTGGTGGCCTTTCTATCTGTCACAGAGAATTGTCGCTGTAATCATATACACACCCACCAATTACGTATGTGTTATATGTTACACTGACATTCGACCATGTCTTTCGGTGTTTCATCTTTTCGTCAGGCAGAGCACACCGTTCTACAGAGTGACACAGAAAAACGGGAGCATTTCCGCAACCCAATAAGACTAGAAGTGATGAAGGAAAGAAACTGCATTCATAGTAATTGAAACCTTACAACTTTGTCATTTACGAAGCATTGATGGCATTTATCATTTTTTTTTAAATTACGTCCTTTAGTCGGCGTCCTCCTGTACGCTAACATTCGTGAAATCTGCTGTTGAAATTTCTTATTGACTGCTGCAACATCTCATCTAGGATACAGTGAGTTGCATCCCGAATTCTCTGTTTTGACTCACCCAGGGTTCTTGGCCGAGTCATGTAGACTTTGTTCTTGAGGTAGCCCCACAAGAAGAAAACACAAAAGGATAAATCTGGCGATCTAGGGGGCCAGAGAATGTTACAGAATCGTCAGATGACACGGTTGCCGAACAATTCTCGCACATATGGTATTGACTGCCGCGCATTGTGTGATGCCTCTCTATCCTGTTGAAACGAGGCTTCTTCAGCGTATGGAAAGTTGTTCAATGCAGGTGTAACGAAAATTCATAACATCTCCTCTTAACGATCTGCTTTGACTGTTATTGTGTTTCCCCGCTCATTTCCGAAAAAATATGGTCCGATAATTCTATGTGATGAAACACCACACCATACTGTCATTTTACTAGCGTGTAAAGGGCGCTCATGAACGCCATTAGGATTTGTGTTTGCCTAGTAACGGTAGTTCTGTTTATTCACGGAACCTGTGAGTTGAAACTGTGCCTCATCTGAAATCCACACCTTGTTTAGAAATTCATCATCACTGTTTATTTTTGTTATCATTTGTTGACAGAATCCTAATCGTAACCGGTAATCGTTGTCTTCCAATTGTTACACCATCTCCAGTTTGTACGGATGAAATTTTAAATCAAGATGAAGAATTTTGCGAACACTCTCCCGGGACATTCCAACCACTGCTGCTTGCTTACGAATTGAACGTCGTGGGCTCCGTAAGACCGACTCGCATAGAACACCAGTGTTCGTTGGAGAACGCACATTTCCTGGTGGTCCTGTTGGTTTCTTCTAGAGGGTAGAGCCAGTCTCTTCAATGTTATTAATCCAAGATTATATCGAGTGTTTTGACGAAACGGCATCATGACATCCTAAATTATAAAAAACGTCGAAACTTCCCCTGTTTTTATAAAACATTTTTATGGCTAACGCACGCTGCTGTCCGTTCCACTGATCCATGATTACTGAAATGGCGGACTGTTTACTCGCCAACTGTCACGAACCTCCAGTGCTGCCACCTGCCCATGGCTGCCACTACTCATTTCAAACATTCCCGCTGGTCTGTTTCTCCCTGTATATTACAGACGTGTATTTTTTTGCTCTTAGCTATGACTTTTTTACTAACTAAACAAATAAAATTAACAATAATGAATTACAAACACACTTGAGCAAATTACAATTGTAAATTAGCAGAAGAAGCTGGAGGGGAAAGACATAGGATGGAACAGGTTGTAGAAAGTTTGATGTTCTCTCTGCGAAGGGCAACTGGAGACAGGGCCCTTGGAAAGGAATATCGAGCACCAGCTTCTTGTGTTGGCACCATCCTTCATAGTGGTGGTGATTTTCCAAATGGTCAGGGTTCTCATTTAGTACAAAATCGTTAGCACTGGGTATTTTTAATGCATGTAAAACGTTTGAGCATTATTCTCCATCCTCAGGTGTTGTGCGTATTATATTTCAGTTTTGATTTCGTGTGTCAAATTGTACCAATGCTGCTTTAATGAACCTGAGGACGACGTATAACCTAGGAAACATGTCGTGACGCTTATAGAAATTTGAGAAACTGTGACTGATAATTGATTCTTATTGTACTCTACTATCAGCTAAAATCAAGTCACAGATGCGATCTACAGGAAATTGTATGTTCATATTTATACCAAAAGGGAACTGGAATACGGCCAATATATTTGTAGATACTGACTGACAACGTTTCGCTGTCTGTCCAATATGACGCTTCCGATATTTCTCCAAACAAACCAAGGAAGATATGAGGATACATGTTAAGGCGAATACTTTGCCTGTTCCCTGCGGCTTCATGATACTACACAGAATGAGAGGTGTCTTGTTTTCTTTCTTCCCTAGTCGCCTTCCTCTAACAGGTCTATTGAGATATTGCTGAATAATTTGTGTATCGACTCCGATATGTGATTGAAAAACTTGCACCATTAGTAAATTCAATAATCCAGTCTCTCTCTCTCTCCCTCTCTCTCTCTCTATCTCTCTCTCTCTCTCTCTCTCTCACACACACACACACACACACACACACACACATAAATACAAAAACAGAACAGTGCACAGTTCTGTAAGTAACGAATGCTGAATACTGTAGAGCAAGTGCCATACCGATGTTATTGTTAATTTATTATTCATTTTATAAGCACAACCATTGCCCTGTTGAAAAATGGCACCACGATACTGTGGCATGAGAGCTAACACATGATGAGGACGCCGGATGGCTGAGACGAACCATTGTGGTGGCAGCGTTCCCTCAATCACTACCAGCCCTGACCTCAGGCAGTACCAAATGGCTCCCCACACTATAGTGCAGGGAGTACCACAGTTGTGCCTCTCCAACACATTTAAAGAATGTAAGCTCTCTCTAAGTCGCCACCATAGTCGCCGACGATCCTCATCCGGATTAGTGCAGAAACGCGATTCATTGGTGACCACAGTCCAATGCCATTAGTCAACAGTTCATGCTTCCCGGTCATGGGACCACTCCAGGCACGTCCTTTTGTGTTGCGGTGTTATCGTAGCCCATGCATGGGACAGTAATTCGCTACTCCGTTTCCTGCTGATCCCCGACCAATGATGCGGAATGACACAGAATGTTGCAGGGAGTCCTCTGTGCCGGCCGGTGTGGCCGAGCGGTTCTAGGCGCTTCAGTCTGGAACGGTGCGACCGCTACGGTCGCAGCTTCGAATCCTGCCTCGGTCATGGATGTGTGTGATGTCCTTAGGTTAGTTAGGTTTAAGTAGTTCTAAGTTCTAGGGGACTGAAGACCTCACATGTTAAGTCCCATAGTGCTCAGAGCCATTTTTGAGTCCGCTGTTTGTTCTCGGATGGCAGGTGCCGTAAGGACACAAGTCGTATCGAGGACTATTTGACAGTACGATTTTTCGATACAGATATCATTACATAAAATGTAAAAATTTGAATCTGTGCAAGATGAGCAAGCATATCGTATTTGAGTGATTTTTAAGATACCCGTCTGTCACAAAAATTTTATACTTCATTGCAAAGCCCTCTTAGGATATCAAACTCGAGTTTCCTTTGCTGTTGGCCTCTCTTGGTCAACTCTTTTTTTTTTACTCTCAACGATATTAGGTTTCGACGCCCGAGACGATCTTTCTTTTTTTTTTTCCTGAACTCAGTTATTCAAAGCTGCTGCCTTGTAGAATAGAGTATTGGATCACCAAAGGCTAAGGAGAGAAAATTCTGAGGAAAAAATCAGCGCCTTATGCTGCCTTGCTAGATTAATGGTGCAGGAACACCAAAGGCTACGAGATGTCAGGCATCCATAACAAAGGCTACTGGGGCAGGCTGGACTCCCAAGCTGTGGTGAAAGCGGCAGGCCCAGGGAAAGGAAGATCTCGAAAATAAACCCACCGACAGCCAGGCCAGCGACTTATTAGAGGTGTAATTTCACTTCTCAGAGTGGAGGTACTGTGCCTCGAAAACGACAGACTACAAATATGACGACCAACAATAGGAACAGGTTTAAGGCAATGAAAATAAAAACATTCTGAGAATTGGAATATGGAACATAATATCCTTTAATAGCGAAGACCAATAGCTTATAGTACATCCCAAAGGACTGTAAACCTAGAAAAGAGAGAAAGAGAATTATGAGCAGTCACAAGAAGTTATCAGTCTGATATCTTGAAACGAAGTTGAAATTATAACGGGTAATTTTAATGCTCGTATTGGAAATCGTGTCATCCCTGGCGGTTAACAGCGAAATAATGTAGACTTTCTAAATGATAATGGTGAGATTATGATCACCTTGTGTTCAAGCAACGAACTGACTATAAATAGTATCTTCTACAACCAATACACTTTTAAGAACACAAGAGACGGCGAATCAAACACAATCGATTACATTGTTATGAAAAGGAACATCCATCCTCAGTCAGTGCTAGGTGTTAGTGCTTTAAACTCTGCCAAAATTGAAAGCGATCACAGCCTCCTCCTGGCAAAAATAGGATAGCATGTAGAAAGGAACAAGACTGCTAAAGAATCAAGCTTAAAAGAAGAAAAATTTAATATAGAGTCATTAAGAAATAAATCTATTAAAATTTTGTATCAGAAATGATTAGCAGAGAAAATAAAAGGGAATCTCATTAACGCAGAGGATAGCGTAGATCGGGCTTGGAAGAAAATTAAAGGAAGTATTGAAGCAGCAGCTCAAGAGGGACTAGAAACACGACTTAAAAGGCAAGAGAGGAAACCAACAGAACACCATGATTTCGCAAACAGATTAAGGAAATGCGCCTATTTAAAATATAAAAGCCAAGAGTCTTATGAAGATTAAAAAAGAAATCATAGTGAAACAAAATCGCTAGTGAATCGTTTTAAATAGGAACACTGGGAAAACTTTTCTAAATATTTAGAACGTAACTTCTGTGGGCTGTAGAAACAAATCTGGAGAATGATATGACAGCAGAGAAAAGAACTGAATTACATTTTGACAATGAACAACGTAAATGAGGAATTGTGGATTAAATAATTAACAGATTCGGATAAAGGTAAAAAAATCACCAGAAAACAATGACAGATCAGAGATAAGTATACAAGTAAACGATGATGTAAATGTTTCACATGCAGAGGCAGATGAAGCTGTAAGTCTGTTAAAAAATAGGAAGTCTCCAGGGAAAGACAGGATTCAGAATGAATTATTGAAGTATGGAGGGTATTCACTAACTTAACGGTTAACTGAGAAGGTTAACAAGACTGTAACTCGTAACAGAATTTCAAACGAAATTAAAACTGGTATTACAATTCTTATGCATAAAAAACGAGATAAGAAAGGCCTATCCAGCTATAGAGGAATAAATCTACTGAGTTCAGTTCTTAAACTGAATACAATATAAACTAAAGAGCATTACAACCCTTGCAGAGGAGCAGTATGGTTTTAGATCAGCTAGGTCATGCACAGATGCAGTATTCAATCTTGCGCGGGTTGTAGAGAAGTCCACTGAATACAACAGACCAGCGTATCTTTGTATTATTGATTTACAGAAGGCTTTCGATAGAATTCAGTTAACAAATGTTGTAAACCTCCACTTCAATTGAGGGATTCCTTCCAACTTAACAAAAACAACTGAAAACATTAATTCTGTCAGCTACATCCAGGTGAGTAGTGATTCCAGGTTAACTAGCTGCATAGCACTTAATAGTAGTGTTAGACAAGGTGATTCTTTGAGCCTACTATTTTTTAATATAGTCATGGGCGAGGTAGCGGTTTTAGAATGGAAGACAAAGAAATAAAAATCATTTGTTATGCTGACTGTGCAGTTCTGCTGGATAACAGTGAAGATAACCTGCAGGAACGTGGCAGCCAAAAACCTAAGTACGGTCATATCCATTCGATAAACCAAACGTATGATCACATCTGTGGAACCAATTGGATGCAAAGTAGAAATGAATGGAAAAATTGTGCAACTGATAACTACATTTAAGTATCTTTGTATTGAATTGTCCAGAAATGAAAATGTTAAAAACGAAATTAGAGAACAAGTGAAAAAGCCAAATAAAGTGGCAGGGTCTTTAAACGATACTATTTGGAAAAACAAGCATATAGTATAAGAGTCGAGGGACACGAAAGGGAAGCAGTGGTTGGGAAGGGAATGAGACAGGGTTGTAGCCTCTCCCCGATGTTATTCAATCTGAATATTGAGCAAGCAGTGAATGAAACAAAAGAAAAATTCGGAGTAGGTATTAAAATCCATGGAGAAGAAATTAAAACTTTGAGGTTCGCCGATGACATTGTAATTCTGTCAGAGACAGCAAAGGACTTGTAAGAGTAGTTGAACGGAATGGATAGTGTCTTGAAAGGAGGATATAAGATGAACATCAACAAAAGCAAAACGAGGATAATGGAATGTGGTCGAATTACGTCGGGTGATGCTGAGGGAATTAGATTAGGAAATGAGACACTTAAAGTAGTAAAGGAGTTTTGCTATTTGGGGAGCAAAATAACTGATGATCGTCGAAGTAGAGAGGATATAAAATGTAGATTGGCAATGGCAAGGAAAGCGTTTCTGATTAAGAGAAATTTGTTAACATCGCGTATAGATTTAAATGTCAGGAAGTCGTTTCTAAAAGTATTTGTATGGAGTGTAGCCATGTATGGAAGCGAAACATGGACGATAAATAGTTTAGACAAGAAGAGAATAGAAGCTTTTGAAATGGGGTGCTACAGAAGAATGCTGAAGATTAGATGGGTACATCGCATAACTAATGAGGAGGTATTGAATAGGATTGGGGAGAAGAGGAGTTTGTGGCACAACTTGACTAGAAGAAGGGATCGGTTGGTAGGACATGTTCTGAGGCATCAAGGGATCACCAATTTAGTGCTGGAGGGCAGCGCGGAGGGTAAAAATCGTAGAGGGAGACCAAGAAATGAATACACTAAGCAGATTCAGAAGGTTGCAGTAGGTACTGGGAGATGAAGCAGCTTGCACAGGATAGAGTAGCATGAAGAGCTGCATCAAACCAGTCTCAGGACTGAAGACCACAACAACAACAACAACAACAGTAAAAGATGCAACGGTAAGAATGTACAAAACAGTAGTGAGACCAATTGTGACATACACAGCAGAGACAAGACCGCAAACAACGGAAATGAAAATTCTGCGAAGTATTACAAGGAAACACTGAGAGATAAAGGCAGAAGTGAAAGCGTGAAAAAAAGAATGTAAAGTGGCCTCCATTGATGAGTATATAAGATGAGTATATAAGAGAAAACATTAGTCGAACAAACACATGGCCAGGACGAAGGAAGTGATGATTGTGAAAATTGTAGGATATAAATTAGCAGCTGGTAAAAGAAATGTTGGCCGTCCAAGGAAAGGATGGCGTGACACCCTCAGTGTAGACTGAGGGGTACAGTGGAAACAAGCATTAGCCTAGGAAGAAAGATAAAAAAGAAGAAATGCAACAGCATTTACTTGTAATACTTTTATTAACGTCAATATGACATCGACTATGAAGAGTCTCTATGCTTGTGTAATTCGTTGCGTACCGGAGTTGTCAATTTTTCGGCCTTTATTTTCAAACACGTGCCCCTGAACGATGTCAACATGAAGTACTGCACTCCGAACTGCTAGAATTTCAAATTCAACAAATCATTCTTCACTTTCTTATGGGAAGAATCGCTCACACATTCCACCTTTTCCAGTAACTATCTACATTATTCAACATTATTCAGTTTATCTTGCTTAGAAAAGGAGGAAAAAGCTGTGCACTACAACCGACTAGCCTCATATTAGAGAAAAGGAAGGTATTCGAACAAACATAAAAATGAATTTTAAATGAACATACCGCCATTTGAGTGTATCGTTGCTTATTTAATTACGACCCAGATTTCGGCCTTTTATGTGGGAGCACTTCATCTTTAATAAAATTAGGTTTCTTTTGATGTATAAAAGATGAACACATGTCCTTGAGAATAATAGTGAACTGTAATGGCAGGAAACGTAGTATTAAAAGTGGGTATTGGAGGATGGAGAGGCTTAAAAATGTATGGAGAGTAGAAAAGGCGGGAAGCAAAGGGGAAGCAGGACGGGGGGGAGAGGGAGTAAATGGGAGTAGAGACACAACAGTGTAGCATCCATGCCTGCATATGTTAAACAATATATAAATAAAATATATAACAATTGTGATATGCCTGAATATTGATCTAAAGATCTTTCACACATGGTGAAACGCAATACACCACGACCATTTGTTTCCACATCGTCTCTGATGCTCTCAGGTCGTTTTTCGCCGCAGTTCTAGATATTATAATTCATTTACTTCATTATTTTTCTTCCTGCAGGAGAATATTTTTGGACTTGTCATGTCGTAGAACTATAAGAACTGAAGTGATTACGTAGGCTTTCCCGGCACAATAAGTCTTCAAATTCTCTTCGGGTTTGCTGCCGGATCTTAAAATCAACTTGACTCGATATTTCGGCGATCCAGCTGGTCGCCATCTTCAGGAAAATGCTGCCTCTGCTGATGAGTCCCGCTGAGAACTGGCGCCAGGCTGCAAATCGACGTCCTATATAGGCCATCGTTCAGTAAACGGCGCATGCGCAGCCCATCACGGATGCTGCCCTCCAAGACAGGGAGGTGGCGCCGCCCTTAGTGAAACACTGCTGGCAACGATATGTCGCAATCAAGGTCGCACCGAAGAACGTTCAATTTTGATGCGAGATAAACAGGCTTCCACGTCTTGCTATGAGGAAACCCATTGTCTGTGTTGATTAAATTATCAGCCTTCCTAATTTCAATCTCCTCCTTATAGAAACTGTTCCAAAAACCAGAAATGTTGGCAACTACCACAGTTTCATCAAATTTCATACTGTGTCCCTCATTTAAGCAGTGTTCTGCTACTGCCGATTTTTCCGGCTGTTGTAGCCTCGTATGACGGCGATGTTCCACAACCCTGTCAAGCACTGTGCGAATCGAACGGCCAATGTAAGCTTTCCCACATTGACACGGAAATTTGTACGCACCGGATTTCCGGCATGCGCCGTGTACTGAACGGTGGCCTATATAGGACGTCGATTTGCAACCTGGCGCCAGTTCTCAGCGGGACTCATCAGCAGAGGCAGCATTTTCCTGAAGATGGCGACCAGTTGGATCGCCTAAATATCGAGTCAAGTTGATTTTAAGATCCGGCAGCAAACCCAAAGAGACTTTCAAGAACTGAAGTACGACAGCAAAAAAAATCGAAAATCGAAAATCTTAATCGTAACAATCTCGAAAAATAAATAATTATATAAAACCCTCTTCAAGTTGCTATACGATATTGCAGTGGCTGTATTATTCCGAACTACGATGCGAAGTTCCTTCCGGCATCTGTGCATGTCCAAAGGAACAAGCACCGCATCGACTACAGCTGTTATGAAATAAGTGACATGTATTCTCAACTGCGTGTATGGACAACCATCAGCTGTATAATGCAATGACGACAGTGAAAATTTGTGCCATATCGGGATTCTAACCTGCATTTCCCACTTAGCGTGAACGGTCGCCTTACCATTTGGCTATCCGATACCGACACACAGCCAGATACAAACTTCCATAAGTTGACAACCATGTGTCTACATCTTGTACATCCGTTATGTATATTCCCGTACAGGTGAGACATTTTACTTGAAAGAAGCTTGCCCGGTGTTGACGGAAAAATACAATGTTGCAGACATCGAACAAGCGACTTTCAAGTAAAAGGTCTCACTTATACAGGAATATACGTAACGGATGTACAAGATCTAGACACATGGTTGCCAACAAATGAAATGTTGTGGCCACATGTAGTAAGCGTTACTTCACCCAATAGAGAATGGCGAAACAGAGGCATGGTGGCGACGCACACAGACCGAGCAAAGCCTGGAGAGCGCTGAGTAAGGGGAGGTGAGGCCAACACGCTAAGTTACGCTGCAATATACTGCGGGAGTAATAACAAAAAGCTACCATGGAGGGTAAAAAACGGCCTCCTGCCGGATATAAATAGTGGAGCACAGGCAGCAACAGACAGAAGCCATTAGGAAGCAGTTCGAATCTGAGGACGGACGTGGTCCGTGACCGAATGTTCAATCTTCGTAGGTGACGATTCCGGAAGTCTGTTCCAGTTCGCAGAAGTCATCCGTTCGCTGCCAGAAGTGAACTTCAGCTCTGGAGGTCGGCCCGAGTTCGGTCGGCACCATGGCTGACTTACTACAGCGAGACCTTCCAGCAGGACCGGCCGCAGCGCGGTCTTGGTCACAGGCGCCGCCGGGGACTGAAGCCCGGACTTCACGGCAACCCGGCCCCACGGCGCGTGGTCCGTCCATGAGGGGACCTCGCGGACATCGTGACTGACGGCTTCCCAGTCTCCGGTGCAGCAGGCGTCGGCAGCTGACCTCGCGGCGACGCAGCTCCGTGGGCGTGCCCTTACTGGGGCGCCAAGTGGCGACGAGTTCATCTCAACCACAGGGCATCCTGGCTGCAGCGGAGCACTGGTGGCCTGAGGCTCCAGAGTGCGATCAGCGGCGCGCGTTGAGCGCATTGTCGGAGAATCTACACAGCAGCAGCCAGGCGGAGGGATCCGCAGGACTGGGCAGCGACGACTGGGGAGAAATTCTAAAGAATGTTCAATAAGTAATTATAAAACTCCACGCCGTCTCAGTCTTTGGCGCAGCCACTGTGTCTACTGCTAACAAGTGGTGCAAAAGTCGTAACAAGTGGTGTCAGGCGCACCCACACCACGACTTTGACTAGCACCATGCGGAGCAACCGAGAAACACCGAATAGGATGAGTCCAGCAATTGCCTTCTCTCTATGTTTGTATCTGGCCGTTAGTCGTGCTCGGATACCGATCGCTCACGATAAGCGGAAAATCCAGGTTCTAGTCCCGGCCCTGCACAAATTTTCGCAGTCGTCATTCCATTACACAGCTGGCGGTCGTCCATATTCACAACTGCAAATACATTTCATGTATTCTCTAAGTTATGTACCACAGCTCTAAAGAAAGATATTTATGTATACGTATCACCGAAAAGCTTGTATAAAACTTCGTACTGCTGCAAGTAGATCTGACTATTTCGCCATCAAGTAGCATGTATTAAACTTAAAGTGATATGTACCACATGTCCACTATTGCAACAACATCAGCTGCAAGATGCGTCGGCATGTCCAGTGTTGCTGCCGAGCAGTGCATACAGAGTCCGACCCCGGTAGCTGAGTGGTCAGCGTGACGGAACGTCAATCCTCAGGTCCCGGGTTCGATTCCCGGCTGGGTCGGAGATTTTCTCCGCTCAGCGACTGGGTGTTGTGTTGTCCTAATCATCATCATTTCATCCCCATCGACGCGCAGGTCGTCGAAGTTGCGTCAACTTGAAAGACCTGCACCAGGCGAACGGTCTACCCGACGGGAGGCCCTAGCCACACGACATTTCATTTCAGTGCATACAGACTGTCGTGGCCAGTAGGGTGCATCCATGCATCGTGCTACTGAAGCAGCTGTCGTCATCCAACGTGAACATTATGCAACAAATAGTGTGGAAGTATTGAGTAAAAAAAAATTGGTTCGAATGGCTCTGAGCTCTATGGGACTTAACATCTTTGGTCATCACTCCCCTAGAACTTAGAACTACTTAAACCTAGCTAACCTAAGGACATCACATACATCCATCCCCGAGGCAGGATTCGAACCTGCGACCGTAGCGGTCGCGCGGTTCCAAACTGAAGCGCCTAGAACCGCTCGGCCACATCGGCCGGCCATATTGAGTAAAAACAATGATGATTGTATAAGCATTGTATTCATTACACTGAATCGTATCACATAACACTTATCAACCAGCAAATGTATTTTCTCAAATATGATACAAATCAAATGTCAAAGAGTAAATAGATTTTTCAGTCTTGCTCTATACATTTTCCCTCAGGGTTCGAGCTATCTCCAAACCGAATTTCATCGACATCTGTGCAGCAGGTTAGTCGTGAAAACGTAACAGACCGAGTTACTTTCGCATTTTTTGTAAGTATGGATAAAACTTTCAATTATGATACCTTCCTTTTCTGTGATCCAGTCTTGATGAAATAAACCCTACACAGTGCTCCAAGTTATCCTCATGTTACCGGCGAAAACCCCATGAAAATTCGCTTATTACTTTTGGAGAAGCGTATTCAGATAGACAGACACAGCAGTTTTATACATTTACTATTAGTATAGATTGAACCTGGCAAGATTGGGGTCAGAGATTCTCCATATTTTACATCAGATAAGCATGTCTGGGCTATACCTAATACAGAATAAAGTATATTATTAATTACTAAACTACAGGAAAAACACAGTTTACATTAAAAAATGGTTCAAATGGCTCTGAGCACTATGGGACTTAGCTTCTGGGGTCATCAGTCCCCTAGAACGTAGAACTGCTTAAACCTAACTAACCTAAGGACATCACACACATCCATGCCCGAGGCAGGATTCGAACATGCGACCGTAGCGGCCTCGAGGTTCCAGACTGTAGCGCCTGGAACCGCTCGGTCACCCTGGCCGGCTCGTTGTAGTTGAATGAGAGTATTTTTTCCCTTTATTTGGCAGAATCGCTGGAAGATAAAGTAAAACTAAGAGTAGCAGAAATGGACATGTGAACAGACGTGGATGTGTGGTACACTGAGAAACGTTATAAAACACAATTAACGAAGACAAGGGGAAAAAATTTGGTGACTGACTGTGAAGTGAAGGAAGGAAGAAGCGACGGTTGACGCATTTTCCATATTGTTTGACAGAAGGAAAAGCGGCCATACGCGTTAAATTTAGGGGAACCGTTGTGAGGGGACACTAAGAAGTGCTTCTGCTTATTTTTTAAAGCAACGGATCACTCAATTGTACGCAGAGCACAGGATAACTTATTTTAGATGCGGACGGGAGCAACTGAGAAGAAGTTTGCGAATGTTTTTGTTTTATGAATGGGCACAGCTAGAATAATACACAAGTGAGACCTAGCGTTAGTCAAATAGACGAATGTTGCAGATGTGAGGCACACAAGCATTCGTGGTTGTTTCTGTCTGGTCGTCTCACTGCACATAACGTGTTAGATTACATCGCAATAGAGGAGATTCAGAAGAACGGGTGACTGAAGAAGTTTGGGTTCCACACCTGTAGTTTATAGTTAACGGAGGGCAATGGTATAAATATTAGGTACAGAAAAATTTTATTTGACAACGTATTCAAAAGTTTAGATTCCACAAAGCCACGTGTTCGTAAAATGTCGACCCCGCTAATTATTATTAGTTTTATCATTGACATACCTTACTTAAAATCCCTCATCAGGTTCGTTCTAAAGAAAATTTTCTTTTCTTTCAAAACTGCACATTTATTCAATATTATTTTTACAGTAAGAACTAAAATGCAATCTTTTAAAAATTACAGTCTTTTCATTATGTAGACCCATTCCTCCTTGCATCGAAAAATTTAGACTGTTACTATGAAATCGTGTTAGTTATGTATTTTAGACAGGTTTTAAAAGCAACCGCGAAAAATATATGTGTGCATAATTTCGGTTAGAACTTCACTGGAGAGCCATTTTTTAAACGGATAGAAAATAGCTAAGGGAAATGATTTCATTTCCAACTGTGTAAATGTGTATGCTTTAAAATACTACGACTATTCTGAAAAGAATTATTTTCAAAATGTTTGTACGAACCATCGACCTGGTATATTTATTTGTGACATAAATGAAATCAAAATAAATTCCACACGTCTAAACCGGCATTTTTATTTTGATGACGAAATATACAGATTGATATTGTTATTTTGTGTAGCTACGCAGGAGACGAGACCGGAGCAGGATATAACATTTACCAGGAGAATCCTTTATTCACATCATGACAAGTTTCGAGGCAAGTAAAAATTTCTTAAAACGCAATCTGATCAGTAGTATGGACATTAATATAGGGTGTGTGCAAATTTCGCCTTTATGACGCCTGGGACACTTTCAGTGGGGTATCTGAATGTCTTTGGAGGAATGGCAACCCATTCTTCCTCGAGAGACGAAATCAGAGAGGACAGTAATGTTGGAGGCTGGCGTCGCACCGAAGTCGACTTTGTACCTCATCTCAAATGTGCTCCATTAGGTTCAGCTCGGAACTCTGTGAAGGCCAGTCCATTTGAAGAATGTTACTGTCCACAATCCGTTGCCTCACTGATACTGCTGTATGACGCAGTGCATGCTGTTACAGACACTGTCACTAAACTGTTCCTCTACTGTGCCCAGTACACGGTGCTGTCAAATGTGTTCGTATCCTTCCGCATCGACCATTTTCTCAAACGCAAGAAGAGAATCACACTCTACTCACGAAAAACTGCCCCCCCTATACTGTAACACCATCTCTTCCGTAATTCGCCTTTGGCACTACACATGCTGGCACGTACACTGAAGAGCCAAAGAAACTGGTATTCCTGCCTAATATCGAGCAGGGCCCCCGCGAGCACGAAAAAGTGCCGCAGCACGACGTGGCATGGAGTCGACTAATGTCTGACGTTGTGCTGGAGGGAACTGACACCATGAGTCCTACAGGGCTGTCCATAAATCCATAAGAGTACGAGCGGACGGAGCACAGCACGTTGCAAGGCATCCCAGATATACTCAATAATTTTCATGTCTGGGGAGTTTTCTGGCCAACGGAAGTGTTTAAACTCAGAAGAGTGTTCCTGGAGCCACACTGTAGCAATTCTGGACATGTGGGGTGCCGCATTATCCTGCTGGATAATGCAGAATGGACATGAATGAATGCAGGCGTTCAGTCAGGATGCTTACGTACGTCTCACCTGTCAGACTTGTATCTAGAAGTTTCAGGGACCCCATATCACTCCAACTGCATACGCCCCTCACCATTACAGAGCCTCCACCAGCTTTAACAGTCCCCTGCTGACATGCAGGGTCCATGGATTCATGAGGTTGTCTCCATACCCATTCAGGTCCATCCACACGATACAATTTGAAAGGAGACTCGTCCGACCAGGCAACACGTTTCCAGTCATAAACAGTCCAATGTCGGTGTTGAAGGATCTAGGTTTCAAAAATGGTTCAAATGGCTCTGAGCACTATGCGAGAACGCTACCGCACGACCACGAGATGCGGGCTGAAGGGTCTAGGCGTGGCGTAAAGCTTTGTGTCGTGCAGTCAACAAAGGTACACGAGTGAGCCTTTGGTTCCGAAAGCCCATATCAATGATGTTTCGTTTAATAGTTGGCACGCTGACACTTGCTGATGGCCCAGCAATTTGCGGAAGGGTTGCACTTCTGTCACGTTGAACGATTCTCTTCAGTCGTGGTTGACCTCATTCTTGTAGGATCTTTTTCCAGCCGCAGCGATGTCGGAGATTTGATATTTTACCGCATTCCAGATATTCACGGTACACTCGTGAAATGGTTGTACGGGAAAATGCCAACTTCACTGCTACCTCGGAGATGCTGTATCACATCGGTCGTGCGCCGACTATAACACTGCGTTCAAACTCACTTAAATCTTGATAACCTGTCACTGTAGCAGCGGAAAACCGTTCTAACAACTGTGCCAGACACTCGTTGCCGACCGCACGCCGTATTCTGCCTGTTTACGTATCTCTGCATTTGAATACGCATATCTATACCATTTTCTTTGGCGCCTCAGCGTAACATTCTCCAGGTATTCGCCAAATCAAAACCTTTCGATCGTATAGCCTGAAAGGTGGCTACACTGAGTCACAGCGCTAGAGACTGCGCCAAAGATTATTATTCCGCCGCCTCCACTGGTGCAGTAGTAGTTCAGAGGATGTCGAGGTCAGTTGTTCTGTTGGGCGAGAGAGTAGATGCTGTTTGGTTGGAGTAATGTATAGATGGAAGAAGTTGCAATTGTCACAGTGTACTTGAGAAAGGAGATGGGCTTTTGATTTATGATGCTGGTGTAATGGAAAATTTTCGTCAGTATATAATGAGGTAAAAAGGTATTACAGTTTTCTGTAATGACAATACCTCTTGCTCACAGGTGCAGTCAACAAAGCTTATGGCTCGTGTTCATTTATTAGACTTGTAATTCTGGTTTCTATGTGCAATTATAGCATTTCTGGTTTTTCAATAAGTTCATTGTAAATGGTGTTTAAAATATTTTGTCGTATTGAGAAAGAACCGAGCCAGATACATGTACGTTGAGTCACACTACCACACACAGAACAGTTACACTTGTGCTTTGTTGTTTCGTAGCTTTTATAGTTGCAGGGGACTTAATTAATCAATTGTGTTAATGGAAATTCCTTGTCATTCTTTATTTTTATTTTATGCAGTCAGGTTGCGCGCTAATACTAATCAGGGCCAACCGGTTAGGAGACTTCGTAACCGGTCACACAGCTACTAAAATTATTGCATTTATTCATTAATATTTTTAATTAGGCCCCCATGCAAGCCTCAATGTATAACATCATTCATCCCACAGAATCGCTCGTTTTCAGTCATCCACTGTCGAGTTTACACCACCACAAGCCCATTATTTTTAACCCGCTACGCACAGTTACTGTGCTAGATGGACTACTGATAGCTCTCTGGAATTTCTCTCGGCTGATGTCACTTCATTTTTCACAACCACATTCACAATGCTCGACGGCCCCTGTCCGTCAGAATACAAAGTCCGCATGGTCTTTGTTTAGCTGTGGCCATTCCTCAGGGTTTCCACTTCACAGTCCAATCACCAGCTCTCGACTCGGGCCGCCTTAGAAGGCTTGCAGTGTCCCTAGTGGACTGAATATACAGCCACTTCGGTTTCACAAAATTTATTCAGGTGACAAGCGATGGCTACCCGCCGCGATAACCGTGAGTCTTGAACCACCGCCTTGGGTATGGGCAGGTGCGTGGTTCAAATGGCTCTGAGCACTATGGGACTCAACTGCTGAGGTCATTAGTCCCCTAGAACTTAGAACTAGTTAAACCTAACTAACCTAAGGACATCACAAACATCCATGCCCGAGGCAGGATTCGAACCTGCGACCGTAGCGGTCTTGCGGTTCCAGACTGCAGCGCCTTTAACCGCACGGCCACTTCGGCCGGCAGGTGCGTGGTCCCCGGATCAAATTCGACCAGCGGATTAACGATGAATGTCGGTGCTTTCACGACAAGGGTCGGAGTGTTTGCCAGCCTGGATGTGGTTTTCGGGCGGTTTCCCACATCCTACCAGGTTAATACCGCACTAGTACCTAGTCCCGCCTCAATTTTGCAAGCACTTCAAAAAACTTACACTCACTTTCACGTGAGTAGCACTACACACAGATACTTGGAGTACACATATTCCATGCCTGGGAGTAACGGGGTGGCGACCAGAAGGGCATCCAGCCACCGACCCTGTGACGATGCAGGACAAGGGCATAAGAAAATCATGAAATGATTATCATCATGTGACAGCCGATGAGTAGTCCCCATTCGAAGTCACTGAGCTCTCCTGAGCGACCCATTTTGCTGTCACTGCTTCTCTGACGACAATATAGAGTCTTGCACATGAACTTGAAATATTTACTTATCTTGAATAGAGTCCATGTGTTATGGTACAAGCTTATCAGTAATAGTCCCCTTGCAGACAGTATCGGTAATCTTGCTATTACAAACTCTAGTCCCACTGCTGGTGGAGTACAAGTCCCAAGGTCATCACCGATCTGGTCGCTATGTACTGTCGTAGCCTGTTACGAAAGGAGCCCTCTCTGCGATTCTACTGACAGAGGCCGAACTCGATGAGTGAATCAGTGAGGCCCTCCGGTCAGTGGCAGCTGCCTAAATACTTGCTGTCGGCGTTGGTGGATTGTTCCTTGTCGGTGTGTCTCTGGCCTCTCTCTTGATAGGCGCGCTTCATCCAGAGCCTACTAACCGATCTTCGTTTCATCTTTGTCGACTGGTGTGCTGTCGACAATTCTCTGCCTCCTTTTATACTGTTGGGTCCGCCCCTTGTGACATCTAATGATCAGTTCTGCATTACGTAGCGATGTCGGGACAGTTTTGACAGATAGTGAATACTTTCACTCACCAAAAAGTACCAAAAAATGCAATTGGGTAGCCTCTAGTTAACATCTGCTGTAGGTGGTAGAGAGAGCAAGATAGTTACACAGTGTGCAACAGGTAGTGAAGATATTGATACATCAAAAAATGGTTCAAATGGCTCTGAGCAATATGGGACTCAGCTGCTGAGGTCATAAGTCCCATAGAACTTAGAACTACTTAAACCTAACTAACCTAAGGACAACACACACATCCATGCCCGAGGCAGGATTCGAACCTGCGACCATAGCGGTCGCGCGGTTCCAGACTGTAGCGCCAGAACCGCTCGGCCACCAGCGGCCGGCTATTGATACATCACAAAATGGTAGAGTTGCAAGAGCGAGAAAGCTAATTATGCAAGGAATAATTTGTTAAGTAGACAACTAAATTCTGCAAGACACTTTATGGTGCGTGACGGGAGGTAATAGTGATCAAATGCCTCTGGACGTTTCTCAATATTTACTTATAGAACGATCGACTTTGGTGGATATCAGAACCGTGATTTTGAGTGCAAGAATGATCGAAGTAAATACTAGTCGCGTTTGAAACGAATATTTCCAATAAGACTATAGTTTATACGTGGATTTTCGGTAGCATTAGCTGAGATGGTGATGGAACACAGCAGCTGCTGGACATCAGACCAACAAATGGATGATTCTGCATCAAATCTGATTTTTAAGGTCACATCTAAATCAGTATTCTGTTATATTCCCTTAACGCCGCGGATCCTGATGCATTCGAAATCCCAGAATCCGACATTCTCGTTCCTTTGTATGCAGCGATACAACACCTGCGATTCTACAGAAGGACCTCTGTAGCTTGATTGTTGGAAAGGCAAAATTAAAAACAGCTTGTCAGGTTGCAGCTGACGAATGGAATGAATTTTTCTCATTCCATGCTGCAAGAAACTATGGTCCGTAATGATTTACGGACTGCACAAGTAACTCCGACGCTTTCCACCTACAACACTTTACGACAAGCACAAAAAGAAAACCGACAATGAGAACCTCTTCTGAAGTGACAGGCAACGAACGACGTTATCAACAAAACCACGGTCAAGAATGTTGGAGGTAGCTTGCCACCTGTATCAACAGACATATTTAATCTGTCTCTTGTGAATGGAAGACATCCCACTCCATGGAAAGGAAACATTTTCCGACCTGTCCCTAAGAACAAGAACCCACAATCGCAATGTGCTTACCGACCAATAAGCATCCGGCTTACTGTATCAATAGCTCTTGAGTATGTTGTTCACGACTAAATTAATGAATAAACTCGAATTATATGACAAATACCATTCCGGATTTTGTAAACACTGTGGCAGAAACACTGCATAACTGGTGATCTGAAATATGCCACCAACTACCATGACGTTACAATAATGCCACTACTAGACTTCAGCAAAGAATTTAATACCGTCGATTTTGACTTACTACTCAGAAATCTGCAGCAGATAACTTTTCACTTAGTACGCTCAAGTAGTTTGAAAGCTGTTTCAAAAACAGAGAACATCATGTTGCTTGTAGGAATGAAAAGTCGTGCTGGAAGCATGTTCTCGCAGAAGTACCACAGGCGTTGTGATGGATCCAGTATTGTTATTATTGTATGACTATGGTATCTCGTCGGTTCTGTGCTGTATATATCATTTCTATGCGGATGACCTTCAGCTTTTCCTAAGCATCAGATAAAAAGCTAAGCTAACGATACTGCGACAGTCCAGATGACTATTGATCTGTCTTCAGTGGTAAGATGAGTGTATAACCTAGAACTTAACCTAAATGCAAGTAAGTCCAAAGTAATTTTAGAAATCTTAGTACCTCACCAGAAATTGATAACTACAGAATCCCGCGAACAATTGCTTTTTATTCCTCTCGACGGTATCCCAATACAACATAAAGAAATACAGAAGAACTTGATGTAAAATACTGTCGCCACATGTAGGAAGACTTCCACTTGCATCAATGAACTCAAAACAATTGTTTTGAATAATAGCGATTAAATAATTGCAACCTGTAACAAAATCTTGGTGTTACATACACAACTATATGTATCTTGTGTGAGAAAGAGCCGGCCGAAGTGGCCGTGCGGTTAAAGGCGCTGCAGTCTGGAACCGCAAGACCGCTACTGTCGCAGGTTCGAATCCTGCCTCGGGCATGGATGTTTGTGATGTCCTTAGGTTAGTTAGGTTTAACTAGTTCTAAGTTCTAGGGGACTAATGACCTCAGCAGTTGAGTCCCATAGTGCTCAGAGCCATTTGAACCATTTATTTTTTTTTTTTTTTTTTGAGAAAGATTTGCTTATGTTAGTATTACACTGGAACAACAACAGCCAACAAGGATTTATCAGATGACAGAGCCTTTATCACCAGATTGTGTTTATGTCTATTGATATTTTACTACTGCCAACATTGCAGTTTTGATTGAAACTAGTCAGATCATACAAACAAATGTGCAGCTGAGGTAGCGAAACAAACAATGAATATCAAATATTCGTATTTGTATGTCTCTTTCTAAAGTTATCAGAACTAATTTATTTTATGGTGACTAACGTGATCCAGACAAAGGACGCCACTCTACCGCGCACGTAACCCGCTAGAATTTATCGAAATGCTGTCGGAAAAGTTGTCAGCTACAGCGGGCCCTGTATTGACCATCTGAATGGCACCACACGCGCGATAAATTGCTGACAATATCACCAGCTACATAGACTGCAGTCGACCTCTCGCTTCGACGCCACCAATTTCAATCAGTTTGCCGAAGGCCACTGTGCCGTGAAGCTCTGCTTCGGAAAGTGAACTGCTGTGTTTAACAGAATTGGCAGTTGATCACCGTATGTAGACTAACAGTCGCAAAAAATAAGTAATAAACAGAGAATTGAAATATATTACACTTGTTTTGGAACAGTTTTCTTCGACATTGAATGCTGTGTTGCAGATTACACTTTTCGTTGATGCCAAGTATGTTGCATATATACCTTATACGGTAGTCTATACTTCCGTTTCCTTTATTGGTATCGTATTTTAATTACAAGTATTCATGCAATGGTGTTCTGTTACCACTAACAGCACTGCTGGTTTCCAATACCCTTATTCACTGTGTGCGAGAGAGATTGTATGCGAAGACAAGGAGCTGAATTGTAGCTGTAGAACAGATGTGCCCTAAACATTTAAAGTAAAAATTCCTCGTAATATTTCTTCGTCCTCTTTCTAAGTGCACCTGGTTTCATAAATTACTCCACCTCACCAAGTGCAGCCCTGAGGAGTGTGACTATTATTACGAACTTGTATTCTATTTATACAACACAAAATAGCGTTCACAGCAAAATATAAGAATACAAATTTGTATCACTTCTTAATGTAGGTGGCAATTCTACTTTCAACCACGATTCACAAAGTGATTTGTGGTTCTTGAATGATTATAAATTCTAACATGAAGTTCCTCCTCCAGGTCGACATATCGAAACGAAATAAGACTACACAACAAGTTTATTCAAACGGTTCGCAGATAGGCAGATAAATTTCTACAGATGGCTGACTCGTTGCATGCGATTTATCAGACTGCTTTGAAATTATCGTATGGACAGGTCTCGCGGCCTGCCGACGCACTGGTGCGATCATTTCTGGTGTATGGGATCCTTAAGGTTTGTTCACTTACAGTACACGTAAAATAAGTTTGTAAAATATGGATAGATATTTTGTGTGATAATACTTCAGATATTAGCAACTTTCGGATTTGCAGCAGCGTTTGGTAGGGAAATGTGGCTCTCCGCTTGTTCGAGATGGCACGCACAGCCCCCTCTGCAAGCTAGGTAAAATATTTTAATGGAATGCAATACTGACAAGATCTGACGAACTCATTTGGGAAACACTTCACCGAGTCCTCTTATTCACCAAATTATTTCTCCTTATTCCAGTCCGAAAGGCTAGGGTAAAGGACCTGAGTGCGTCACTGTTACCAAATACTACCGTGACGCAGACCGCGTTTGAAGAAGCCAGCGAAGTAGCGTCGAAGAAAGAAGATACTGTACAGGGGCAACGCTGTGCTGCAGGAAGAAGATACCGTTCAAGCGCCTGGCGGCTGTCGTTGGGTTGTCAGAATTTTGCTCAGTTCCGGTGAAGATAGCCTTGTCGCAGCAGCCGTATCGTGTGCAGCGGAAGCTGGTGGGAAGTTCGTGCCCCCCAGCCGCTCCCCCCCCCCCCCCCCCCCTACCGCTCCTCTCTCACTCTCCCTTCCTCTCTCTCTGTGCTATGTTAACGAAGCTCGGCTGCAGCTACCGAGGTCATAGGCAGCCCAGCACACTGCGTGCCTGATATATGCGTCAGAGGCCGCACGCACCACGCATGGAGGATGGCCATTTGTCACTCGAGCGGAACCCGAGAGCAAACGCTGCACATCCTCTGATTCACAGAATGTGGCTCATGTCACGCGCCAGCAGAAGTTTGGCGGTGAAAGCGACCAAGGTCTGTTCATACAGCAAGCTAGGAGGAATCATTGAAATGACCAAGTACAGTGTTTGCATCGTTAACTTGGAACTAATTAACTGTGGTGTCCCACAAGGTTTCACTTTAGTGCCCTTAATTCTTCTTGCACATGCTTGTGACATGTCATCACTAATGTGAGCAGATTCCATGTTCACTGTGTTTACATACAATACAAACATTGCAATGAATAGCAAATTACGAACAGTTTTAGAAAGACAGGTTAACTAAATATTCAGGGGCATTAATATGGTTTCTAGTTATTTCGTTGTGAACAACTGTTTAAAACATACACAATATACAGTTCAGAATTTAAGTAGGTTTCCTCCTAGTACATGTCAAACATGATTACACAAAGAAACAAGAGATTGGTAGTGTTAAATACTTGTCATTAGAACTTGATAATGAATAGAATTGGGAAGAGCATACCAAAGAACTGCTGAAGCCTTTAATCGAATTTGTATTTGTAATGGTGATGTTGACAGACATAAGTGACACAAAAATAAAAACCTGTCGTATTTCCGTTCCATAATGTCATACAAGGTCATTTTTCTGAGATAACTGATAAAATCAAGCTACATTTTTACAAGTCTGATACGAATTATCTGCGTTGCAAATTTAAAAACGCCTTGCAGAGTACTGTTCAAAGAATTAGGAGTACTTACTACTGCTTCCCATAATATTTATACCTTAGTGAAATTTGTTATAAATCAACGGTTCAGTTGAGGTTCAAATGGCTCTGAGCACTGTGGGACTTAACTTCTAAGGTCATCAGTCCCCTAGAACTTTGAACTACGTAAACCTAACTAACCTAAGGACATCACACACAGCCCGCAGCTCGTGGTCGCGCGGTAGCGTTCTCGCTTCCCACGCCCGGGTTCCCGGGTTCGATTCCCGGCGGGGTCAGGGATTTTCTCTGCCTCGTGATGGCTGGGTGTTGTGTGATGTCCTTAGGTTATTTTGGTTTAAGTAGTTCTAAGTTCTAGGGTACTGATGACCATAGATGTTAAGTCCCATGGTGCTCAGAGCCATTTGACATCACACACATCCATGCCCGAGGCAGGATTCGAGCCTGCGACTGCAGCGGTCGCGCGGTTCAAGACTGTAGCGCCTAGAACCGCTCGGCCACTCCGCTTTCAATAACTCGGCTGCAGCCATCGAATATATTAAGAATTATCTCATGCACGTCAGTGTGTTTGTGTTTACGTGATTTGCGGAAGGAAGATTAGCACACGTCTCTTTACTATGTATGCGTTGTATACTCCGGTTTTGTGACATGTTCTACACCCTTAGAATCTCCACACGACAGATCTACCGAACAAATTGTGTATCTAATCGGTCTAATCCAGTTAATCATCTGCAACAAACTACAGCTTTAGTTGGAACGTACATTTATTTTCAGTGGTATTCAGCAATGATTAAAACTTAAATCTTAACAGGAGAATATTTTAGTTTAGAAAGCCCAAGCAGTAATTAAATATAAATAACGCGTCATAGCTACATGTTAAAATTTGCATCATAATTACATTGAGTCGAAATCACGGTTAGTAATAAAGACAATCACATTGGTTACTATCTGAGAAGTCTTGATCACTCTCACTACAAGGCAGTTCCTTGAATCGTACTATAGGACGTTTAATAAGAAACTGCTTTCATCCTGAAACAGTTGAAGATATATAGTGCAATTGTAGCAGTATGATGTTTTTCCTATTTAAGTGAATTCAAACTACATGTCCTGTTAACAGTAATTTTAAGTCAGTCATCAGACCGAAGGTCATTTTGAACACCAGAGTGATGGCGGCACTGGAGGAGAGATGTTTTGCTTTCCTGTAACCTGAAAATCAGCTGGACACGTGGAGTTATTGGGGCGTACAGTTATTTGGAGTCTTACAGTGTCATCTGAAATTCGCTTTTCTTTATCAAATGTTACTACAGGTTTTTACACATTGCTAGAAAAAGAGCTCGCGGTAACTGATAAAAAATTAATCGCAGAAAAATCTGAGAAGCTTACAACTAAATTAGATCAATATGCAAAATTAACGTTCTTCACTCTTAATCAATCTCTGTATTTATTGCCAGAGTATTTTTCTTTCGAATGGAGTCGTCATGCTCCAAAGTATCGCTGTCTTAGCTGTGCAAATCTATATTACCATGTGCATACCTGCCAACATTCAAAAACTAAAAATCTGGAGATTCAGTTTTAAAAATCAGGAGATATGAAAGACCATAAAGCTGTGGCTCATTTTTGTATACACCTAAGACAACTGAAACGTTTTCCTTTAAGGCGCCACAAAGCTATGTAATGGCTAAACAAACATATAGAAACATTGCAAATACCCAAAATGTTGATTCCGTAACCCTTATTTGTAGTTTCGCCCAGCTAATTGCTGTTAGGTTGGGATGTTTTTTGGCATTAGAAAAAAAGTATGATTGCCGTAAAACATCATTCACCATATTGTTTTGTGACACACATGAAAACTGTAAAAATAGACTTGCCAACTGGTTCTCCGGTGTATGCTGAAATCTTAACACAACCACTTCTTTTTTTATTTTTCAGGGGCAGCATCTACTTTCTCCTCGTAAGGTTTCACATGTTATATCTCTCCATGTTCAAAGTTAGCTAGTATTACACATTTTCAGGGAAACTATGTCATTACAGAAATTCGTAAAATTCTCATATTTAACTCTAGCTATGTAGCCTATTAGTATTCAGTATTAGCGAGAAACATTGGAACAATCATGAGAACATGTACAATACCTTTCTTCCCACAGGTGAAGTAGAAGCTGCTTCTGCAGTAGGAAACATTGCAGAATCTGAATAATGATGATGTACTAAGAAACTGAAACAGTTACCAAATAAAATAGTAGTTCACTCTGAAAATGTTTCGAGATAATGTACATTAGTGTTCTCACTTATTTACCAATGTTGATATCCGTTCACATCAAAGTCTATCATTTCCTCCTTAATTAAATTTCCAATACATGATGAGGATGGAGAAAATATGGTAATACACAGGTATAAGAAGACGGAGTTATATTTTCTGGCCATGTTTAAAAACAAAGACCCGAATCAAAACACTACGACAATATGCATCAAGACACGTCCAAGCAGAACACTGTGCACTAGCGAGGTTACTACATGTGCACTACGGGACACGGGTACATCTTCGACAAAATGCGCGGGAGAGAGGAAAAATAACTATTGATATATAAATCGCGCGCGACTTCCTGATTTCTATAAACTTCGATACGTATCGATTAAGGTCGACTAATACGCAACGAATTCCGGGAACTGACGAAAAAAAAAACTGAAATGGCGGGTTTCCAAAACAAATATCGTAAGTTTGACGATAACTAGTAAAATTCGGGAGAAATACTGGAATGATCGGGAGGCGGGAGAAAAAGTGGAAAATCGGGAGTCTTCCGCCTAAATCGGGAGAGCTGGCAGGTATGCACGTGGTACAGCGAGCCAAAACCCTGTCCTAAACAATCTAGGTTTTTTAGCAAACGTTAAAAACTTCCTCTATAGTAAAGCGTTTATTCTTTGCTGTCGATCACGATAAACACACATAGCAGATAGACAGGTATTCTCCATCGTGGTGTGCAAATATTGTAGAGACTTTCCAACTGTGAAACTTGTACTGTAATCCAGAAATTCAAGACAAAATTGGTGTATCAGAAACGCTAGTTTAGGGCTAAAACATATAGTTTCCATTGAAAAGAACTAAAAAATTGTAAAAATGAAATTTGTGTTAGAAAGTGCTATAATCTTCCCTTTTGGGAAAACTTTCATTTTCTTTTTCCTTTTCCCTTCGACTTGCAGTGAGGTGAGAAAAGTCATGGGATAGCAATATTCACATACATAGATGGCGGAAGTATAGCGTACGCAGGATATAAAAGGACAGTGCATTGGCGAAGCTGTTTTTTGTACTCAAGTGATCCATGCGAAAAGGTTTCCGACGTAGTTATGGCCGCTCAAACGGAATGAACAATAATTCAACACGGAATGGTAGTTGGAGATAGGTGCATTGGACTTTTCATTTCGGAAAGCGTTAGGGAATTCAATCTTTCGAGATCCATAGTGACAAGAATATGCCGAGAATACCATTTTTCAGGCATTACCTGTCACCATGGAAAAGGCACTGGCCGACAGCCTTCACTCAACGACCGAGAGCAGCAGCGTTGGCGTAGAGTTGTCAGTGCTAACAGACAAGCAGTACTGCGCGAAATAACCGTATAAGTCAATGTAGGACGTACGACGAACTTACGCGTTACGACAGTGCGGCGAAATTTGGCGTTAATTGGCTATAGCAGTAGACGGCCGACGCAAATCCTTTTGCTAACAGCATGACATCCACTGCAGCGCCTCTCCTGGGCTCGCAACCATATTGGCTGGACTCTAGACGACTGGAAAACCGTGCTCTGGTGCCAGTCTCAGTTGGTAAGAGCTGATGGCAGTGTTCCAGTGGGGCGCAGAACCCGCGAAGCCATGGACCCAACATGTCAACAAGGCACTGTGCACGCTAGTGGTGGCTCCATAAGGGTGTGGACTGGATCTTCTGGTCCGATTGAACCGACCATTGACTGGTAATGGTCGTGTTCGGCTACTTGGAGCCCATTTGCAGGCATTCATATTCCAAAAGGACGATGGAATTTTTGCGAATGACACGACAGTGCGCCATGTCAGAATATTCTGGACAAATCGAGCGAATAATTTGGCCACACAGATCTTCCAACGTTAATCCCATACAACTCATGGATTATAATCGAGAGGTCATTTCGTTCATAAAACACTACGCGGCCAGCACTTTTGCAATTATGTACGGCTGCAGAGGCAGCATCACCCAACATTTCTGCAGAGGACTTCCAACGACTTGTTGAGTCCACGCTACGTCAACTTGCTGCACTACACCGGGCAGAAGAAGGTCCGACGCGTTGTTAGGAGGTATCCAATGACTATAGCCACCTCATAGTTTAATCGATGCAAATTTATCCACACCGTCAGAAAAATGTTACATCCGATCTTCTACAACGGTACTCGCTAATTTCATAAACTGAAAGTTCATCTATCCTGCCAACAAGTTTTCATGGTTTTCTAACTGTAGTGGCGCGAATAATAGGTGGCTTGGAGCGCTTATTGCCCATAGTTGGTCGATGGAATTGTTAACAAGAAATCACACAGTTACAACCAGAACAATGCTGACAGACTTTGTTAGAGTTCTTAGGCAATGTTCGCTGTGTCTTCCGAAATTATTTCCGATATAAACAGGACATGGAAATGGAAGAGGAGGTAGACGAAGATGAAATGGGAGATATGATACTGCGTGAAGAGTTTGACAGAGCACTGAAAGACCTAAGTCGAAACAAGGCCCCGAGTGTGGACAATATTCCATTAGAACTACTGACAGCCTTGGGAGACCCACTCCTCACAAAACTCTACCATCTGGTGAGCAAGATGTGTGAGACAGGCGAAATTCCCTCAGACTTCAAGAAGAATATAATAATTCCAATTCCAAAGAAAGCAGGTGTTGACAGATGCGAAAATTACCGAACTATCAGTTTAAAAAGTCATAGCTGCAAAATACTAACGCGAATTCTTTACAGACCAATGGAAAAACTGGTAGAAGCCGACCTCGGGGAAGATCAGTTTGGATTCCTTAGAAATATTGGAACCCGTGAGGCAATACTGATCCTATGACTTATCTTAGAAGAAAGATTAAGGAAAGGCAAACCTACGTTTCTAGCATTTGTAGACTTAGAGAAAGAATTTGGCAATGTTGACTGGAATACTCTCTTTGAAATTCTGAAGGTGGCAGGGCTAAAATACAGGGAGCGAAAGGCTATTTACAATTTGTACAGAAAGCAGATGGCAATTATAAGAGTCGAGGGACATGAAAGGGAAGCAGTGGTTGGGAAGGGAGTGAGACAGGGTTGTAGCCTCTCCCCGCTGCTATTCAATCTGTATATTGAGCAAGGAGTAAAGGAAACGAAAGAAAAGTTCGGAGTAGGTATTAAGAGCCATGGAGAAGAAAGAAAAACTTTGAGGTTGGCCGATGACACTGTAATTCTGTCAGAGGCAGCAAAGGACTTGGAAGAGCAGTTAAACGGAATGGACAGTGTCATGAAAGGAGGGTATAAGATGAACATCAACAAAAGCAAAACGAGGATAATGGAATGTAGTCGAATTAAGTCGGGAGTTGCTGCGGGAATTAGATTAGGAAATGAGACACTTAAAGTAGTAAAAGAGTTTTGCTATTTGGGGAGCAAAATAACTGATGATGGTCGAAGTAGAGAGGATATAAAACGTAGACTGGCAATGGCAAGGAAAGCGTTTCTGAAGAAGTGAAATTTGTTAACATCGGGTATTGATTTAAGTGTCAGGAAGTTGTTTCTGAAAGTATTTGTATGGAGTGTAGCCATGTATGGAAGTGAAACATGGACGACAAATAGTTTAGACAAGAAGAGAATAGAAGCTTTCGAAATGTGGTGCTACAGTAGAATGCTGAAGGTTAGATGGGTGGATCACATAACTAATGAGGAGGTACTGAATAGAATTGGGGAGAAGAGGAGTTTGGGGCACAACTTGACTAGAGGAAGGGATCGGTTGGTAGGACATGTTCTGAGGCACCAAGGGATCAAAAATTTAGTACTGGAGAGCAGCGTGCAGGGTAAAAATCGTAGAGAGAGACCAAGAGATAAATACACTAAGCAGATTCAGAAGGATGTAGGCTGCAGTAGGTACTGGGAGATGAAGAGGCTTGCACAGGATAGAGTAGCATGGAGAGCTGCATCAAACCAGTCTCAGGACTGAAGACGACAACAACAACAATAAACAGGACCGACAGCTGTAGAACACGACTAGACTCCCACCGGTCATTTGAGATGTCGTAGCTTACCAGTAAAATTAGTTTCGCATTACAGAAGCACCTTAGTGCTTGGCTGTAAATATGTCACTCAGGGTCGCCCATTTGGCCCAGTAAGCGGAACTCAGCAGCCTAAATAAGCGGCGCACTTGCAGATCGAGTGCAGGACCCTAGCTCTGGAAGACATCACATTGTTTATCCACATGCGATTTATTTTTCGTTCAGCAAGGTGGCCGATTCGAAAGCTAAGCCTGTGTCCTTTTATTTTATGGAATAAATCAGTAAACCCATGTGAAATAACAAACGGACGTGCTGTCTGGGATTCACACAGAAACCCTTCCTAGATATAAACTGAATTTTTACATTGAAATTTCGTACGAAACTACACCTGGCTCTTCCAGTACGATACTAAAATGTATTTCCATAATTTATTTAAACTTCTAATCAATGGTTTTCTTTACAGCGCTTGAAATTCCTAAGATATTCTTATATCTGCATGAACTGGATAAACTGCACACTTTTCTTTTATATATCTTAAGTTAGTTTGAGAGAACGTATGGCCCCTCATACGTTAACAGAGATACATACTACAAGTCTAACTGGTACTGAAGCTGTTTATTTTATTACAATTACCTGTGACTTATCATCTACAAACTTGCGACATTCGGCCTTTTATTGACTGGGTTGGTAGTTAGCGTTTCTCTGAATGGCATATTCGATACAATTCGCTACTTTATTGTGTTTATGAAACAGGTGGCAGCAAAAGCAATTTTTCACTCGGGAAAAAGTTATGAAAGAGGGGCATTCGTTCATACATTTCTCACAAGGTAATGATTTAAAACCAAAAATATGTAGGTAACTGCACAAGCAAAAAGTAAATAGAAACTAATTAAAATAAAATATGGCGTTTCAGTCTTCGATCGCTATTCTTTATTTTCAGTTACCGGTTTCGGGCTAGCTGCCAATCTTCAGATTATATATTGCAGTTACAGAGTAACTTGTTCGTACAGAACACTCGGTTCGCAGTCATAATGACTTATGACAGCGAACCGAGTGTTCTGTACGGACAAGTTACTCTGTAACTGCAGTATATAATCTGTCATAATGACTTATGACAGCGAACCGAGTGTTCTGTACGGACAAGTTACTCTGTAACTGCAATATATAATCTGAAGATTGGCAGCTAGCCCGAAACCGGTAACTGAAAATAAAGAATAGCGATCGAAGACTGAAACGCCATATTTTATTTAATGAACGATCGCGGAATTCGCATTAAGACAGTCATGTCTGGTTTTGAGAAACTAATTACCATGCGGACTTCGATGCATAATGAACTAGACAAGATCGATACCGATATACAGTTCATTCATTCCTCTGGCCTAATTACCGTATTCTCCCCCTTTTGTGCGAGATTGTGCAATGGTTAACGTAGTGGCCTGAGGATCTGAAGGACCTATGATAATCTCCATAAATTAAGAAAGGCGAATACCATAATAGCTCCTTCAAAATAAAGTAATGAATCGTCGGTTTCCTGTCACACCCACTCTAATTCAAACTCGTTCTCAACAGGAATATACACTGACTTGACAATGTACGCACACTGATCAGCCAGAACATTGTGACTATTCACCTACTATCGATATAGATCCGTCGAGGAGATATAGCAGTGCCACCTGGAGAGGAATGAGTGCTAGTCAAGACACACCCGCGGTGCATGCAGTATGAGTGAGCGTGCGGTCTGCGAGTAGAATGGGGAAGGCACGTGATCTATCTGAGTTTGACCGAGGGAAGTTGCGATGGCCCGGAGCCTCGGCGCGAGCGTTTCGGAAACCGTACGTCTGGTCAGGTGTTTGAGGAGTGCTGTGGTGAGTGTTTTCAATGCGTGGCGAAACCAAGGTGAAAGCACGTGCAGAAGTCGTGCGGCTGGGCGGCCACTTCTCATTACGGGTGTCAGACGTTGTAGGCTGGGCAGGCTGGTAAAACAGGACAGGAGGTGAACTGTGGCGGAATTAACATCAGACTTTAATGGTGGGCAGAGTAAATGTGTATCTGAACACACAGTGCGTCGAACACTACTAGTAAAACAGGAGGTGTGGCGAACTCTGGCGGAATTAACATCAGACTTTAATGGTGGGCAGAGTAAATGTGTATCTGAATACACAGTGCGCCGAACACTCCTAACGATGGGCCCCTGCAGCTGACGAACCATGCATGGGCGAGTTTAACACTACGAGGTCGGCAACTTCGATTGAAATGGGCACATGACGATTGGCACTAGATGTCAGCGAAGTGGCAGAGCGGTGCACGGTCTGATGAAACCCGATTTCTACATCATGCCGATGGAAGAGCGCGAATCCGTTGTATTCCAGGGGACGACACGTGTGCTGTGGGACGGAGACAAGCTGGCTGTGGCTCCATTATGCTCTGTGGAACATTCAAGTGGGCATTCGTGGGTCCAGTAGAGCCCGTGCGAGGCTCTTTGTTAGTCAAGGAGCATCGCAGGCAAGGAGTACTGTACACTGGTTGCACACCACGTACACCTCTTCATGAAGATTATGTTTCCCTACGGCAGTGGCTATTTTCAGCAAGATAATTCGCCATGTCACAAGGCCAGGGATATGAGGGAGTGTTTCGAGGAACACAGGGCTCCAACTGATGTGCTGGCACCGCAACTCGGCAAATCTGAACCCGATCGAACATGTCTGGGATGTGAGTGAATGTGGCGTCAGAGCTCATAGCCCCCTCTTCAGAATGTGCGGGAAGTAGGTGACTTGTGTGTGCAGATACGGTGCCAACTCGCTCTAGCGACCTATCGAGGCATCATTGCTTCCGTGTCACGACGAGTCGCCGCTGTTAACCGAGGCAAAGGCGAACTTATTGGCTATGAAGCAGGTGGTCATGAAACTTCTTTATTTAATTTTTACTGAAACTGCTGAGTGAAATTAACATACTGTCTCTTTACTATTCTTTATCATATCAACCCTGACTAACAGAACTCAAACTTTTCCTACACATTAATTACCCACAATATTAAACGGTAGTGCGGTCTGACTGCCTTCAAATTAACTCAAAAGAATGGCCCTGAACAAGAAGAAATCCTGACAATAACCTATACATTACCTAAGTCACTTACCTCACAAAAATCTTCATTACAACTACTGCAATACAACAAGCACCAATATAGCCAGCTAAATAAAAGATTCTAACTACTGAAGGCTCTAACTACTAATAGGCATATGGTTTGCAAGGGAAAGATTTTGTTGCAAAGCAAGAAATATATCTTTTTACCTTAATAATGTTCAGTTAAAAAATTATATAATCGTCCTTGACATCCAGTTCCAAAAATTATATAATCCTGAATAATATTCAATCTCCAAGTCGGACACGTCCAGATCATCCGCTTTCGCTAACACTTCAAACCTCTAACCTCCATCAATGCTAACTACTCACTTCCAACCTCCATCACTGCTGGCTGTTCACCTCAAACCGCAAATCCGACCAGACACAGACACTCTCTTACAGACTGCACACAGCGCAGTCAGAGGTTTAATACAGAGCGCTACGTAGCGCTACCAACATACAAGCACATAAACAGCCCACTTGCAGTAATAATATTCTATCTGATCAGTGTATACAGACAGTAGTAATATCGCACACACAAGGCACAAAAGGGCAGTGAATTAGTGGAGCTGTCAGTTATACTCTGGAAGTGCATTTTAAAAGGTGTCCGACGTGGTTATGGGCGCACGAAGGGAATTAACAGACTCTGAAAGCGCAGTGGTAGTTGGAGTGAGACGCATTTGCCATTCCATTTCGAAAATCGTTAGGGAATTCAATATTCCGACATCCAGTGTTAAGAGTCTGCCGAGAATACGAAATTTCGAGCTTTACCTCACACCCCGCACAATGCAGTGGCCAACGGCCTTCACTTAACGACCGAGAGCAGCGGCGTTTGCGTAGAATTGTCAGTGCTAACAGACTAGCAACACTGTGTGAAATAGCCAGAGAAACCTATGTACGACGTACAAAGAACGTATCCGTTAGGAGAACGCGGCGAAATTTCGCGTTAATGGGCTATGACAGCAGACGAACGAAGTGAGAGCCTTTGCTAACAGCCGGCCGCGGTGGCCGAGCGGTTCTAGGCGCTTCAGTCCGGATCCGCGCTGCTACTTCGGTCGCAGGCTTTAATCCTGCCTCGGGCATGGATGTGTGTAATGTCCTTAGGTTAGTTAGGTTTAAGTAGTTCTAAGTTCTAGGGGACTGATGACCTCAGATGTTAAGTCCCATAGTGCTCAGACCCATTTGAACCATTTGGAACGTGTGCGTGTAGCCCTTGAGGACGGCTGTTTTCATGTTGGAAGATGGAAGCGTCCACATGATGCTCATCGGGAAGATATAATAGAAAGAGTAACACTTCGTAAACGAGAATATTAAAATAAACATACTGGTTGATGTTCGCGATAACCTGAATGAGTGCGCTCAAGCCAAGTACGAAAGACACCCCAGAAACTTTATAGAACCACAGCCTCAGCACAATGCAGATTAAACGCTTTCTAGCTCAGACACTTTCGTAGAGCGGTTCGCATTCACGTAGGCGACAAGGCAAGCAACCCATACAACGAAATTTTATAAGTCGACAAAATTACATATACCGACAGCTGATGAATTACAAATCGAATGACCCCAATCTTGGGTCAGTTACTTGTACAGGGTGTCCTTAATCAAGATAATAGTTTCAAATAGCTGTAAAAAGAGAATCATTGATCGGAATGACATCAAATTTGAACATTGTATTATTGACAAGGGGGAAACACCATGGCAAAAAAGTAACGAAAATTTGATCAATATATGGCGCTGTAAGGCTCACAATATGCACGCTCACAGACGTGGGACGCACGGCTGTTCCTGATTGCGTCCAAGGCGCTCAACATGACGATCTCTATGAAGGATCAAGCGCTGCTGGTAAAGTTCATTTACAAGAACGCTGACTGCGCGCCAGTAGTCCTGCTCAAGTTCCGAACACTCAGGGGTATGAAAAAAGGCAGTGGTCCGATTTCTGCTAAGGGTCTAGAGAAAATGATTACAAAATCCGAAAAGATAGGTTCGTTTGAAGTGCAATGTGGCATAAGGCGGAAAGCATGTGATCCGACGTCTGTCGAAGATGTGGCTACAGCATTACAGGAGGCATCGAGCTGTGATGCGCAAACATGCAATGCACGGGGAATTGCCCGAACGTTGGAAGTGCCTGCAAGCATGATGCATAAAACCCTACGAAACCTCCGACACTGGTATCCACACAAAATCACCCTTGCTCAGGAGTTTCTTCCTACTGACGTGCAAGCAAGACAAACGTTCGCTCTGGAATTCCTCGCTGGCATGTAAGTGGACAATGAACGCTCATGGAACATTCTGTGGACAGATATGGGTAATGGAAAACAAGCACGCTCATCAACCGGTACCATTTCATTCTGCATAGCTAACTGTGTGGTGCTGGATAATGCCATTATTTGTCGTAGGCCCGTATTTTTCCGAGCAGATGAGGCCTGCTTGCACTGTCATCTGTACCGTCGCTGGTAAACGCTATGAGAGTCTTTTGCACACCAACGTCATTCGAACCCTTCAACAGCGCGGATAGGATCTTTCTTATGCAAGATGGGGCAACATATGAAGCGGCTGTTTCGGAGGCGTTTCGGAAATGCTAGAGTTACCAGCTGTCATTTCCCTGCAACCAGGCCGCGCTCATCACCCGATCTTAATAGAGGTAACTTCTGGCTGCCGGGTTATCTAAGATAGGTTTCTTCGGTGCTCCAATTACGAACGTTGCACAACTGAAGGCATGCACTGCACAACGCGTTCTGAACGTGAACCCCGAGACACTGCGACCTGTTGCGGAACATCCTGTTTCTCGCTTTTAACTTACGGCAGATAACGGTGGACAGCATATTGCACATGTCTCACGATGTTATTTTGTTTTTTACGCGGTTTTCGCCCCATGGACGATTAAAAACTGATTTAATTTTCTATTTTACGAGGTTTTTGGACTCAAGACAATTAAAAACCGATTCTTCCATGCGATGTGTTATGTCTTGCCGTGGCGCCATCTATTTGTAAAATTATCAATAAATTTTTTTGTTCCATGACCTTTCCCCCTGTGTCAATAATATGCTGTTCCAACTATGACGTCATCCTAAGCAGTAGTTCTCTTTCTAAAGCATTTTTAACTTTAATTATCGACCCATTGTAGATTAAGGAAGCAGATAAAGTTAATTACAAATCTTCCCCAATAGATCAATAATGTGCAAAATTCTGAAACTACTGAAGTGTTGCAGAGGGCTTGTACTATCAGACAGTACTATCACAACAATTGTGTGATTACCATAAACGACTTTTACTGAAAATCTCAATATGACGGTAGCCATCAGGAAAACCTGTTCCCGCTCAAATTTTGTTTGTGGCCCACACTGTTGCAGAACGGAGGGAGATTTTACCCATTGCGTCTACTATTCGACGCCACTTGGAGATGGTAGCGCCAGAGCTAAAAAAGTCCTCACCTCCACCATAAAGACGTAACTGTGGTAGTGCAGCTACCCTGCGGGCTTCGCAAAGCGGTCTATGTTTTTAGATGTGGAAGCGCACCATACGGATTATAAAATGGCTAGAGGCATCGCTCTCCCTTTCACTTTGTTCGCTTGTTTCATCTCAATTCATCTGATTCACTTCTCGTTCGGTTACCGTGTGTAAGTAGGCTGTTTATGTTTTCTCTATGTAAGTAGGCTGTTTATGTTTTCTCTATGTAAGTAGGCTGTTTATGTTTTCTTATTGGCAACGTTACGTAGCGCTCAATATGAGAATCACTGGCTGTGCTGTGTGCAGTCTGTGGCTGCTTTGCATTGTTGTAATACTCGCCATTGTAGTGTTAGGCAGCTGGATGTGAACATCGCGTAGCGTTGCGCAGTTGGAGGTGAGCCGCCAGCAGTGGTGGATGTGGGGAGAGAGATGGCGGAGTTTTGAAATTTGTCATGAACTGCTATATTTATATATGATGATATCAAGGTAAATACATTGTTTGTTCTCTATTAATATCTTTCATTTGCTAACTATCCCTATCAGTAGTTAGTGCCTTCCATAGTTTGAATCTTTTATTTAGCTGGCAGTAGTGGCGCTCGCTGTATTGCAGTAGCTTGAGCAGCGAAGATTTTTGTGAGGTAAGTGATTTGTGAAAGGTATAGTTTAATGTTAGTCAGGGCCATTCTTTTGTAGGGAATTTTGAAAGTCAGATTGCGTTGCGCTAACAAAATATTGTGTGTCAGTTTAAGCACAGTCATGTATAATTGTTTAAAGGGGACGATTCATATGTCGACCCTTAGCCGAGGATACCTCACTGGAATCTTCTGATTTTTTTCTTGTAGTTTGTGTAATTAGTGTAGATATTGTTTATTGCTAGCGCGTAATTGTAGAGAAAATCTCTTTTGTAGTTGCAGTCTTTCATTGTTGTACAGTAAAACAGTGTTGGCATGCATGTAGATTTGCACCAAGTATTTCGCAGCTGCAATTAACTAGATATTATTTTCAGTGCTATGTTAATGTGTTCTCTTATTTTTGATCTTCATATTGTGTTTTTCTGTGTTGTCGTGTGAAATACTGTGACAATAATGGCGTGTGAAAAACGTAATACTAGGCTCCAAAGTAAACTGAGAAATGACAGTGAGAATGAAAGCAGTGTGTTAGCGCCACCGAGTAATGAATTAACTGATGTTCAAAGTAGTAATTTGGTAATTGTGCATAGGGAAATGGAGCGGGCTGCAAACAATGGTGTAGACATTGAAACAGGTAGTGAACAGGGAAGCATTATCAATCGATCGGTCGGCAACAGCTCGCCTCAGGAATCGGAAATGACAGGACACAATTTCGCAAATACTGTAGATTCAGGTTTTGGGTCATCACCGTTTTCTCAAATAAGTCAAGACACATTTTCTGCTTGTCAAAATGTGAATGTTGCCGGTGCAAATGCACTGCCGAAAAGCGTAGAGAAACAGATTCCAGACACTAATACACTATTATTGCAATTAATGCAACAAATGGAACAAAATCAGAGACAAATGGGACAAAATCTTAAAAAGTTAGACACAGTGGAACAAAAACTTAAAAAGTTAGACACAATGGAACAAAATTAGAGACAAACACAGCAACTGTTAGACACACTGGAACAAAATCAGAGACAAACACAGCAACAGCTTCAAAAGTTAGACTCATTGGAACAAACTCTTGAACAAACGCGTGAAGATTTAACTACTGAGTTACATAACATTGAATCGAAATGTCAAAAAGTCTGTAATGACGTAAAAACTCAAATTTGTGAGCATTTTCAACCTATTTTTTCGCGGCATGAAAATGCATTACAGAATCATGAAGCAGCCATAAAAGAACTGCAAATTATTGTTCATGATAATCATGAGACCTTGTAAGCTAAATTTGACTCAGTTGCATCTACCGATTCGGTTACGCAACTTGCAAAAACTCAGGAAAACTTTAAGGACACAGTAGATACTCTGAAACTTGGTTCAGAAAAACACACTGAAGAAATAAGTACACTATCGGAGAAAGTAGCCGAACTTTTGGATCAGTTCACTAATTTATCTACGAAGGTAGATGATAATCTGATTGACGCAAGACCGGTAGTCTTTAATGACACAGAAGAGTACGAACAAATTAGGAAATTCAAACAAAATCAGAATCAAATTAATACACAACACCAAAGCGAAATCCGGGAAGTACAAGATCAGCTGACACAGGTAATACAAGAATTACGTATTTCAGAGGACACTCTCGCTCCAACACGGGAAGAGGGACTTAGAAATACGGAAAAGCCGCAAAATAATAACACAGGGCATTTCGGAAGTTATGAAAGAAATTGGCAAGGTGCACCGAATTTTGAAATGGAATCGCCGAAACGACGTAACAATGACCGATATGCGACTCGCCGACATGATGACTTTGACTATAAGCTGTTCATTACTACACGTAAATTCAAAACATTTAAGAATTCTGGCAACGACATTCATCCACAAGCATGGCTCCATCAATTCTCGCATTGTTTTCCTCCCAACTGGTCGTTAGAACACAGATTAGAATTTATGTGTGGCTATTTAGAGAATGAACCAGCTGTAAGAATGCGATCGGTCATTCACGATTGTCACAGTGAAGGAGAATTTTACCATGCCTTCCTCTCAGCATATTGGTCTCAAGCTACACAAGACCGAGTAAAACATGGCATCATAATGATGAAACATTTCGAACAATCTGAATTCTCCAGTCTTGTGAAATATTTTGAAGACATGTTGCACAAGAATCAGTACCTGTCAAACCCATACAGCCCCTCAGAACTCATCCGCATTTGCTTAATCAAATTACCTGAACATTTACGACATATTATTTTGGCAGGACGTTGCAAAGACGACATTGAAGCTTTTCAGGGACTGTTACAAGAACTGGAAAGTGACACTGACAATCGCGGAATGCAGGAGCACAACAATTACAGATCACATCAGTCGCAATTCCGTGATGAAAGAAATAATAACTGGACGCGACAAGGCTACTCTCACAACACAAATCGTGACCAAAACAGACACCACCCATATGACAACCACTGGCAGAGTAATAATAGTTACAGAGAAAGATCGCATTTCCGTAGTAATGAATATGACAGAGATAACCACAGAAACAGACAATATGGGAACCAAAACAATTATTACCAGGGGAGACAGAATAACTTCAGACGCAACAGTTCAGCGCGGAGTTACGATTCAGGAAGAAATTCTCCAACACGTGACCGACAAGGAAGAAACTACGGAAACTACCGACAGACCGACAGACCTGAATTTTATCAGAACTGGCGTGATTCAAACAGGGCAGGGCCTTCTCGTCAGAGTGAATTTGTAGAAGTTAGGTCTCCTAATCCCAATAACGGCGCGCGCCAACAAAGAGACAGACAATGACTCGCACAGCAGGCAGCCGCGTGCGCCCGCTGACTCCGAGAAAAATAACAAAGACGCTAACCTTGAGAAAAGATTTAAATTCTTTACCGATGTATACAACATGATAATTGCTTTGAAGTTGAAACTCTGTGCACTAGGAAGAGTAAAGGTTTACACCACATTTCGCATGTAAAACCGTCTATTGAAAGATAATCTGCTTTTTAACTTTGTCATTGCCATAAATCTTTTCACTTTACATTACTAGTATGCTTGTCAGACTTAGAATCTGTTAACATGCAACAATGTTTGAAGTTAAATATCCAGTCAAGAACCAAGAGAACTTATTTAAACAGAAATGACGAATGCATTGTTATAGTGAACAGACGTCACAGTGTTATTGTGTGTGTACATTCTTGCTTGTTAGTTGCACGATTATGGAACAACTATAAGGCTTACATATTTAGAACATTTACCAGTACTGCTAATGAGATTTTAATGCAACATTTTGGTTGACTTGAAAATATATTCTGGATTTAAAGTACTTTCTGTGAGATACCAGATGACACAGTGTTAGTTTATGTGACAGTTACACGATTTTATCACGACGCTACCAATGAGTGACAATTTTCAATGTTGCTTTTGTGCTGTATCTGTTTTATATCTGCACAGTTTTTCTGAATTCTTCTGGAAAGTAAAACATGTTTTAGTAGTAACTTTTGTGGTATAGCAATAATGAGATAGCCTTTTCTGTAGCACAACAATACGTTACATTATAGTACTTTCTTGATCACGGTCAGGTACGTAATAACTACGATATCTATACGCAAAGATTTTCACTTTCGTTTATGATGAGGTAAGTACATTGACTTCTGCAGAACTTAGCTTTCGGAGGACGATAACTACGACACTTCCACACAGATTATGTTGCAACAAGACGCACATTTAGCGCTACAGTACACGTATTTGAGTGATTAATTTTGTACTTAAACCATTTATTTTTCAAGAGTTTTGAATTACAAAGAAAGTTTTCCATGATACATTTCACTCCATTGCTGTAATCTGTAACACCTGAGGGTATAACTACATTAATCCTCAGGGGGGTACACGCTTACTTTGTGTACCATGTGTGTGTCAACCACAAGGAACCCTAGCTAATATGGTATTTGCTTATACAACTTTACACATCGGTACCATATTTCTCTAACACACAAATTACACAGCTATCTGATCATTTAACACAGAAAGAAACTTTTTTTTACTACATCAGTGACAGTTGTTTAAGTAATTACACAGTTGGATAACTTCACACTTATGAAATTGTATTTTGTCAGTACTTTGTGAAATGTTCATATTTTTTCGGAACCATTGTGATACTATGAGAGCTTTGAATATCGTATTTGTTATGGGATCATGATTTTTAAAGTATGTTTGAGGTAGATGACACTATTGAAATGAGCAGAGAATTTTTTTTTTAGGTTTTGAAATTATTGCAGAAAGCTACGACGTTTTTGAGATTTGACTGAGGTGTTATGATGTTATTATTTACGACGACGATGTGTACTATGCTGTTGAGATATGTTTATGATCAATAAGATGATGCTACCGCATATGAGGAATAAGAAGTATGTTGGAAACCAAAAATCGTACTTTAAGAGTTATGAAATGTGCGTAAATGCGTGACTGTATCACAATGCTCACGAATATTTTATTTGGACACTTATTTTTATAGGATTTTCTTTCTACAGATTTGCAACGCTAATTCTTGACATGTGAAATATTTTTATGTGAGACTGTCACTGTAGCGGAAACTGCTGTCGTAAATATTTCCGTAAGAAAGTTAAGTGACCACCTGCACGTAATGCGTCGCGGGCACCCACCTGGGCGACAGCCGCCCAAAAAAAAAAAAGCCATTAGCCTTTCAGTGGCACAGGTAGAAAAAAAAAGGGGGAGCCATTATCCTCGCTATTGACGTTCCTTTGTAGAAAGCATCGCAAAAACGACATGATAATGACAAGTGTCTTTCTACGAGAGTTGAGAGCTACTGACTTACGAAATGCCACATAGCTATTGAATGATGTTTTTATGCTTTGGTTTGCGTAATTGCTTATTTCATTTGACATCTGTTTTCCAGCTGTGTTGCAGCATTGGTTTCATAAAATAAAATTAAATGCATTTGCTAATGTGAACACTTTCTGTCAACAGATCTATTAAATAATAATTTTGTGATCCACATTCTTCAAAAAAGGAGCACTTGGAAAGGAAAGAACAATAAGAAGGGACTAGTAACAGTAACTGCATACATAATATTCTTTTCAAGTACATGGTAATATTTCTTTTACAATAAGTTGTTGTGGTGCACCACTTTAATTACTTAGACATTAAGATGTGATTATACATTTCCCTTATTGCATTGTTATCTTTAGTGTACTATTTTTTCTGCTTGAGCTATGTCATGTTTAGATATAAGCTGCTGTTTGCCAGGCATAGTGCTACTGAACTTTAATTTGTGTTACTCTGCTAAGCCAGATTTATTTTTTTGTTTGCTGCGCATTGCCTCATATTAGTTGTAATGGTGAATTGCTTGGTAATTTAGATTTACTGTAGCTTGCTTTACGATTTTCCATTTTTTTTCATTGCTGTTTATATTAATTGTTTTATGTGCTGCTGCATTGCCTCGTCCCTTAGTTTAGCATCTGAGCTCAGTAGATTTAAGTTAGCTTAAGAGGGGGTAGCCTATAAGAGAATGAGTTGCGATGACTTTGAAGAAATGCACCGAGAGGCTATACGAGAAAAGTACGGGAAGGAGGCATAGATAGGACCTTTTGGGAATAATGATGAATGAAGGGAGATCTCCAAGAAGTAAAGAAAGTTTTGTTCACAAAACACTGCAGTAAAACAAACCCTGTCCTTTCCTTGTATTATTCCGCTATATGTTTGTGTACCCTTGGGTATTTATGTTTTTCCTGTATTTATATGTTTATCAGATAAGGCTTATGTTGTAGAATTTTTCTAATACTAAGCTACATTCACTATGATGAGGAATACTGTTATCCTCAAACATCATTTGCATTTATAATATGTTATTTTCTTTGTAAAGATGTTTATACATTATTTATTCTGTTCTGTTTTAATGCTCATGTGTGAAGTTGATGTTTCGAAAGTTATTCTGATCTTTTATGTATGTACTCATGTCATAATTCCTGTAACATTGATGTATATGTCTATTTCTATTCTTTTGTAAAGCCTGTTTTACTACAAATGTTATCTGTATTGTTATGTTCTTTAATGATGTATTCTGTACCTTTGTTATTGTATTCTTATGTTATAAAATTGTAATTGACACCAGTTCATCAAATTAAGTAACTTGTAAGTTCCATTTCACTGCACACGTTTCTGTTGGTCATAGTATATGGACAATATATGAGCAGTTGGGACTGTTAGTGTTTGGACGTGTGTTAATGATTCAGCAAGGGACTGGATAACAGCATTGCTGGATCTAAGGACAATTCCAGAAACTTTGTGAGTGCACAAGTGGTGGTTTATGGACTTGCTATATTGTCCGCATGACTCTTCGATAGTGATTGTGCACCTGCACATTTGCAACAGATGGCTGCTGGCCATCTCTACAAGGACTACAGTGGGTCTGCATCTTTGATGACCCACCAATACCATTATCTCTACCAGGACTACAGTGGGTCTGCTCTGTGATGACCTACCTACCAATATTCTTCAAAACGTCGAATGACTCTGCTGTGGGTTTCCTCTGTTGTGGTCCATTACCTGTCTGCATGTCGAGAGTCAGCACTGTCTTTCCGTTGGATGGACAACACTACCTCTTCAAGACTGCATGGAAATCCAGTACTTCCGTGTGCATTTTCTTTTACTGCTCAGACTTTGAGATAAACACTGCAATTTTACTGTGATGAATGATCAGGAGTGTCTTTATGGACTGTGAGATAATTTTAGCTTTTGACCAACATTGTATCAATAAGTGTGTGCATTTGATTTCTTTGTTATTGTAATTATGAAAAATTTTATCAAATCATTATTGGCCACTGCCCAAAAAAAATTTGTAAAATTTTTTGTGGGGAGCATGGGGGCTATGTAAGTAGGCTGTTTATGTTTTCTCTATGTAAGTAGGCTGTTTATGTTTTCTCTATGTAAGTAGGCTGTTTATGTTTTCTTATTGGCAACGTTACGTAGCGCTCAATATGAAAATCACTGGCTGTGCTGTGTGCAGTCTGTGGCTGCTTTGCATTGTTGTAATACTCGCCATTGTAGTGTTAGGCAGCTGGATGTGAACATCGCGTAGCGTTGCGCAGTTGGAGGTGAGCCGCCAGCAGTGGTGGATGTGGGGAGAGAGATGGCGGAGTTTTGAAATTTGTCATGAACTGCTATATTTATATATGATGATATCAAGGTAAATACATTGTTTGTTCTCTATTAATATCTTTCATTTGCTAACTATCCCTATCAGTAATTAGTGCCTTCCATAGTTTGAATCTTTTATTTAGCTGGCAGTAGTGGCGCTCGCTGTATTGCAGTAGCTTGAGCAGCGAAGATTTTTGTGAGGTAAGTGATTTGTGAAAGGTATAGTTTAATGTTAGTCAGGGCCATTCTTTTGTAGGGAATTTTGAAAGTCAGATTGCGTTGCGCTAACAAAATATTGTGTGTCAGTTTAAGCACAGTCATGTATAATTGTTCAAAGGGGACGTTTCACGTGGATTATGATTTTTTTGTCATCATGATCTTTGGCTCAGTAGTCTGCCGCCATATTAGAGAAACAGTCTGCCCTGACCTGCATTACCTAGGAGTCACGCTTGCAGAGTCCAACATTGCTATTAATTCTGCCACGTCTTGAGAATTCAGCATTTTATTTAGCGCATGTTTCAAGATACATATTACCATGTAACCCAGACATAAAAAGAGAGTAAGGGACTTATAAGGTTGTCTGTTGAAGTTTGTCTCAGGCTGAGCCGAATGACATCTTACTTAACCCCACATACGTCTCGCAAAAAGACCGTGATGAGATAAACCGAAATACGGAGGTTTACCAAGAATCATTCTTCATTTACAAGGTTAGGCATTCTTACAACTACTTCACAGTACATTTACTCAGTAATGAAATTTTTTCTCAACAACATGGACCAGTTTAAAAACAACACCGACATTAATGATTACAATACCAGAAAAAAGAAAGACCTACACTATCCTTTACTTAACCTATCTTTGGCACAGAAAGGAGTAAAATATGCAGCTATAAAAGTTTTTGATAAATTACCAGATGAAATAAAATGTCTGACAGACAGCAGTAACTGTTTCGAAAACAAATTGAAATCATACCTCCTTGACAACTCCTTCTAAACCTTAGATGAATTCTTGAATATGACAAAATAAATCTGGAGATCCTCCCCCCGTGAACCACAGACCTTGCCTTTGGTGGGGAGGCTTGCGTGCCTCAGCGATACAGATGGCCGTACCGTAGGTGCAACCACAACGGAGGGGTATCTGTTGAGAGGCCAGACAAACGCGTGGTTCCTGAAGAGGGGCAGCAGCATTTTCAGTAGTTGCAGGGACAACAGTCTGGATGATTGACTAATCTGGCCTTGTAACACTAACCAAAATGGCCTTGCTGTGCTGGTACTGCGAACGGCGGAAAGCAAGGGGAAACTACAGCCGTAATTTTTCCCGAGGGCATGCAGCTTTATTGTATGATTAAATGATGATGGCGTCCTCTTGGGTAAAATATTCCGGAGGTAAAATAGTCACCCATTCGGATCTCCGGGCGGGGACTACTCAAGAGGACATCGGTATCAGGAGAAAGAAAATTGCGTTCTCCGGATCGGAGCGTGGAATGTCAGATCCCTTAATTGGGCAGGTAGGTTAGAAAATTTAAAAAGGGAAATGGATAGGTTAAAGTTAGATATAGTGGGAATTAGTGAAGTTCGGTGGCAGGAGGAACAAGGCTTTTGGTCAGGCGAATACAGGATCATAAATACAAAATCAAATAGGGGTAATTCAGGAGTAAGTTTAATAATGAATAGGAAAATAGGAGTGCGGATAAGCTACTACAAACAGCATAGTGAATGCATTATTGCGGCCAAGATAGACACGAAGCCCACGCCTACTACAGTAGTACAAGTTTATACACCAACTAGCTCTGCAGATGACGAAGAAATTGAAGAAATGTATGATGAAGTCAAAGAAATTATTCAGATAGTGAAAGGAGACGAAAATTTAATAGTGATGGGTGACTGGAATTCGATAGTAGGAAAAGGGAGAGAAGGAAACGTAGTAGGTGAATATGGATTGGGGCTAAGAAATGAAAGAGGAAGCTGATTGGTAGAATTTTGCACAGAGCACAACTTACTCATAGATAACACTTGGTTCAAGAATCATGAAAGAAGGTTGTATACATGGAAGAACCCTGGAGATACTGACAGGTTTCAGATAGATTATACAATGGCAAGACAGATTTAGGAACCAGGTTTTAAATTGTAAGACATTTCCAGGGGCAGATGTGGACTCTGACCACACTCTATTGGTTATAAACTGTAGATTAAAACTGTAGAAACTGCAAAAAGGTGGAAATTTAAGGAGATGGGACCTGGATAAACTGACTAAACCAGAGGTTATACAGAGTTTCAGGGAGAGCATAACCGAACAATTGACAGGAATGGGGGAAAGAAATACAGCAGAAGAAGAATGGGTAGCTTTGAGGGATGAAGTAGTGAAGGCAGCAGAGGATCAAGTAGGTAAAAAGACAAGGGCTAGTAGCACTCCTTGGGTAACAGAAGAAATATTGAATTTAATTGATGAAAGGAGCAAATATAAAAATGCAGTAAATGAAGCAGGCAAAAAGGAATACAAACGTCTCAAAAATGAGATTGACAGGAAGTGCAAAATGGCTAAGCAGGGATGGCTGGAGGTCAAATGTAAGGTTGTAGAGGGTTATCTCACTAGGGGTAAAATAGATACTGCCTACAGGAAAATTAAAGAGACCTTTGGAGAAAAGAGAACCACTTGTATGAATATCAAGAGCTCAGATGGCAACCCAGTTCTAAGCAAAGAAGGGAAAGCACAAAGGTGGAAGGAGTATATAGAGGGTCTACACAAGGGCGATGTACTTGAGGACAATATTATGGAAATGGAAGAGGATGTAGATGAAGATGAAATGGGAGATACTATACTGCGTGAAGAGTTTGACAGAGCACTGAAAGACCTGAGTCGAAACAAGGCCCCCGGAGTAGACAACATTCCACTGGAACTACTGACGGCCTTGGGAGAGCCAGTCCTGACGGCTCTCTACCATCTGGTGAGCAAGATGTATGAGACAGGCGAAATACCCTCAGACTTCAAGAAGAATATAATAATTCCAATCCCAAAGAAATCAGGTGTTGACGGATGTGAAAATTACCGAACAATCAGTTTAATAAGCCACAGCTGCAAAATACTAACGCGAATTCTTTACAGACGAATGGAAAAACTAGTAGAAGCCGACCTCGGGGAAGATCAGTTTGGATTCCGCAGAAATATTGGAACACGTGAGGCAATATTGACCTTACGACTTATCTTAGAAGCTAGATTAAGGAAAGGCAAAACTACGTTTCTAGCATTTGTAGACTTAGAGAAAGGGTTTGACAATGTTGACTGGAATACGCTCTTTCAAATTCTGAAGGTGGCAGGGGTAAAATACAGGGAGCGAAAGGCTATTTACAATTTGTACAGAAACCAGATGGCAGTTATAAGAGTCGAGGGACATGAATGGGAAGCAGTGGTTGGGAAGGGAGTGAGACAGGGTTGTCGCCTATTCCCGACGTTATTCTATCTTTATATTGAGTAAGCAGTGAAGGAAACAAAAGAAAAATTCGGAGTAGGTATTAAAATCCATGGAGAAGAAATAAAAACTTTGAGGTTCGCCGATGACATTGTAATTCTGTCAGTGACAGCAAGGGACTTAGAAGAGCAGTTGAACGGAATGGATAGTGTTTTGAAAGGAGGATATAAGATGAACATCAACAGAAGCAAAACGAGGATAATGGAATGTAGCCGAATTAAGTCGGGTGATGCTGAGGGAATTAGATTAGGAAATGAGACACTTAAAGTAGTAAAGGAGTTTTGCTATTTGGGGAGCAAAATAACTGATGATGGTCGAAGTAGAGAGGATATAAAATGTAGACTGGCAATGGCAAGGTAAGCGTCTCTGAAGAAGAGAAATTTGTTAACATCGAATGTAGATTTAAGTGTCAGGAAGTCATTTCTGAAAGTATTTGTATGGAGTGTGGCCATGTATGGAAGTGAAACATGCACGATAAATAGTTTGGTCAAGAAGAGAATAGAAGCTTCCGAAATGTGGTGCTACAGAAGAATACTGAAGATTAGATGGGTAGATCACATGACTAATGAGGAGATATTGAATAGGATTGGGGAGAAGAGGAGTTTGTGGCACAACTTGACTAGAAGAAGGGATCGGTTGGTAGGACATGTTCTGAGGCATCAAGGGATCACCAATTTAGTATTGGAGGGCAGCGTGGAGGGTAAAAATCGTAGAGGGTGACCAAGAGATGAATACACTAAGCAGATTCAGAAGGATGTAGATTGCAGTAGGTACTGGGAGATGAAGAAGCTTGCACAGGATAGAGTAGCATGGAGAGCTGCATCAAACCAGTCTCAGGACTGAAGATCACAACAACAAACAACAAATCTGGAGATATAATACATGCATTTTGTGCCATTTAAGGGAATGGGATAGATAATAGAAATATTTAGGGATAACTCTATAATGTAAACAAAAAAAGAAAAAAGAAAAAAAAATTGTTTCCCGTGCGCATTTCTTGTGCATTTGACACATTCCACGTCATAACGGTTTTTCCGTGCTATTGATCAATGGAACACGTAATTAAGTAACTAACTAACTTCGCGAATGGAATAAGGAAGGGGTGAAACGTTGCTGGTGCCAGAAAGTACCCTCAGTCACACACCGTAAGATGGTTTGTAGAGTATGGATGTAGATGTCAAAACGTGTCCATGTCTGGAATTTTTTATTCTGTTTTGTTTTAATTACCTTTTGATTGCTGAATTTCAGCGATCCTTCAATTATACTCATTCCGCAACACCTAGTGTATCCCAGTTCTGTTAGGATTACGGCTATGGACAATTAAAGACAACTATTATTTTCATTAAATCACTGCATTTTTTCGAAATAGTCTCTCCCTAAAACAGTAAACACCTGAAATTGTTTTAAAAGAGTACTGAAACAGTCACTGTAGTCCTTTCTTGGAAATGCTTTTGGTACTGCAATACAATTTTCTTGCATGTCCTTAGCTGAGTCAAAACGCTGTTCTTGCATTGCCCACTTAAATTTGACGGACCAGATGTCGGTTGGGGCATAATCCGACGTATACGGCAGGTGATCCAGGATTGTGATCATTTTGCAGACCACAAATTCGCACGCGATCTTCGGTTTGTGGGCTGTGGCGTTGTCGTGGAGGAGCGACCAGGAAGCTGTCTGTCGATATTCGGTTCGAATTCGACGAATTCTCGCTCATTAACAATGGAGGACGCTGATATAATACTCAGAATTAGGGATTTGTCCTACTGGTACAAACTTCTTAAGAATGATTCCTTTGGAGCCGAAGAAAACTCTTAACTTTTTCTTCACACGACTATTCTGCAAGTGCGTTTACTCTGGTTCCCGCTTTTGTGGGCTAAATCACGCTGCACTCTGTCACCTGGTAGGACGCTCGTATTCGACACGTCTTGTCTCGTCGACAGTTAAACTTGATTTCGTGAAATGGGCAGCACTGTGGGCTGTCTGTAACAGGTCTTAGCAGCGTTGGCCTCTGTCATGTTTTTCACTGCCTGAAACTGTGTGCCGCACAAACCCAACACAGACTTACCTCTTACCCAAATCGTTGGTCAAAATTCTGTGCACAATAGTTCACGGTATTCCTGACTGCTCCTCGATGAGTCGTGCAGAAACAAGTTTACCTGATGCAAGTATTTCCGCGATTTTTTGGACATTTTCTTCCATGTACTTGTTCGCTGCTTTGATGCATGTGGAGCGTCCATAATGTGGTCCGTGCCGTCGCGAAACAGAACATACCACAGAAAAACATTTAAACGACCATCATTACCATAAACACTTTTCATCATATTAGAAATTTCACTGGCTGGTTTTCCTAACTTAACGTGATGTTGCCTCATTGCTCCACCGCCATTTTCCGATGAGTGTCAGAGACATACAGTTACATTCGTAGCCAGGACGCCTGCTACAACAATACTAGCGCTTTCACCTTCCACCAGCTGTTGTAGAAACTAGAAGGACTGTAAAGTAGCAACTCACCACAACGTAGCACCGCAGTTCAGAATTACTGTCTACATTTACTCACTGTTACAGCTTTTTAATTTTCAGTTTGTATTTTATACACTACTGGCCATTAAAATTTCTACACCAAGAAGAAATTCAGATGATAAACGGGTATTCATTGGACAAATATATTATGCTATAACTGACATGTGATTACATTTTCACGCAGTTTTGGTGCATAGATCCTGAGAAATCAGTACCCAGAACAAGCACCTCTGGCCGTAATAACGACCTTGATACGCCTGGGCATTTAGTCAAACAGAGCTTGGATGGCGTGTACAGGTACAGCTGCCCATGCGGCATCTACACGATACCACAGTTCATCAAGAGTAGTGACTGGCGTATTGTGACGAGCCAGTTGCTCGGCCACCATTGACCAGACGTTTTCAGTTGGTGAGAGATCTGGAGAATGTGCTAGCCAGGGCAGCAGTCGAACATTTTCTGTATCCAGAAAGGCCCGTACATGACCTGCAACATGCGGTCGTACATTATACTGCTGAAATGTAGGGTTTCGCAGGGATCAAATGAAGGGTAGTGCCACGGGTCGTAACACAGCTGAATTGTAACGTCCACTGTTCAAAGTGCCGTCAATTCGAACAAGAGGTGACCGAGATGTGTAACCAATGGCACCCCATACCACCACGCCGGGTGATACGCCAGTATGGCGATGACGAGTACATGCTTCCAATGTGCGTTCACCGCGATGTCGACAAACACGGATGCGACCATCACTCGTGCATCCAGGTTCGTCGTTGAGTACTCCATTACAGGCGCTCCTGTCTGTGATGCAGCGTCAAGGGTAACCACAGGCACGGTCTCCGAGCTGATAGTTCATGATGCTGCAAACGTCGTCGAACTATTCGTGCAGATGGTTGTTGCCCTGCAAACGTTCCCATCTGTTGACTCAGGGATCCGTTACAGCCATGTGGATAAGATGCCTGTCATCTCGACGGCTAGTGATACGAGGCCGTTGAGATCCAGCACGGCGTTCCGTATTACCCTCCTAAACCCACCTATTCCACATTCTGTTAACAGTCATTGCATCTCGAAGAACGCGAGCAGCAATGTCGCGATACGATAAACGGCAATCGCGATAGGCTACAACCCGACATTTATCAACGTCGGAAACGCTATGGTACGCATTAGAAGAGGCATCACAACAATGTTTCACCAGGCAACGCCGGTCAACTGCTGTTTGTGTATGAGAAATCGGTTGGAAGCTCTCCTCATGTCAGTACGATGCAGGTGTCGCCACCGGCGCCAATCTTGCGTGAATGCTCTCAAAAGCTAATCATTTGCATATCACAGCATCTTCTTCCTGTCGGTTAATCTTCGAGTCTGTAGCGCGTCGCCTTCGTGGTGTAGCAATTTTAATGCCCAGTAGTGTATGTATCATGACACGAGCACTAACAGAACCCCTAAAACCCATATCCATCCCACGAGCTCCGGTTTTTCAGACGGAGAAGCTACCTCAAGGACAAGGAGACGAGCTTTTTGTGTCGTTTTTTGGATATTAACGCGCCTGCGTCAGCTGGGACACGGTTTACTTGTGGGAGTGGTCGGAATGTCCCCTGCTGGGAAGTCGTATTTGCGTGGCCGTGGGCGCGTGGTCACTAGGGCGCCACCTGCTGCTGCTTGGTTTGCTTTGCCACGCCTTTCGGCCACAACCCCGGCTGTAGCCGTGGCGGCCGCAGACGGCCATCCGTCATTGGGGAGGCCTCGCCGCCTCAGAGCAACGGAACGGCCGCGGATTAGCCACGCGTGGGCTGCGTGTAACACAAGCTGTTTGTAGAGGGGCCACGTATTTCACTCGAGAGGCGGCCGTGGCCGCTATGATTCATTCGACTCGGAAACGGACGCGGAAACACGGCCAAGAGAATCTCTTGCCTGGAGTCCCGCCAGCATTATGGAACCGGCTGCAAGCTGAGAGTGTGCCGAGATTCATAGGTCGGTGGTTAGACAGAATCTCTAGTTGGCGTGATGAATGGTAGCTAGCTCTAAATGTAGAAAAATGCAAGTTAAGGCAGATGAGTAGAAAACAAAAGCTCATATCTTTCGAATACAGCATTAATAACGTGCTACTTGATTCAGTCAAGTCGTTTAAATGTTTTTGTTGTTGTGGTCTTCAGTCCAACTCTCCATGCTACTCTATCCCGTGCATGCCTCTTAATCTCCGAGTATCTACATCCTTTTGAATGTACATCCTACTTAATCTGCTTAGTGTATTCACCTCTTGGTCTCCCTCTACTATTTTTACTCTCCACACTTCCCTCCAATACTAAACAGGTGATCCCTTGATGCCTCAGAATGTCTCATACGAACCGATCCCATCTTCTAGTCAAGTTGTGCCACAAATTCCTCTTTTTCCCAATTCTGCTTCATACCTCCTCATTAGTTATGTAATCTACCCATCTAATCTTCAGCATTCTTCTGTAGCACCACGTTTCAAAGGCTTCTATTCTCTTCATGTCCAAACTATTTATCGTCCATGTTTCACTTCCATACAATACTACACTCCATACAAATACTTTCAAAAAGGACTTCCTGACACTTAAATCTATACTCGATGTTAACAAATTTCTCTTCTTCAGAAACGCTTTCCTTTCCGTTGCCAGTCTGCATTTTATATCCTCTCTATTTCCACCATCATCTGTTATTTTGCTCCCCAAATAGCAAAACTCATTATCTTCAGTTATCTCCTAACACCAACCTGTATGTTGCAATGTGAATCTCTTATATATGTTTTGTAGACAAATGTATTCCCGAAATTTGATTACAAAAGCTTAAGCATGGCTGCGAATCAGCACTGTATAAATCTGGAGAGGTTGAAAAAATCAGCCAACCAGTTGCAAGACAAAGGTTTATTAGCCTTTGATCTAGGTTTCGATGTTGTTGTTGTTGTGGTCTTCAGTCCTGAGACTGGTTTGATGCAGCTCTCCATGCTACTCTATCCTGTGCAAGCTTCTTCATCTCCTAGTACCTCAGAGGTGTACAAATTCCCCTTGCAGCCTGCTTGCCCCTAGCACCTCTGCAACCATTCATGCAGGTCAGCCTGCCGCGATGTAAACACAAGAGTGCGCGTGTACTGAGGCATAGTGGGCAATGCGGGCGATACGGGCTCCCGCAAGCCCGGGCTACCTGGGTTCCCGCAAGCCTGCCAAGCTTCACGGGACCCGCTCAGCTTGCTGCGCCTGACAACAGGTTGCGCTGTCAAGCTACCGTGACTAGAGTAGCCAGGTAGTTAGCCTGCAGTTCATTTATCGCAACGGTGGAGGCAGCACAATGAATAGATCGAACTTTAGTGAGATTGAAAAAAAATTGACAACTGGCGAATACATGCTGGTAACGAAACAGAGCACAAGTGCCGCATGGGAAACGTTTTCGTGTGTTTATGAGGCCGCTTCAAATAAATTGGTAGGTGTGTCTCAATGCAAACTATGTAAAAAGCTCTTAAGTACTTATTCGGGAACCTCGAGTATGTCACGACATGTGTGCAAATTTGACAAGCAGTTCCCTCACTCCGTAAATATCTTGAAAGAGGACAAAGATTTAGTGGCCGAAAAGTGCGTCGAAATGTGTGCTAAGGACCTGAGACCATTTAGCAGTATAGAGGGAGAAGGATTTCTTAATTTAGGGCAGACATTGATCGACATAAGTAAAAAATATGGCTCAGTTGATATTAAAAATGTTACGCCTTCCCGAGTGACAGTAGCTAGGAAAGTTCAAACCTTAGCTGATAAAGTGCACAGCAAAATGCTCCCAGATATAGTGCATGCGATTCGTTCTGGTATATGTGCCAGTACAGTTGATCTATGGACAGACAATTACAAAGGGGTGCATTACATGTCCGTGACAATGCATTACATAAATTCAGACTGGCGTTTGAATAAATATGTACTAATGTGCTCTGCGTTTCCTGACTGCCCAAAAACTGGCTCGAATATTCGAAACGAGTTGGAAGATGGCTTAGAAACTATGGGTGTTTCTCGTGAAGACATTGCCAAAATTACGTTTGTCACAGACCAGGGCACTAACATTGTCAAAGCTCTCGAAGTATATCAGCGTCTTCCATGCATGGCTCATAGTATAAACACAGTCTTGAAACATGTTCTGAGCGAACAGTTTTTGAAAGAAAATGTTCCAAATACATTAGCCATTCTTAATACAGTGCGGGCTACGGTTTCGTACTTCAAGAGAAGAGGTCTCTGTGTGAGACTGAACTCATCTTTAAAGCAGTGGGTTTCAACTCGTTGGAATAGTTATTTTGACATGCTTGTATCAGTCCATTCTCAGATTGATTCAGTGAAGGCTGTTTTACATAATGAAGGTGCCTCTGATAAGATGCTGGGTTATGACCACCATATAACTGGCCAGCTTATAGAATTTCTTAAGCCGTTTAAAGAAGCCACAGTTGATCTAGAGAGTGACAAGGATCCAACCCTACATTTAGTTCTACCGTGGTTTTATGCCTTAAAAAATCACTGTACCGTACGGGATAACGGTGAAGAGGTTTGTAATTTTATTCCATCTGAATATTATAGAACCACTTGTGAAATATGTATGTTGAGAAAATGTATTTTCAGGACATGAAACCTTTGAAACAAGCCGCTGATGCCTTCCTAGAACAGAAAATGTGCGTTAGTATGTTGCATAAAATTGCAACGTTTATGGTGGCTAACTACCGCACATTAAGAAATTTAACCGAGGATGAAAAAATTGAAGTTTACCAAGCAGCACGACAGATGTGTGCTGAAGGTAAGCTCCTAAGATAATGCATATATTCTTCATCTACAAGTACATGGTTACTCTGCAAGACACACGCAAGTGCTTAGTTGAGGGTTCATCGAACCACTTTCAACTTATTTGTCTCCTTTTCTCGAATTTCGCGCGGGATAGAACACCTACAGCTCTTCGTCTGAGCGCTGCTTTTTTGTATTTTATTCTGATGATCATTTCTTCCAATGTATATGGGACTCAACAATATCTCTTCGAATTCGGAGGTGTAAGTTGGTGATCGAAATTTCATATGTAGATCGCGCCACGTCAAAAAACGCCATTGTTGAAATGATTACCACCCGAACTCTTGTGTAATTTCCGCGACACTCTTTCCCCTGTTTTACGATAATACCAAACCAGCTGCCCTTATTTAGACTCTTTCGACCTCTTCCGTCAATAGTAAGGCTCTCCAACTTCGTAGCAACGCTCCAAAAGAGTGTTTTGTCATTAAAACGCCTACAGCATTTTCTGTGTGTCCATTCCTATTTAAGTAGGTCGTAATTGTAATCAGAGGTATTAAGTAGAATCTACAGCCTTTAGATTTGACTGGTTTATCTTGTAAACGAAGTTTAACGGACTTAGTTTAGTACACACAGGGATAACCTCGCTCTTGTCATTATTTATTGCCAACTGCTAATTTTCACACCAAAAATATATACCTTATTTAAATCGTCCTGCAGTTAGTTTTGATCTTCTGGTGACTTTACAGGGCGATAAATGATAGCATCGTCTAAAACCTATTATAATTTCAACTATGTGTAGTACGATCTTCACATTATTCTGCAAATATTAATTGGAACCTGTACAGTTTCAGTACAAGTGCCCAATCACAGCAACCAAGAAACAAATCCAGGGCCGTACAAAATGGCGAAATTTGAGGACTGGGCAGAAGAGCCTCCTCTCCTACATGATGAAGTCAGCAGATACTTGCAAGAACACTGTGTGAACGAGGGAGATATTCTACAGTGGTGGAAAAATAACTCCCAACGACTTCCTCGACTTGCGTGTGTGGCAAGAAAAATATTAAATATACCAGCCACTAGTGCGTCTAGTGAGAAAATTTTTAGTTGCGCTGGAAACCTAATTAGCGAAAAACGATCACGTCTTAATGCAGACAGACTTAACGATCTCGTCATAATTAATTCAAACACTAATCAGCAGACACATTGAAAATACAGTAGAACATTGAACGGGAAACTATGAGTTTGAGCGCAAATTTACTAATTAAGAGTGCAGATTTCTTTCTTGTGCTTTCTGGGCGTCAATTTCTGAGATAGAAATTTTGTAATGCATACAGTTCATTTTTATTTTAGACTAAACTTTTTGATTTCAATCCTTCCAAGTGACATTAATTATTGTTTGTAAACCATTTTCTGTTACTTGGGTTTGCAAAAGTAGCCAAATATTTTTAGGAGTATCTGGTTTGGCCTAAATAATACTTTCAGGGGAACTGAAGGAAAATTTGTAAAGATTTTATGTTGAAAAGTGTTCTGCAAAATAAAATATTCATTTGTGGAGTAAGGCAATACACATTATGAGTTTAAATTACAATTTATATTGTTCAGTTCCACACACATTGCAAAATGTAGTTTTATTCTTGTATTTCTATATTAAGGGGAATCCCACATGCAGAGTCAAGATGCTGAAGACCTAGACACTACAAATACTCCTAAAATGAAGAGCGTCCTTTTCCATGAATGTATTGTAGTAGGAATATAATGGAAACTTTGAGCCACTCTCCACAGCGTCTATATCTGCGTCATGAGGATTCAGACTCGTCGTTTAGGTCTGTGTTATGAGGGTCTAGAGTCGTCGTTTAGATTTGCATCATGCAAGTAAACACTCGTCGTCTTAGTCTGCATCATGATGGTCCGAAATATGGTCCCTCATGATGCAGACCTAGACTACAAGTGTGGACTCTCATGACGCAAACGTAGGAGCCGCGAAAAATGGCTCAGGGTCGCCATTGTATTCCCAGTACTATAGTTTTTAGACGAACTGGATACGAAACAAGTCCTTCGATTTTGTTAAAATGCATTTTGGCAATTTAGAATGATTTTTCCAACTTCGAATGAATTCACAGAACCAGTAAAATACATCCTGGAAACGTAGTTAAATATTTATATAATTGGTGTCATACTTGGCTGAAACATAGTAAAGTTAAAGAATCTAGACTTCCAAAATCTTAATTTGGTTCTCATTGCAGTACAGTGGTTAATAGGGGCGTAGATAATTTATTCTTCTGGGGAGGTGACCAATCTTCTTTTTGGGGGGTGGAGGTTCACTTCTTTAGTACAAATATCCATCCGTTTCGGTGTTGAAAAGTGCAGCACAGACTGCATTGCGTTGCCCGGGCATTTATTTATTCCATACTCTCGTAGTCCATCTTCCCTCCCGTATTTTCTCTCTATCCATTTAGTCCTCTCCCACTATCTCTTTGATCACCTCCACCCCCCCCCCCCCTCCCCATCCCTTGGCCGGCCGAAGTCGCCAAGCAGTTCTAGGCACTACAGTCTGGAACCGCGCGACCGCTACGGTTGCAGGTTCGAATCCTGCCTCGGGCATGGATGTGTGTGATGTCCTTAGGTTAGTTAGGTTTAAGTAGTTCTAAGTTCTAGGGGACTGATGACTTCAGAAGTTAAGTCCCATATTGCTCAGGGCCATTTGAACCATTTTTGAACCCATCCCTTGGCCCATCTCCCCCCCCCCCCCCCCACCCTCTATCCTTCTCCTCGTCCTCTCTCTGTTGGATTCCGCCACCTCAGTTCATCTCCTCTTCACCTATCTATGAAAACTCATATATATCTGTCAACTTTTGTGGTGATCAGTGAATCAGTGTCAAAGTTTATTGCTAGGTAGCATTTATTGTAATACTTTTTGATACGCAGCATTGATAGTTTTGTTTTCTGGTGCGTAAACAAATGAAGTTGAAGGTGTCCCGACAGGGCAATATGCGACATACAAATAGCCATGTGAAAAACATGATTTTCAAGATTGATGCCACAAACATATAACAACTGCCCCTGCGATTTATCTATCGACATGGCAAATGTAAGCTGCAGTGGAAATTATAACCGTTTAAAGTCGAATGGCATGTCGGTCGGAATCTTAGTGATATTGGAATCAAACTGTCCTCACCTTTGTACTTTCCTTTTAAAATTGTGGCTTCGATTACGTTGTTCTTTAACTTCTTCCCCGCAAGCCGGGTGCCATTACAAAGACGTGGCTGGTTTACCTTTCGCAACATGATTGCCGATCCGACTTAATTACAGATTGGGAGGCAGTAATCCGGGGAAATCCAGCGAATTTAAAAATTCCGTAGGATAGTTGACTACATCATCTTAGTTAGTAACGGAACAAAGCGACTTGTATGTCAGCAATTCGCCAGGTGTTATATTTTGAATCTGAAAATTCATTTCGTTAACATCAAGGTTTTTTGCAGCCAATATAACACGTTCACTCAACCAAAAATGGTTTGCAACTGTTAAACGACATTTGCTGTGCGCGAATTGTCCAACACGATGACTGTGAATGTGTCAGACAGCTCTCAAATTTCAAAAAGATCATAGACATTTCGTTTAAAAGAAATGTATGTATATATATTTATGTATATATATATGTATATGTATATATATATATGTATATGTATATGCGTATATATATGTATATATGTATGTATATATATATATATATATATATATATATATATATATATATATATATATATGTATTTGTCTATGAGTATATATATATATATATATATATATACATTTCTTTTAAACGAAATGTCTATGATCTTGAAGAGAGTACCTCATATATATATATATATATATATATATATATGTATTTGTCTATGAGTATATATATATACTCATACATGAGTATATATATATATATATATATATATATATGCTCATAGACAAATACATATATATATACATATACATACATATATACATATATATACGCATATACATATACATATATATACATATATATATATATATATATATATATATATATATATATATATATATATATATACACATAAACATATATACATATATATATATATATATATATATATATACATATACATGCACATGTAAATATTCAAAAACCTTCTCCATGGAAACATGCGTACATAGTGGACTTTCATGGTAACCCGCAAACGATGTCAAAATCTTTTGTAAGGTACTCTCTTCAATGTACTGTCCGAAATATTATGTAGACAGTGATGTTCCTCTTGATGGTCAAGTGTGCAAAATTTCTTCAAGATCGGAATAAAATTGTAGGTTGGTGTAGAAGTGTGTACGTAGAGTACCCTCTGCCATGCACCATTCAGAATTTTAAGCAGGCAGCGCCCTTCATCCTGCTTTGAATATCAAGTGTGCCAAATTTCATCAAGATCGGAATAAATACGTACAATTTGTCGAGTTCCGTTATGTAAAGGAACCTCTGCCATGCACCATATGAAATTTTATGTAGACTGTGACCTTCCTCTTGGTTTCAAGGTATAGTGTGCAAAATTTCATCAAGATTGTATGCAATACAAACACACGGACACAAAGAAAACGCACTTTCAGTTTTTGTCAAATTTTCCAATTTTTCGGTCGATTTTCGAAAAATTTTATTTTATAAAAACCTTCTCCTGAGAATTACGAACACAGCAAAAAAATATTTAGCCGAACTGGTCCAGGCGTTCTCGAGTTTTACGCTTATCAACACATTTGGCAATTAATTTTTATTTATATAGATAAGAAGCCCGAAATATATGCGTAAAGGAAGAATATACAAATAAAACCAATATTTTTTTTACCTGAAATTAATACATATATATATAATGTTGGGGTTTGTCTTTTGGTGCTCAGGTAAAATAAAAACTTTTGATTAACGTTCATAATACGACAATGACACACGCAGACTAAACGGCTGCGTAGCGCAGCTCAGCAGTAATATGGGCAGGCAAGCAAGTTTCCCGCAGCCTGCCCGGGTTCGGTTCTGCTTGGCTTGGCTGGGAGAGAAACAACCTGCCCGTTCTGTTGACAACGAGCGGCGGCCTGCCCGCCTGGCCACCGGGCAAGCATGGGCGGGTTAAAAGCGGGACGTGTACACCTCTATAGTACCTACTGCAACCTACATCCTTCTGAATCTGCTTAGTGTATTCATCTCTTGGTCTCCCTCTATGATTTTTACCCTCCACGCTGCCCTCCAACACTAAACTGGTGATCCCTTAATGCCTCAGAACATGTCCTGCCAACCGATCCCTTCTTCTAGTCAAGTTGTGCCACAAACTCCACTTCTCCCCAATCCTATTCAATACCTCCTCATTAGTTATGTGATCTATCCATCTAATCTTCAGCATTCTTCTGTAGCACCACATTTCGAAAGCTTCTATTCTCTTCTTGTCCAAACTATTTATCGTCCATGTTTCACTTCCATACATTGCTACATTTCATGTAGATATTTCAGAAAAGACTTCCTGACACTTAAATCTATACTCGATGTTAACAAAGTTCTCTTCTTCAGAAACACTTTCCTTGCCATCGTCAGTCTACCTTTAATATCCGCTCTACTTCGACCATCATCAGTTATTTTGCTCCCCAAATAGCAAAATTCATCTACAACGTTAAGTGTCGCATTTCCTAATCTGATTCCTTCAGCATCACCTGATTTAATTCGACTAATTCGACTGCTTTCCATTATCCTCGTTTTGCTTTTGTTGGTATTCATCTTATATAGTCCTTTCAAGACATTGTCCATTCGGTTTAACTGTTCTTCCATGTCCTTCGCTGTCTGCGACTGAATTACAATATCATCGGCAAACCTCAAGGTTTTTATTTATGCTCTCTGGATTATAAGCCTCTTTCAAATTTTTCTCTTGTTTCCTTTACTGCTTGCTGAAAATACAGAACCCATATCGCGGATAGGCTACAGCCCTGTCTTGCTCCCTTCTCAACCATTGCTTCCCTTTCATGCCCCTCGATTCGTATAACTGCCGTCTCGTTTCTGTTAAAATTGTAAACAGCCCTTCATTCCCTTCAGAATTTGAAACTACTCCAGTCAACACCATCAAATGCTTTCTATAAGTCTACAAATGCGTTTAAGTATAAGGGCATACAGTTTAGAACTGATATAAAATGTAACGAGCATATCAGGAATGTAGTAGGGAAGATGAATGGTCGCCTTCCGTTTATGGGACAGATTTTCGGAAAGTGTGCTAGATTTGCTATCGGAAGGTTAGAAAACACGCAAGCATAAGGACGTACTCTTGGAACTCAAATGGGAATCCGTGGAGGAAAGGTGACGTTCTTTTCAAGGCGCACCATTTTAAAAAAAAATGGTTCAAATGGCTCTGAGCACTATGGGACTCAACTGAGGTCATCAGTCCCCTAGAACTTAGAACTACTTAAACCTAACTAACCTAAGGACATCACACACATCCATGCCCGAGGCAGGATTCGAACCTGCGACCATAGCGGTCGCGCGGTTCCAGACTGTTGCGCCTAGAACCGCTCGACCACTTCATCCGGCTCTTATTTGTTTCCGGCTCCTTCAGTTGCTTCTCTATGTCAGGGATGCTTATTACAATGTCGTCAATACTGGAGTGTGTTCGATGGTCAAACTAAGGGATGTTTATACGATTCTCGTGCTAGAACGATTTCTTGAACATGATTTCGTTTTTCTATCTTCAGTTGCCACGTGAAACTGGTCAACTAGTTCACAAATGGTTCAAATGGCTCTGAGCGCTATGGGACTCAACTTCTGAGGTCATCAGTCCCCTAGAACTTAGAACTACTTAAACCTAACTAACCTAAGGACATCACACACATCCATTCCCGAGGCAGGATTCGAACCTGCGACCGTCGCGGTCTCGCGGTTCCAGACTGTAGCGCTTAGAACTGCAGGGCCACTCCGGCCGGCACACCATGTTTCACCAGTGGTCTAGGGTTAGCGTCTTTGATTAGTAATCAAAAGGTCCGTGGTCCAGGGTTCGAACCCCACCACCGCTTAACTTATGAAGAAAAATCATCAGCACTCCGGCCGAAGACTTCTGGCATAAGAAGCCACCCTCATTCTGCCAACGGCCTTGTGAAAGAGGACGGAGGAGCGGACAGAACTTCAGGGCAGTCTCTAGCCCTTGGGGTGAAAAACTGTCCCTAAAGGCGGAAGACTCAGCAGTGTTCAATGGCATGAGGATGCAAAAGGCAATGGAAACCACTGTATGATCGACACATATTGTGTATCCATGGGACATGTGACCTGTAATGGCGAAGTAAAAGTAGGGCGGCATGATAGGGCGTGACAGGGAGTCTGGTGCAAGTGTCACTAACAACAGGCTGATTAGTAGAGACCCGATTATGTGCATCATAAAAACCTTAAAATGTACATGCAAATGTGCATGAAGAATGCTTAAAAACGCATGAAAAGTGTCGAAATACGCAAGATCAAATAATAAAAAAAAACATGGTAGTTATTCCGTGTATTATATCTCAAAGTCGAACTTGTCCATCTTAGTTACGAGGAAGAGCGCTAGCCACCCGAAAAATCGGTGCATTTAGAACGCTGATATCATTTTCTGAGTACTTTCTAGTAGAGGTTAGGAAGGGGGCCTTTCATAGGATTGTTTTCTAAAAATTTGCAAAATGGGGAAGCACACCGTGTTTCAAGAATTGTTCCTTCTCTACAGTTGTTGTCGGTAACAAGCGGATGCGATGTGAGTGATTCGCAGAGAAACAATCTATATATGCAGGCCCAACTTCGAGATATATCGCACGCAGAGAGGTACACTTAAGAACTCCGTAATATTTTATTTAAAAATCAACATACACTCACGAATTTTTTGAACAGTATTAAGTTTTAATTAATACTATTGAGCCAAAGCATCATTTACAATTTATTTTACACTTTTCTACTGTTGTAAACATAAACGACCAAGTATTGTTCGGTAGTAAGATTGTGTTTCGATCACTCAAAACATTTTTATAGGCAGAAAAGGACCGTTCTACATCAACTGACGTAACTGGGTAGTATTAGAATTTGGGTGTCATGTTGGTACTTATTGTTTCTGGTAAAATGTCACCCGTCCTATTAATAAAACTATTAATTTGGCACAAGGGTGCAAAGACTGGGTTATTGTTTAAAATGTTTTCAAACTTTTCTTTAAGTTTGCTTGGGAATACCTCGGGCAATGAGGAGTTCAGTAGAATAATTTCATTCAGTAACTGAATAGATTTATTCAACACCAAACCTTGAGTTTCAAGTTTTTTAATACTTGAAGGTATATGGCAAAAATGAGTGCTTATCACAGCAATTTATTTTTTAATATCGGAATCATTAAAAGCTTTCTTCCACTGGAAAACTGCCAAAGCCTCTGCACTATTGGAGTCGTTTACTACCCCTCTAATGACCTTGAAATGTTAATTGTAAAACAACACAACTTCGACCCAGATACCCCAACGAGTAACCACTGGTTCGGGAAGTAAAGGCACACTTGGTAGTTTTCCTTTGTAGCTCTTGATGCGAGCAGGAGCCTTTAGAAACACTTTCTTTGCGGATGAAATCAGTTTATTTACATTCACAAACGTGGAACGTACTTCTTCGGCACGGCGATTACTCCATGAGAAAAGGACGTCTCATGAAACACAGTGGGATAAGGTACTCGGAGAGGTTCTCCTGCTTTTATCATATAGGGAACAGCATCTGAAATAAACACAAACACCTTTCCATCTACAGAAGATCCTGGAAATATTTTTCTAATACCCTCATTCACAAATCTGGCGATCGAAAAATGATTTACTTTTTCAGGTTCCTTGAAGGCCGCTTGATACGTAGAAGAAGGTTCTTTTTCGTAAAGCACCAGCAATTGCATTTGCAATTGAAAGGAGTATACTGGGGCACGCTTGTATGTGGCACCAGAATAAGTTAAGAATATTAATAAATTAAAATGACACTAGTGTACTATAAAAGATGAATGTCTGAGGTACGCTCGATAATGAGGATCGCTGACTGTGTGCGAAGGCAGAGCCAAAGATACTGCTGTGCTGGAGTAAGAGAGCGCTGAGCGCATCGTTGCAGGTAGCTGTCTGTGAGGGAAAGACGATAGAGTAGGCATTTTCTGTGGTGTGCTGTGTGAAGCTACCAAGTGTTACATTAATGTAGGTATATCAATGTTGATGAACGTGGAAGCAGAAGTCTTCATATAAGCAAGGTAAAGATTTAAATGACTAAGATTTCTGCTTTTACCAGTGCATTAGTATAGATGAGTTGGCTGATAATCTGTAAAAAAAAATGGTTCAAATGCTCTGAGCACTATGGGACTCAACTGCTGAGGTCATTAGTCCCCTAGAACTTAGAACTAGTTAAACCTAACTAACCTAAGGACATCACAAATATCCATACCCCAGGGCAGGATTCGAACCTGCGACCGTAGCGGTCTTGCGGTTCCAGACTGCAGCGCCTTTAACCGCACGGCCACTTCGGTCGGCTGATAATCTGTAATTGTTGTGTGACCACAGAATGTATCGAAACGTTTTTGACAAAAAGGCTAGTTAGATATTTCATTTTTGTAATGCTTTTAACGTTTGTTAACAGAGTTGTATGTAATTTGATGATTTGAATTTATGTTGGATTAATGAAGCTAGATAATACTTGCTGCTTATATCTCATTGTTTGTGAATGATTTACGAGTAATGTAACTTCGGACACGAAGACAAGCCGCCATACCGAAGTAAAGAAACGCCCAAGGCAGGCTCCAACTAGACCACAGATACTGTTGCAATGGCTTTACGACTCCAAACGAAGCAGTGCATCCATACATGCCAGTCTCGCCGCGTCAGTCGTGCTGTGCGGACGTGTGCTGAGTTTCGTGCGCCGCGGTCTGCTGTGCTTCGGCGTGGTAAGTCGCAGTGCTTCTTGCATCGTTGCAGAACATCTACGCATATTGATATTTGAAATATGAATCCGTGATGGCCCACTTGAACAGACAAGATACTTTGAAATTCTCGTTTGATCGTAATTACGCCCGACCTAAACTACACGAAATCGAAGATTGGTTGGAATACGAAGTGAAAGTTGATTCAGAGGATGTCATTGGAATGCATCTTTCGATAGTGAGCAGCGTTGTATTTGTGAAATTGAGGAATGCTAACTTAAGTGACAAAATAGTTGAGTCTTGCGGAGGAATTATGAAATTTAAACATTGTGATGGAAACGTAGGCGAAGTCACCGTAACGCATGCAGGGTTTGGAATACGAACTATCAGGATATTCGAACTACCATTCGAAGTACCGACGGAAAAAATAAACGCAGTGATAGCGCCGTACGGTAAAGTTCTCAGCAATGTTGCGGAACGGTGGTCTAGCGCACGCAAATTCCAAGTTCTCAACGGAGTGAGGCAATTAAAGGTCGATTTGCACAAGCATGTACCGTCATACATCAGCGTCTGTGGATACCGAGGTATCGTTATACACGACGGCTAAGTCACTAGAGCGGAAAAAAGTTCGATCGCGTCCTCCGATTGAACTGACGCAGGAGAATACGTCCGTCTATCACGTGATACGGGAAGCCAAGAGAGGTAAACAAAAGTTAATCCACACTCTCAGTGATGAACAGGGGAACGAATACGATCAACAGGTCACAGTAAAAAACTACGTGGTGCAACATTATACAGATTTTTACTCCGCATCGGCGACTGACGCGACGGCAAGTGAGCTGCTTCTATCCAACATTCATTCCACGGTCCATCCGACTGACAACGCCGACCTTGTAGCCCACATAACTGAGGAAGAAGTATGTGCCATAATCAAAGACTCGCCTACAAGGAAATCTGCTGGTTTAGATGGCCTACCCATAGAATTTTATGCTTGTTTTTGGCACATCATAGGACCGGAATTCACCAAAATATGCAATGAATTATTGGGAGACGTGCAGATGCCATCTCAGTTTACCGAAGGAATGATTGTACTGATCCCCAAAAAACCACGTAGCGCTACGCTGAAGGATTTTCGACCACTAACACTCCTCAATTCCGACTATAAAATCTTCACCCGACTCATAAACTGTAGACTGAAGGCGGTACTGGCGAAAGTACTTGGCCCTTATCAAATGAGTGCTGTCCCAGGGAGATCAATGTCGAATGCATTATGTGAATATAGAGACATAATATATTTGTCGTGGCTATGCAAATGCAATGTTGGTCTCATGTTTTTAGACTTCGATAAGGCTTTTGACCGCATTAACCACCACTTTCTACTAACTGTAATGCAACGGATGGGATTCAGTGCTCATTTTATTCAGATCATACGCAAATGTATAGTCGGCACTTCCTCTCGAATCAAAATTAATGGTCAGCTAAGTTCACCAGTCCCGATCAAGCAATCAGTGAGACAAGGCTGCCCTCTTCCTATGGCACTACACGCAATCGCCGTAGAACCGTTACTGTTAAACCTGCATCACAGGTTACAAGGTCTACAGGTGTTGGGTACAAAAACCGTGTGTCACGCTTATGCTGATGACGTCAGCGTAGTAGTTAACACGCACTCAGAAATGGAAGTCGTTCAACAAATAATCCACGCTTACGCCACTTCTTCCGGAGCCAAACTCAATGAACAAAAATCGAAAATTTTACCTGTCGGACCCCATATGGAGACCATTCAAAGAACATGGCTACAAAGAACAGAGAAGACGAACCACTTAGGTATGATTCTAATGGCCAACCCAAGAGAGATGACAGTAGCCAACTGGGACCATAAACTACATATATTCAGGGCTACTCTCCGTGAACACAAAACTAGAACGCTCAATCGGATACAGAGAGCTCTATTGATTAACAGCTATGCGCTAAGCAAAATATATCACATTGCAGCAGTGTTACCAGTACCCAAGGATACAGCGCAAAAGCTTTTAGCTGCAGCGTATTGGTTCATATGGAGCGGAAACATCTTTAAAGTCGCCATGCCAACCATAGTGTTAACCCGCGCCGCTGGTGGTTTGGGCGTCAAAGACATCAAGAACCAATGCACTGCCGTATATATGGACCGAATCCGCAAAATACTGCAGTCACCCCATCCGACAATTACGAAAACGTTATTCAACAGGTTAGCCCCAACGAGCAAAAAGGCCCCAGTTGATGTTGGTCGCATCAGCGCTCAACTCGATCACGTCCGGACTTATTACCTGGAAATGAGCTATATTCAAGATACTTCACAGCTGCTTAACACCAGAAGGACCTATCACCACCTCACGAGACACCATAGGCAAAACCCAATTGAAGCTAAATATCCAGCGGTCAACTGGAGTAACGTCTGGAAAAACATTAACAATCCCATCCTCCACTCCAAAGTAGTGTCCACGTGGTATGACATTGTGAACGAGAAGGTCCTCACCGGTGAAAAGTTGCACAATATCAAAATGAAGCAGAGTCCGTACTGCGATCATTGCCATACTGTAGATACCTTGGCACACATTCTCATCTGCCGCCACCAAAACCACATATGGAACTGGACTGGAAAAAAACTCGCAATAATTACTAGAACCACAGACTCTGCTATAACACTTAAAGATGTACTTCAACCAGACTGGCATTTCTTTCCTGCAACAAAGCACAATAGCTATGCTTGGATTATCGGCCAGTTTGCATATTTTGCAGTTACGAATACACATGCGAGTATAGACGAGTACATACAGTATATAATGGAAGAGCACCACAACCTTAAAACGAGTCGGAAATACAAAGCTTTGTTTCAAAATTTCTTGCTTCACACTTTGCCGTAATGAAGCGGTAATTTTTTTTTTTTTTTTTTTTTTTTTTTTTTTTTTTTTTTTTTTGTGGTACACAACACTACGGCGAGTCGATACTAATTGTGCTTCATTATAATTAAGTTGGCATTTATTTATTTATTTATTTTTGTAGTACAACAGGTGAAACTGCCTCAGGAAAACTAATTTTGCCAGAAGCCGTAACATAAAACAAATCAGAAGTGCTTGATTGATTTCGTGTACTTCTGTTTCACGGGTATTGGACAGATTGTCACGGCAAGAAGATTTATTCAGTTCCTTTATATATTATTTAAAAAAAATGAAAAATCAATAAAAAAAGTAGGTTAATTAGGGTGAAAGTGGCGGTGGCAACAGATTTTTTATTATTATTGTTATTATTATTTTATTTTTTTTCTAATTTTTTAGGTTAGATAGGATTTTGGGGGTGATATGGATGATAGGAGCCAAGGCCTGAAGTGGAAGAGGTCCAGGAAAATATATATAAAAAAAAGTAAAAAAACCTCCAAAAAATAAAAAAAAAAACATGTCGCGAGTAAAAAAAAGGAAAAAAAGAAAAAAAAGTAGCGTAATGGAAAGTGTCGTGTATCACAGACGGGATGTCGCGAGTTCAAATGCATTTACTACTAGATTTTTTTTAAAACGCAATTCTGCTGTCTGCTGATGTTACCAATCAAATGGAGCTTTGAAGATGGAAAAAAAAAAAAAATACATGCCAGAGGGTGTGAACCGCCATACTGAAATGGGGGTTGAACTTCTCAAGTTCTTTGTAATGCTGAATCGCTTTTGTAATCACTGATATAACATCGCATACCCTCTTAAATATATTTTTTATTTTTTTATAATATTTATATATAATATAATAATAATATAATATAAAATTTAATAATAATATTATTATTAAATATTCCATTGGAACTACTGACGGCCTTGGGAGAGCCAGTCCTGACAAAACTCTACCATCTGGTGAGCAAGATGTATGAAACAGGTGAAATACCCTCAGACTTCAAGAAGAATATAATAATTCCAATCCCAAAGAAAGTAGGTGTTGACAGATGTGAAAATTACCGAACTACCAGTTTAATAAGTCACAGCTGCAAAATACTAACACGAATTCTTTACAGACGAGTGGAAAAACTAGTAGAAGCGAACCTCGGGGAAGATCAGTTTGGATTCCGTAGAAACACTGGAACACGTGAGGCAATACTGACCTTACGACTTATCTTAGAAGAAAGATTAAGGAAAGGCAAACATACGTTTCTAGCATTTGTAGACTTAGAGAAAGCTTTTGACAATGTTGACTGGAATACTCTCTTCCAAATTCTAAAGGTGGCAGGGGTAAAATACAGGGAGCGAAAGGCTATTTACAATTTGTACAGAAAACAGATGGCAGTTATAAGAGTCGAGGGACATGAAAGGGAAGCAGTGGTTGGGAAGGGAGTAAGACAGGGTTGTAGCCTATCTCTGATGTTGTTCAATCTGTATATTGAGCAAGCAGTAAAGGAAACAAAAGAAAAATTCGGAGTAGGTATTAAAATTCATGGAGAAGTAATAAAAACTTTGAGGTTCGCCGATGACATTGTAATTCTGTCAGAGACAGCAAAGGACTTGGAAGAGCAGTTGAATAGAATGGACAGTGTCTCGAAAGGAGGATATAAGATGAACATCAACAAAAGCAAAACGAGGATAATGGAATGTAGTCGAATTAAGTCGGGTGATGCTGAGGGAATTAGATTAGGAAATGAGACACTTAAAGTAGTAAAGGAGTTTTGCTGTTTGGGGAGCAAAACAACTGATGATGGTCGAAGTAGAGAGGATATAAAATGTAGACTGGCAATGGCGAGGAAAGCGTTTCTGAAGAAGAGAAATTTGTTAACATCCAGTATTGATGTAAGTGTCAGGAAGTCATTTCTGTAAGTATTCGTATGGAGTGTAGCCATGTATGGAAGTGAAACATGGACGATAAACAGTTTGGACAAGAAGAGAATAGAAGCTTTCGAAATGTGGTGCTACAGAAGAATGCTGAAGATTAGATGGGTAGATCACATAACTAATGAGGAAGTATTGAATAGGACTGGGGAGAAGAGAAGTTTGTGGCACAACTTGACCAGAAGAAGGGATCGGTTGGTAGGACATGTTCTGAGGCATCAAGGGATCACCAATTTAGTATTGGAGGGCAGCGTGGAGGGTTAAAATCGTAGAGGGAGACCAAGAGATGAATACACTAAGCAGATTCAGAAGGATGTAGGTTGCAGTAGGTACTGGGAGGATAGAGTAGCATGGAGAGTTGCATCAAACCAGTCTCAGGACTGAAGACCACAACAACAACAACCCTCTTAAATCATGAAGTTTAATTTTGTTTCCTCCTCCCACTCTGTATGCTTCCCTTTTTTGTCAGTCAGAGTGTTGTAGCGTCTTGCGAGCGGATCGGGATGGGAACGGACGCTGTCTGCAGTAGTGAAGTGGCTCGTCCAACTCGTAAATGTGATGCTTGAGAATACAAGCAGTTTCCAATCCTAATTCGTTGTTCAGTCTCAGGTATTATTCAGAGTTAGTCGTCCTTTTTCCCACCGAGTTTCCTTGTATAAAATATACAAGGAAACTCGGTGGGAAAAAGGACGACTAACTCTGAATAATACCTGAGACTGAACAACGAATTAGGATTGGAAACTGCTGTCGAATCCTACGAGCCTCTAACACACTGACTATGTTGTGCAACCCCGCATGTACTCTTACAAGGGAACCTCCCCATCTCACCCCCCTCAGATTTGGTTATAAGCTGGCACAGTGGATAGGCCTTGAAAAACTGAACACAGATCAATGGAGAAAACAGGAAGAAGTTGTGAGGAACTCTGAAAAAAATGTGTAAAATATACATACTGAGTAGTCCATGGGAAGGTAGGCAACTTCAACGACAGTCGGAGCTCAGGAGCGCCGTGGTCCCGTGGTTAGCGTGAGCAGCTGCGGAGTGAGAGGTCTTTGGTTCAAGCCTTCCCTCGAGAGAAAAGCTTAGTTTTTTATTTTCAGACATTATCTGACAATCTCTTATGTTTTCATCACTTTTTGGGAGTGGATATCACATTCACAAGGAAACCTAAATCAGGCAAGGTAGAAGAATCTTTTTACCCCTTCGCCAAGTGTGCAAGCTAGGTGGGTCGACAACATATTCCTGTCATGTGATGCACATGCCGTCACCAGTGTCGTACGGACTATATCAGACGTGTTTTCCTGTGGAGGAATCGGTTGACCTATGACCTTGCGATCAAATGTTTTCTGTTCGCATTGGAGAGGCACGTCCTTTCGTCTACTAATCGCACGGTTTTGCGGTGCGGTCGCAAAACACAGACACTAAACTTATTACAGTGAACAGAGACGTCAATGAACGAACGGACAGATCACAACTTCGCGAAAATAAAAAAAATTAAAATTTTCGCGTGAGGGAAGACTTGAACCAAGAACCCTTCGTTCCGCAGCTGCTCACTCTAACCACGGGACCACAGCGCTCGCGTGCTCACACCCTCCTCAATGTTGCTTATCTTGCCCATGAACTACTCAGTTCGTATATTTTACAAATTTTTTTCATAGTTCCATACAACTTCTTCCTGTTGTCTCGATTGATCTGTGTTCAGTTTTTCAAGGCCTATCCACTGTGCCAACTTATAACTAAATCTGAGGGGGGTGCGATGGGGAGGTTCCCTTGTTAGCAGCTAAGTGCCACTAGAAACTAAGTCCCGTCCAGGGGGCAGAGTAACGCAGGTTCAGCGTCTGAGGGGACTGAGTCAGAATCGGAACCATCAGCAGCGCCAGCGGCATCGCTTATATTGGCTCGCATGACGCGCCTCCCACGCAATCACACGCTGTCATCCTGACTTCGGTTGCTTCCAGAAGCTTCTGTGCTGCTGGTCACGTAGCCCACACTACCCTCACCACAAAAATGCAGTTCCTCCTGCTTCCTTGCGTCCCCGCTGCCGTTAGGTTGCTCCTTTACTGGCACACCTTGTCCAACATCATTACCCTTACTTATAGACTCACAATACTTCACGCTACTCATTCGCCACACATACGCCACAGTGTTTACATTTTTTCGTGCTTGATTCTATAGAAAACTAAATGACTTGCAAGAAGCCTGTTTACTATTATTATTACAGTAGTTTGACAGCCCCGTTGGGTATTACCAAGCGATATCAAAGAAAAGGGGAGCGTCTCATTAAAAAGACTATTAGCGTATAGTACAAAACAGCCATTTAAAGGACGTGATATTTGTTTACATTAAGGAATGTAACACAAAAAATGAAAGCATATAACATTTTCTGTTGTGCCCTTCTTCCATAAATTAGCTGATCACCAATGTAAGAAAGTGTTTCTTTCAGTTTTAATGAAGTGTGTCGTGTCCACATTGAAATAATCAGCAACCCAATGCTTAAGAATATAATAAAGGAATCATTTTGTGATCAAAGACCGTTTTAGGATTTCACGTGTTTCAAGTAAAAAAAAATAGTCTAATGCAGCATGATGATTTATTTTAACCAAAGCACTGGTGTGAGGTAATAGGCATATTTTGTGTATGTATTACAGATTTATATAACTGTCGCATTTGACTTTTTCTACATTACAGTGCATGATTGGTACGAGATTATTTTATTTTATCACATTTTAAAGAGAATGAACATGAGAAGTTCCATTAGATCTTCAGTATCCATCAATGAAGAATTATACTCTAATATTTACTGGTATTCAAGAGCCAGTATTATGTGCTGACATTGAGACGGTAACCTTATGGCACTTCAGTGGCGGATGTTCTACATTTTTATCACTGAGTTTAGCTGAAACGATGTTATAAATGTATGGCAGGCGTTCCTGTAGTTTTCTGTTTGCAGGTGTATTTTTCAGCTGTTTTGAGCATGATTTGTTCTAGAACAGGGAAGCTCAGTTTACAGTGGGAGGGGTGACGCACTAAATATCTTTTTGTAGATGGCACACACATTGGAATTCGTTCTACTCGCAATTCCCCATACTGTGCAGCCGTATGAAATTATAGCGAGCAACATTGCTTTATGAACTCTCACTTTTGTTCGATCCTGGGATCTTCGATTGTAATTTACTGTGTCAGTATCTTCTCTCTAAATCTCGGAAATGTAACGATTGAAAGGTAATTGTTTCTATGAAATAACATATGAGTATTAACCTCATTTCTGTAAAGTAATTATTAGGCATTTAGGTTCAAGAATACTTCAGGTGCTGCTCATGTTGCTGTGAAATTTGCTACAGCTGTTTTATATATTTCAGTTCCTCCCCATTGGTTCCTTATCCAACTCATTAGCCTCATATTTCCTGTACTTTTGAATTTGCACTTTTTGTCGGTGGTTAATATGGCAACCATTTCGTACTACTCGCTGCGACGAATGTCAGTGCCACTAAAAAATAGCGTTTCGTTCGCGGGTGAAGACAGTAGAACGCTACGAAATCTACCGTGGCGGCGTTACTGCAACGGTCGTGGCTGCCGCCGGTAGCGGTGCGTTAATGGCCTTTTAGAAGAACGCGGAAATGCGCCAGGAGCTAATGGGACGTTATCGGGTTTGCAATACGTCGATCGTTGGCGACTTAATTGCTGTAATTGTTTGCAAATGACTGCCGAAATGGCTACATTTAGAACAGGAAGCGGTAGAGTAACATTTTAATGGAGACAATGGAGACTCAGACAATGTCATCGATGGGGAAACAGAAACACGTTCTCATACCGAGGAATTGTTAGTGCCACGTGCAGTAGTCCCAGACAAAGTTGGAGCGATGTTCCTCAACTGTAAAGTGAAGGCCCGAGCTTTGTAGCACAAAGCCTAGAAAAAACTAGCAAATTAGATAAAAAGCCAGAGGTTCCCTTCCTGTCGCCAGTGGTGTTGATCAAAGTAAATGTTCAACACAGAATAAACAGTTGCTCTCGTGACTGAAAGGACCAAACAGAGAAACTGGATACCGTTTAGGCCGTAAAAAGGATCCGTGAAATTGGTCGTGTTATTCTCGCACACTTGAAACATTATTATTTTCCATTAAAAAGCACGTTCTTCGGTTATCATAAACAATTCTTAATCACAGCGAATTGGCTTTGAGCACTATGGGACTTTACATCTGAGGTCATCAGTCCCCTAGAACTTAGAACTACGTAATCCTAATTAACCTAAGGACATCACACACGTCCATGCCCGAGGCAGGATTCGAACCTGCGACCGTACCAGTCGCGCGGTTCCATCACAGCGAATCCCTTGGTGTTTTGCAGCATGTAAGATCCCAACCCTCCGTTTTTACTAAATCTCCAGAAGTGTCTCGGTTTAGTTAGTGAGTCCGTAGAGGATGGTACAAGGCGCATACAGTACAGATGTGCTGTCGAAATGTGCTGCTTCGTTTTCTTCCTCGTAGTTGGTTTTACCAGCCGTAGCAGGGAATTTAAAAAAATTGATAAAATGATCAGTTGCATGTTGCCCTTTGACGAACTGATACTTTAGAATACCGGTTCATACTGTTACCACACAGTAACCAAAAAATGAAAAATATTCTATATTCTGAAGTATTGTAACTGTATTGTGCACCAAAAATTAAAAAAAAACCTTAAAAACAATAAGAAACGAAAACGGAAAAACGGGGGCCTCTTCATCCACTTTACACAAAATTTTCTATAATTTCGAGTTCCATACCTTCAAAGAGGAGCGGAAATTTGTGCCCTGACGCAAATCCGAGAAGTGACCCAGATTAAGACGTATATCCAGTTCTCATACATACTTAGAAATTGCGAAGTGCTGTCAGATTCGTTAGTAGACTATAGATTAATGTAGTTTCACGAGATCTGTGCGCCTATTGGTACAACTTTAAAGGAAGCAAAGTACTGGCTGGACCTTTACGCAAATACGGAAGTGACAACTGGGCACTCAGCAAAACGAGAAAACGAAAAACTGAGGCAGCGCACAAGAGGTACTTGCATCTCACAGATCATAACTTTTAAGGTCTTATCCACAACGTAAGTGTTGGCCATTAGTTAGGTCTTTAATTTGTAGGAGAGAATAAAAGGTTGTAAAGGCTACCAGACTGAAAACATCAAATCGGTCCTTCCAAGCTGCTGAAATGCACACCTCAGGGTCGTAGAGCAATAGGATGTTCACGAGCTGGATGTGAAGATAGCCTGAGAGATGCAACTGGCTGCAGCCCATCCATGAGAAAGAGGAAGAAATGTCGCTGGAAGTAACGTCTCAACCAAAATTTCTGGGTGCTTAGCGCAGGTCTCTCACAGAGAAAAACTGCTAACGGATGACACCTAGAATGCCTAGTGTGCTCCCTACGCAAGCCCAAGACACAATTTATGTTCCTGTTCACAAATTTCTTACGTCATAGATCACGAGTTCCTGTAGAAACTAATCTGATAGTTAACCAGTCGCTGCCTGCAACGAGGAAGGAGAAGAGTAACGTAAATTTCTCGAGTGAAATGACTGCTGAAAGGACCGAAATAGCGAAGGGCCAAAACTATCGGTTCGTGTGGAAGCTTTACATGTGATGGGAACGTTGTTTGTGAGTAAGCGTCCGCACGGTGTCCTTCAACAGCAGCTGTTAATGTAAACACGTGCCCACGTGCAGGAAAAAGTCACGCAGAGTCTTCGTGCCAATCAGACGCAGTATGTGAATTCAACATATTCTAATTTCGGCGTCTTATGACTTCCGTTAGCCACTGGCGTCTCACGCGCGTCTTTTCCTAGCAAACAAAATTTTGTCCAAAGGCCATATCTGCGAGAGGATCACAAAACTAGGAACATTACTATTCTAAAGTTGTGCATAACTAGGAACACATGAAGATGGAAAGATAAAAGGGGAACAATCGCTGCAAATTATCATAAAACGTTTAAACTGAATTTTCGAAGATAGCTGCTAAACTTATGGAATAATCTTTTCGTCGCTGTAAAAAGTGCCTCTATGAGTTGTTCAATTTGACGCAAAATGTTATAGGAGAAATGTTGTACAACATCAAACTGAGTTTTCAAAAGGTCAAGAAAAGTAACTAAAATCCTAGCTGATAAGTAAATAGTGTCATTACTCAATTATATTTGAGTCACATGGTTAATGGCCAACATCAACTTTTTACTTTGCACTCGATGATTCTTTCCAGTATTCACTTTTTTACTTACTGGCACATAATTCCTAAACTACATGTTATCGAGGTAATAGTTTTAAAAATCATGAAATTCAGAGAATAAATTAATACATTGTACAATACAAAGGACAAAAAATTTATTTGCAAGATTATTAGTGAAAAGAAATACCTTAGGTCTGCTATTGTATAACTACTATTAAAGAAACTTAATTCTATTAAGAATAAAGTGAGTTTGATACGATTACATTAAATTGTGTTAAAAACAATACAACAGGGTATCTTAGAGTTAAAGATATTTGTTTAGTATGTACAATCTGTTTTTCTTAATTATATAGTATTACTTCTATACTCACTTGGAGGATGAGGGTCCAAATAACATTAACTCTAATTCTTCCATGTTCATGTCCTCAGCAGAATCTCTTCTTCCTTCGTCCAAAATGCCATTATCTATGACACAGTCACAGTCATCAACGTCAATAATAAGGATATCATTTGGAACATTGGTGTTGGATTGGCTTTTGCATAGTCTGCAAACAGTGGTACACGTAATGTTGTATTTCCTGCAGGAGCCCACATGATAGCGCCCTGTACACACGTGCAGTAAATAGTTTTCAACAATTCTGCAAGCTGCTTCTTCGGTAGTGGGAACTGGAAAGAAGCTGAATTTTGAAGCCTCCTAGCCTCATTACGGTGGATCTAGTGGCTTATTTTTCCAAAGTTGCACCTGCAGATATGTTCTCAGGGAATTCTGTCGAGCAGTTGCTTCTGTAGGACAAAGAAATGAGGCTGAATGATACCTTTGACATAAATTTTTCAAAGATTTGATAGTGAAGCACATTTAATGCCTTCGTTTCATATTCGCAATACAGGGCTGCTGTGATCTTTTGCCCAGCCTCATCATTCTCATCAGCAGTAGACTGAAACTGCTGAATATCCGTGCTGCTTTCTGTAGGTTGTTTTTTGTCTCCAGTGTCTCGAAGAGTTTCAGTTGTCCTTTGCCAAAAAAGACGAAGTAGTTTCGCAGCCACTGAAGGCATGTAAGAACAGAAAGCTGTCTTTTTCGATATTTGAGACAAGTCGAAGTTAAGAGCTTGTAACAACAACAACGCTGTACTATTGTACATATAAGTAATTTTTTTTCCATCTGATTTTTCGATAAATTAGTGTAATTGATGTTCTGATTTCATTTCTTTTTTGTTTCATGCCATTATGTAAAGGAAACTGTAAACAATTTCCAATGTGAATATTAATGTTTATGTCAAATGTCAAGCAATATTGTAATAGAATTGAAATGTAACAAATGTTGAAACTATTGTAAGATGTTTAAAATTGTAACTGTGCGTCTGGTCCATACGTAGGCAATGTGTTAGGATATGTAGAATGCAAAACCTCAGGTGAATACCCTGTCTGTAAGGGAGCGGTAAAAGGTGGATGGCAGGCGAGCGCGGGAAAATGCACGCGGGCGCTGCACGGCACAACGGGCTCAGCAGTTGTAGTTGGAGTTTGGCATTGGTCTGAGCAACACGTTCTGGAGCGAGGAGGCTCTCCTGGAAGACGTAGTTTCATTGAGCCTCGGGTATGCCGTTCCAACGCCCATACAGCATGGCAAAATTCCATAGGCACTAAACGGAAAAGTATTGCGACGCTATGAAGAAATAAAGTGCCGGTACGTCAAGAGCCATAGCTGTGCTTGTATGTGTGCTCTGTGCCTCGCCATCTCGCCGCCCGCCAACCGCCGCATCGATACAAACAGGTTGAAACTTTTAGTACTGTATTCGTATGGACCGCCCGCATCTCGTGGTCGTGCGGTAGCGATCTCGCTTCCCACGCCCGGGTTCCCGGGTTCGATTCCCGGCGGGGTCAGGGATTTTCTCTGCCTCGTGATGGCTGGGTGTTGTGTGCTGTCCTTAGGTTAGTTAGGTTTAAGTAGTTCTAAGTTCTAGGGGACTGATGACCATAGATGTTAAGTCCCATAGTACTCAGAGCCATTTGAACCATTTTTTTTTTCGTATGGACCAGTGTTACTTTTGTTCCATACTGTTCAATAACAACTTAAATTTTACCGGAACTTTCCTATCATTTAATTATCCTCACAACTAACCTAGACAGCGTCCTTTCCAAATGTTGTGCAATCCGAGTGTCCCGAGATGAAATATTAAAGTTTGTGTTAATAATAATTACTTGCAGACCTAACTATGTTAGAATGGTGTCTAAAGAACTGTTTTGTTAATGAACCAGTAAATGAATAACGAAGGTCTGATTAAGTTGGAAGATAACTTTAATATTGATTTAGTACTGAAGTTTAATTATTTCGAGACAGATATAAAGGTATTTAAACGAGTAGGAAATGCGATAATGAGAGTAGTAACTCATATATTGGAAATCTTGAGCGCATAACGGTGTCAGTAATTAATTTTTTTAATACGGTGATCATAACGGTATCAGAGTCCCCCCCCCCTTTTTTTTTAGTCATTTGAATTCTGAAGTGCTCTAAATTGATTTGACCAGCAAAAGTTAAAGTCAATATAAAAGCCAAAATTTATCAGTGTTTTATTTTTATCAAAATTGACATTGTGTGTGTGACTCGAAAGTGCTCTTTCTAGGGTAACCTATGCCCGATTTTAATCAGATCAATAGACAGTACGAAGTTTGGTAGTACACATTATAGTGTAGTGTTATGTATTTATGGTTTTTCCATATCAGTACAGAACGTGAAACTATCAGTTCAATAGATTTTCTGGTTCTAGAATTCTACTATATTATGCAGTGTTACTACTTGATGCTTTGCACGAATATCTGCAAACTTGTACAGGGAAGAAACTCAGTTAATGCCTAATTAGGCTGGCGACCGTATTATTGACAAATTGGTAGCATCTTCTGTGTTGCTTTTTGTCCATCCTGACGTGTAGTTGCATTTCGGACTTATTTGACGTATCATTGTTATTACAGAGTGGGTGTAAGTCTGATTTGCCACCATCCAGGTACACGCGGTCAATATCTATACAAAAATCCTGTCTCGTAAGGTGAACCCCGCTCACTTACCATAGTACAGGCTTTAATGAGTATTGTGTGCCCCACGCGCACGTTACAAGCTGTAGACTACGTCGTCTTGTCTGCCATTGCCTGGCTTCAGTAGAAAAATGCTGGAGGGCAATGGGGCTGGAGCGGTCAGAATCGCAGAGAGGTCCGTTTCCACATAATCCTTTCCTTGCCGATACTGCGGGAAATTTCATCATTCTTTGCCTTATCAGTCCACCTAACTGTCAACATTCATCTGTAGCACTAAATTTCAAACGTTTCGATTCTCTTCTGTTCCGGTTTCCCCATAGTGCATGTTTCGCTACCATACAACTGTATGCTCCAAATGTACATTCTCAGAAATTCCTTCTTCTAATTAGGGCCAATGTTTGACACTAGCATACTTCTCTTGGCCATGAAAACCCCTTTTGTCAGTGCTAGTCTGCTTCTTATATCCTTCTTGCTCCTTGCTCATGGGTTATTTTGCTGCCTAGGTAGGTTCGTCTATTTCGTTATCCCGAATTCTGGTGTTTGTAAAATTTAGAGAGCTTTGGAAAGATAGACACCCTGTGTGTGTTTGAGCACCACATAACGACGGATTTAGATAAGCTACATATAAAAGATTGTACTATTACAGCTTACTCATGCAGAAATAGCATTGGAACAGGAGGATTGTTACATACATTAAGACAGAACACAAGTTCAAAAACATTGAGTCAAGTATATTTTGTAGTGATCAGCACACAGACATGTGTGCTTGAGAGTTATTGCTGAAAAATAGTTCACTTTTACTTGTAACTGTATATAGATCCAACCAGGAAATTTTGAAGTTCGGTATTTATGAGGAATATGGATTCCTCACTCTGCTATCTGTCAGACAGCAGCAAGCAGTTAATAGTCTGCGGTGACTTCAATGTAGATTTTCTAAGGAGTTCTGATAGAAAAAATGATCTACAATTTGATCTCAGAAATTAACTTTCCAACACGGATGGATAAAGACACGAAGACCTTAACTGATAATGTTTTTTTTATGAACCTGAAAGCAAGAAAATAATTGTTTATCCAGAAACAAATGCTCTCTCTTATCATGATGCACAGTCAGTTAAAATAAATAACTCAGCACCTTGTAGTATGGATACTCCTCAGTGGAAATCAGTTAGAATAATTAATTACTCAAGGCCAAATGTTTTTAAGAATATTTTAGTGGAGATGACATGGGGCGTAATTTATAGGGAACCAAATGCTAACATAAAATTTAATCTGTTCCATGACAAATTTGTAAAATTTTGTGAAAATATCTTTCCGCATAAGCTAATCAGGACGTAAAAGAACCATGGCTCACTGGACGGGTTAAAATATTGTGAAAGGAAAAGGAAATGTATCTTTTGGTGAGAACAAGTAGGTATACTGTGGTCGTTGCACACTACAAAAACTACTCAAAATTATTAAGAAAGTTTATTAAAAAATCGAGGAACAAGCTCATCTGATTTTGATGGTGTTTCCAACAGTCTACGAAATATTTGTTCTCATGTAATAAACCTAGTCTTATTTGAAATACCTAATGCATCACTAACTCAAGACATTTTTCTAGAGACACTGATACATCCTGTTATTAAACCCCTCTCTACGATACTTGATAAGAGAAATACCAATAGCTACCGACCTGTTTCACTGCTGACATATTCTCCAAAATTTTAGAGAGGATGATGTACTCCAGAACAGTATCTCATCTTGGCAACAATATTATCCTTAGCAAATCACAGTTTCGGTTTCAGATGGGTTGCTGTACTGAGAATGTCATTTACACGTTCACTCACCAGGTTTTACAAGAATTAAATAATAAAATAGAGCCGATTGGTATTTTCTGCGAGCTCTCTAAGGCATTTGACTGTATGAATCATAGTACTCTCCTAGATAAATTAACGTCTTATGGAGTAGACGATGTAGCCCACCAATGGATGTCAAACCTACCGGTAACCAAAAGAAGGCGAAAAGTTGTACTTAGTAATTCAAGCAATATAGTCCAGTGTATAATCCTGAATGGGGAGAAATCACGTATGGGGTTCCCCAAGGTTGAATTTTATGTCCACTACCGTTCCTCGTGTATGTTAACGATCTTCTACCTAGTGTACAACAAGCAAAATTAGTTCTGTTTGCAGATGATTCTAATATTATAATCAATCCAAGCATACATACAAAAACAGAAGGAATGGTAAACCAAGTTCTTAAAAGTATCATTGACTGGTTTTCTGCAAATGGTCTCAGTCTCAGTTTTAAAAAGACACAACATATTCAGTTCTGCACATCTAGCGGTACTGCGCCAGTGATGAGTGTAACACATGACGAAGAAATAATAAATAGGGTGGAAACTTCAAAATCCTTATGGGCCATATTGATGAGATTTAAATTGGAAAAAACACATTTTGGAGCTCCTAAAACACTTAGTTCAGCCACATTTGCGCTTAGAATCATTTCAAATCTTGGGGAGATGCAAATCAGTAAGTTGATACATTTTGCGTATTTTCATTCAGTAATGTCATACGGAAAAACGTTATGGGGTAAATCATCTTTAAGAAATAAAGTCTTCTTTGCGCAAAAACGTGCGGTAATAATAATATGTGGTACTTACCCATGATCATCCTGTAGGCATCTGTTTAAGGATTTGGGCGTTCTGACTATTGCTTCACAGTATATTTAGTTCCTCATGAAGTTTGTTGTAAATAACACACTACAATTCAAAAGGAACAATGAGGTACATAATTACAATACCAGAAGAAAAAATGACATTCATTACACCACATTAAGGTTATCCTTAGCACAAAAACGGGTGCACAACACTGCAACAAAAATTTTCCGTCACTCACCCAGTTATATAAAACGTCTGACAAAAGATCAAAATTTGATAACAAACTGAGAAAGTTTCTCCATGACAACTTTTTCTATTCCGTAGAAGAATTTATATTACCGTAATGTGCAAAAGGTAGTAAGTAGGAATTACTCAATGACATATGTAACATTTTTCCTTAAAAAAAATAAAAATGAAGGTTGGAAATGTCCAGAATGTAATCGTATGTACATGTGAATGTAAAATGACCCGTTCCACATCATTACGATCTATCGTGCAAAATGATCCATGGAACACGTAACCCACTAACTAATTTTCTCGCTGATCTCATTTCTGCCACACCTCATTAATCTCGTCTTTCTTCGATTTAATCTCAGTTCCTATTCTGTACTCACCACAGTGTTCATTTCATTCAGCATATCCTGAAATTCTTCTTCACTTTCACTGAGGTCACTCATCACTGATGTCTTTTCATCGTGAATTTTAATCCTTCTGTTGAAACTCTCTTTTATTTCCGTCATTGCTTCTTCGATGTGGAGATTGAATTGAAGGGGCGAAAGACTACGTCCCTATCTTACACCCTTTTTAATCCGAGCACCTCATTCTTGTTGCTCCAGTCTTACTGTTCCCTCTTGGTTGCTATCTTCGGAATTGGGTGGATGATGGTTTTCCGAGAGTGCGATGGTATATCGCCAGTTTCAGGCATTCTGCATCCTATAGTTTATTCCTGTTTCGAACAACTTGTACCGTTGGACACTGTTGAACGCTTTCACCAGGTCGAAAAATCCTATGAACGTGACTTGATTTTTCTTCACTCTTACTTCCGTTTCTACCCTCAACGTCACAGCTACCTCGATGGTGCCTTTACGTTTCCTAAAGGCAAGGTAATCATCATCTAACAGATCGAAAATTTTATTTTCCGTTCTTCTGTGCATTATTTTTGTCAGCAAGTTGGACGTATGAACTGTTAAGGTGACTGTGCGATAACTCTCTCATTTTGCGCCTCTTGATATCTTCGGAATCGTATGGATGATGGTTTTTCCGAAAGTGCGATGGTACATCGTCAGTTCCATGCATTCTACACACCACATGAATAGTCATTTTGTTGCCATTGCACCAATGAGTATAGAAATTCCGATAGGATGTTATCAATCAATTCTGCTTTATTTGACGTTAAGTCGTCCAAACCTTTTTTAAATTCTGATTCTAATACTGCGTCCCTATCGACTCCTGTTTCTTCTTCTATCATGTCATCAGACAAGTCGTCCCCGTGATGGAGGCCTTAATGTACTCTTTCCACCTACATGCTTTCTCCTGTACATTTAACAATGGAATTCCCACTACGCTCTTAATGTTACTTTCCTTGCTTTTCATTTCACCGAAGGCTGTTTTCGCTTTTCTGTTTGCTGAGTCAGTGCTGCCGACATTCATTTTTTTTTGTTTTTTTTTTTTTTTTTTTGTTTCTTCACATTTTTCGTGCAGTCATTTCTCCTTAGCTTCACTTCATTTCCTCTTTATTTCATTTCTAAGTGACTTGTTTTTCTGTATTCCTAAATTTTCCTGCAAATTTTTGCACTCCCTTCTTTCGTCGATAATCTGAAGTATTTCTTCTGTTACCCATGATTTCTTCGCAGTTACCTTCCTTCTACCCACATTTATCTTTCCAACTTCAGTGATTTCCCTTCTTAGAAGTGTCCATTCCTCTTCAAGTGAACCGCCCACTGTACTGCTCATTTCCGCAGTATATATAGCCTCAGAAAACTTCTAGTGTATATCTTCATTTCTTAGTATGTACGTATCCCATTTCTTTGAGCACGTAGTCTTCCTGATCAGTGTCTTAAACTTCGGCCTACTCTTCATCGTCACTAAATTGTATTGTGAGTCTATATCTGCTCCAAATTTCGTAATATTCATCATATAAAGCAAATCGTAGCCACGAGCTTCCTTTCCTCACTTCTCCGGTACACATTTTTATCTGCAGTAACCGTAGATCCTAGGTACGTGAAGATGTTAACATGCTAAAATTATCTCCTTCTAGTATTATTTTATGTGGACTGTGTTTATTTGTCTCTTTTCATTACTTTTGTCTTAGAATTATTGATATGTATTCGAAATTTTCCCATATTTTCTTACTGCCTTTAACATTTTCTTCATTTCCTGTTAGTAGCGCATGATTCCCTTCACATATAATAACTTGTACTATGTCATTCAAAGCTTCAACCACAAGTCTGCCAACACAGACGTTAAACGGGTTTGGATAAGTGCAAGAACCATGTCTGTTTACCTAGTAGCGGTTTTTTTTCTCTCTCAGATACTTGTCCTTTGAGTAGAGCGACAGTGGAAATACTTACACGTAACGCTTTATTTTTGATTTTGTGCTTGTTTCGAAAACAGCTTGTTGTGAATATATTGGAGGAACAACACGAGGAAGAGTGTTGGAATTACATGTTACTGTCGTGAGTAAACACACGAGTCCTAGTTGAGCTTCATTGTAAGTTTCATATGAAATGATAGTGGAAACGAGCAGATCATCAACGGCTACACTATCAATGAAGACGCTACAATACACATAACGCCGTAGGATGCCACGGGAAATCTATGAAAACGCAACTGACGTCGTATTTCACACCATCATGTAGATGGATGATTTCAGTAAGCTGAATTCAGTCGCATATTAAAACTGTGCACCAGGCTGGAACTCGAATACATAATGTTGCCAATCACGGCCAATCATTATTACTGTTGTGACTTGGCAAGACAGCCAAGCCACTATGAGGTAGCCGAAAGGCACGCGTTTAAGCTCACGCAGGATGGCGTGAGGTCTGGAACAGTTAAAGGAGTTGAGTCTAGTAAAAAAAGTACGTAGCTTCTGGAATACTTAACTTTAATCCATAATTGGTGAACATCGGTCTGACGGTACACGCATCACAAGATAAATAGCAGTTGATAATGGCGCCTTGCTAGGTCGTAGCAAATGACGTAGCTGAAGGCTATGCTAACTATCGTCTCGGCAAATGAGAGCGTAATTTGTCAGTGAACCATCGCTAGCAAAGTCGGCTGTACAACTGGGGCGAGTGCTAGGGAGTCTCTCTAGCCTAGACCTACCGTGTGGCGGCGCTCGGTCTGCAACCAGTGATAGTGGCGACATGCGGGTCCGACGTATACTAACGGACCGCGGCCGATTTAAAGGCTACCACCTAGCAAGTGTGGTGTCTGGCGGTGACACCACAATTACTAAACGGCTTAAAACGTGAACAGTTCTAGTTGCTGGTTGCCTATCTACTGGCTTCCAGAGGCAAAATAAATTGATTTTCAATAATTTATGCAATTATTGATGGAATTTTAAAATTTCAAATGCTGTCGTCATTAAGGGGCATAATCTTACGTTAAAGGTTCAATACACTCAACGCGGAATGTTCACAGCCAGAAAGCTCAGTGTGATGGAAACGTGTGAACCAAGCACGCGTTTATGCCGTGCTTCCTACAGCCGACTGAGCGAGTTTCAAAGGGTTCAAACTGTGGCCTTCCGAGTGCGGGATGGTCCTTCCGGAGAACTGCCCCACAAGATGCACGTGCTGCGTCAGTAGCGCAACGATGCTGGTATCGATGGTCACGTGAACATTCTGGCACCCGCAGACGAGGTTCTCGGCGTCCACGCAGCGCAGACGTCGGCAAGGATCGTCATATTCTAACGACAGCAGTGGCATATGGCACAGCTGTCACAGCTCAGGTAAGATACACTACTGGCCATGAAAGTTGCTACACCAAGAAGGTGACGTGCTACAGACGCGAAATTTAACCGACAGGAAGAAGATGCTGTAACATGCATATGATTAGCTTTTCAGAGCATTCACACAAGGTTTGCGCCGGTGGCGACACCTACAACGTGCTCACATGAGGAAAGTTTCCAATCGATTTCTCATACACAAACAGCTGTTGACCGGCGTTGGCTGGTTAAACGTTGTTGTGATGCCTCGTGTAAGGAGGAGAAATGCGTACCATCACGTTTCCGACTTTGATAAAGGTCGGATTGTAGCCTATCGCGATTGCGGTTTGTCGTATCGCGACATTGCTGCTCGCGTTGGTCGAGATCCAATGACTGTTAGCAGAATATGGAATCGGTGGGTGCAGGAGGGTAATACGGAACGCCGTGCTGGATCCCAACGGCCTAGTATCATTTTCAGTCGAGACGACAGGCATCTTATCCGCATGCAGCCTGAGTCAACACATGGGGACGTTTGCAAGACAACAACCACCTGCACGAACAGTTCGACGACGTTTGCAGCAGCATGGACTATCAGCTGGGAGACCATGGCTGCGGCTACCCTTGACGCTGCATCACAGACAGGAGCGCCTGCGATGGTGTACTCAACGACGAACCTGGGTGCACGAATGGCAAAACGTCATTTTTTCGGATGAACCCACGTTCTGTTTACACCATCATGATGGTCGCATCTGTGTTTGGCGACATCCCGGTGAATGCACATTGTATTCGTCATCGCCATACTGGCGTATCACCCGGCGTGGTGGTATGGGGTGCCATTGGTTACACGTCTCGGTCACCTCTTGTTCGCATTGACGGCACTCTGAACAGTGGACGTTACATTTCAGATGTGTTTCGACCCGTGGCTCTACCCTTCATTCGATCCCTGCGAAACCCTACATTTCAGCAGGATAATGCACGACCGCATGTTGCAGGTCCTGTACGGGCCTTTCTGGATACAGAAAATGTTCGACTGCTGCTCTGGCCAGCACATTCTCCAGATCTCTCACCAATTGAAAACGTCTGGTTAATGGTGGCCGAACAACTGGCTCGTCACAATACGGCAGTCACTACTCTTGATGAACTGTGGTATCGTGTTGAAGCTGCATGGGCAGCTGTACCTGTACACGCCATCCAAGCTCTGTTTGACTCAGTGCCCAGGCGTATCAAAACCGTTATTACGGCCTGAGGTGTTTGTCCTGGGTACTGATTTCTCAGGGTCTATCACCCAAATTGTGTGAAAATGTAATCACATTCAGTTCTAGTATAATATATTTGTCCAATGAATACCCGTTTATCATCTGCATTTCTCCTTGGCATAGCAATCGTAATGGCCAGTAGTGTAGTTTGTGAGTCCATAGGTGTCAATAAGAACTGTTGCGAACCAGTTATTAGCAGTGGCACTACAGGGAAGCACACCTCTATCCCATTTCACACCACATCATCGACAAGTACCGCTTAACTGGTGCCGTCAGGTCAGATCACATCAGATGGAACGGCACCCAGTGGTCTTCAGTGATGAAAGCAGATTCTGCCTGCATGCAAGTGACAGCCGTCTGCCCGTACAACGTAGACCTGGTGAGGGCTGTCTCGTGGAGTACATTCGTCCAAGACATACTGGCTCCACGACCGTTCTTAGGGTCTGGGGTACGGTAAGCCACAAGCCACGTTCATTTATGGTGATTCTGGAGGGGACGCTAACCAGCGATCGGTTCGTGCAGAATACTGTTACACCATTTCCATTGCCGTTCTTTCAACAGGAAGGCATTGTTATGTTCCAAAGCGATAATGCTCTCCCATGCCCCGTGAAACTCAACATGCCCTACAAGACGTGCAACAACTTCCTTGGCCAGCACGATCTTGCGGACTTGTCTCCAGTCGAGCACGTGTGGAATATGATGGGACGAGAAGTGACTGCCGGCCGGTGTGGTCGACCGCTACGGTCGCAGGTTCGAATCCTGCCTCGGGCATGGATGTGTGTGATGCCTTTAGGTTAGTTAGGTTTAAGTAGTTCTAAGTTATAGGGGACTGATGACCTCAAAAGTTAAGTCCCATAGCGCTCAGAGCCAGTTTTTTGAAAAGTGACTCGTGCGACCCGTCACCCAACAACGCTTATACGACTGCAGGCGTGGCATAACGTATCCCAGGACAGTGTTGGCCATCTGTACTATCGACTGGATGCAAGACTCAACGCCTGCAGTTCCCCCCCCTGCAGGCTACACCGTGTACTAATATAAGTGTTACATCACTGGTACCCCAGAACGGCTTGTGCCATTCTTCTGCAAATGTAATCAGTTCATGTGCTCCATATGCACTGTTGCGTCAATAAATACTGAGTGAATTGGGAAACTCTAAAAGGGTGTAAAAATTTCTTTTTCCGGTTGTGTACCTTGAGGTAGCGTAACTCCATAGCTCGGTAATTCCCCAGACTATTTTTATACAGCGTTTGACAATGAGAACATTCGGCGACTTCCGACACATTTTAAACATAATTTCAAACGTTTTCAGAACTTTTCCTCGCTGACAGGCTCCACAGAATAACAAAACGAAAAAAAAATTAGCTCTTACTGCGCTTTTTCTATCCATGCAATTCAAACGTCAGCATCGGCCATGACGTTTCAATTTATTACTTCTTTACCACTAACTCCGTTCACCACAAATTATCCAGACAGTATCCAAATATATCACTGAATGTACACGCAAAGCTATACACCGAGGTGGCGATAGCTGTAGGATAACGATATCCACATATGCAGATCCGTTCACAGTACATAAAAGGACAGTGTATTGGCAGAGCTGTTATTTATACTCAAGTGATTCATGTGATTATGGTCGCATGACTGGAACTAAACTCGTTATGCTAGTCGGAGCTAGACGCATTGGATGTACCATTCCGGAAATCGTTAGTGAATTCAATCGTCAATCCACAGTGTCAGAGAGTGCCGAGAATACGACGTTTCAGGCTTTACCTCTCGCCATGGACAACGCAGTGCCCGACCACCTTCATGAAACGACCGAGAGCGATAGGGTTCGCATAGAGTTGTGAGTGATAAGGGACAAGGAACACTGCGTGAAATAACCACGGATATCAATGTGGGACGTACGACGAACGTTTCCATTGGGAGAGTGTTGCAAAACTGGGTGTTAAGTGGCTATGGTAGCAGACGACAGTCGCGAGTGCCTTTGCTGATAGCACGACACCGCCTGCAGCGTCTCTCCTCGGCTCGGGACCATATCGGTTGGTCTCTAGACTACTGGAAAATGATGGCCTAGTCAGATGAATCCCGATTTCAGTTGATAAGAGCTGACTGTAGGGCTCGACTGTGGCCCAGACCCAATGAAGCCATACCCAAGTTGTCAACACGACACTGTGCAAGCTGATGGTGGCCCCATAATGTAGTGTGGGTTGTGTTTATTTTGGAATCGACTCCGTCCTGATTATGTCCGACTATTTGGAGACCATTATTAACCACTCATGGACTTCATTTTCGCTAGCAGCGATGGAAGTTTTACGGATGACAACGCTCCATGCAACCGGGCCAGAATTGTTCGCGATTTGTCTATAGAACATTCTGGACAATTTGAGCGAATCATTTGGCCACCCAGACCTTTTCGCGTTTTTTTGTCGTAAATATATATATATACTCTTTTCTATTTACTTTTGGTTTTGTTTTTGTTATTGCTCGCGTAATAACGCATATACGAAAAGAGCCGCGAAATACCTTTTAGTAATGCTGTGCCAAGAATTTCTTTATAATCATTAATTTTCAACAAAACAGAATATATTGGGTTCTTATTGTTCTGTATCTGGCTTTCTATTAAAGGAACATTTTTCGTTACTGTAACTCACTATAAAAAATCAACATATCTTCCCTACTTTATAGTTATTGAAAATGAAAATTATTTTGTTATGAAATACTGACGTTACAGTTCGCAAAGATTGTTCAACATTTTGCAGTGGATTTTTGTTAGGCGTAAAACACCAATAATTACCACGACTAGCACAAGAACATGAGACTATTGTCGGAGAAAAGTACGTTTTCACTATAAGGTTTGCCAGACCAGAACTAAGCACAACAAAATTCCTATTTTGTTACGAAGGTAAATTATCTCTTTTGTACTGTTAGCAATATATTATCAGCAGCCCGCGTCAACCTGCAAAACACATCATAAAATCTGCTGCTCTACTCTGCAAGTCCGGAAGCTGAAAGAGATGATTTTATTTCACTATTACCTTCCCGCTTCTTTGCGGTATGATCGATTTCTTTTAATGCAGTTTGAATGCGCCGCGGCAGCGGCTTGTTCGTTCGTAGCGCAGCTCTGCACCACGGATAATATTTAAATAACTGAAAATGTCTTAAAAGGATGGGATAATAATTTAAGCAAGCTACTACAAATAATAATGCAAGGTTTCATTAAATAACTCTATTCAAAACATTCAAATATGTTAACTTATCTACAATACACACCTTTTTTAAAAATGAGTACGTAATGGCGTACATCGATTAACCATGACAAAAGAAGACTACGTTAGCATGTACAACTGCAACACAGGCTATCTTACTCCCGTAACTCCAAGAAGAAGACAAAGAAATTAATGTTCATGCTGTATTATTTATACTAGTGATGTTTTTCATCTGTGTATGATATTTATCGTCTGTGCGGTTTCAGTACTCGCCGACACAGATATTATCTAAAATAAATAATAATTAAAAAAAATACATAATTCCATACAATAACAGAATACGATGCACAATATTTTCTCTTTACTACAAAATATGTCTTTTGCTAAGGGACGTTACAACCTCCCGACATAAACCCCAACAAACATTTATGGGACCTAATTGAGAGGTCACTCTGTGCACGAAATCCTGCACCGGCAACAGTTTCACAATTATGAGCGTCTATGAAAGCTGCATGGCTCTATATTTCCCTTCCAGCGACTTGTTGAGTCCAAGCCACGTCGAGTTGCTGCTCTATGTCGGGCAAAGGGAGGTCTGATACCGTAATAGTAGGTCCGACACGATATTACGAGGTACACCATGATTTCTGCCACCTCAGTGTGTCACTGTACGCTACATAATTGGGGAGATGTGACATCGATTCTTTAAAGAATCTGTGGTGGTGTTGGGTAGCGGAGAAGGGGCGGGATTACTTCAAATGGTTCAAATGGCTCTGAGCACTACGAGACTTAACATCTGAGGTCATCAGTCCCCTATAACTTAGAACTACTTAAACCTAACTAACCTAAGGACATCACACCATCCATGTCCTAGGCAGGATTCGAACCTGCGACCGTAGAGGTCGCGCGGCTCCAGACTGAAGCGCCTAGAACCGCTCGGCCACAGCGGCCGGAGCGGGTTTACTGGTGCTCTTATGGACTACAGATATTTATGCATGACTCATCAGCACTCCTCACATCTTTAATTCCACCATTACCTCTTTCCTACTTTCCAAAATTTTCTGAAACTCTCCCGCACACCTTACGCAAATATCTTTTCTGGAAGATTTTTACCCATAGCTTAGAGGTCTTTTCCAGGAAAAATCTTTCACTCTGCCCACTCTGCAGAGCAGTTTTTGACAGAAAGAAACAGGGGTTTCAGGCTGGGATACGAACTTTGAACCTTAATTTACTGAACGTCTATAAAGGAACTAAAGCCTAGCACCTTGTATGCTAATCATAGTTCAAAAGCCAATTCTATTGCGAAAATTTCGAAGCATTACTGAACTCTAGTACTGTGTAGGTATCTCATCAACCTATTGCATAGGAGACATCTTCTCAATATGATACACACAATCAAAAAGAAGTGTCAAATGTGGGTTCTTAATTACACACAGTGAACCAGTTTTTCTCCCTCTCTCTATGTAGTTGGGCAGCATGTAAAGGGAGCTAATTTTTATTCCGCGTTTGCATCTGTTTCATGACAGCGACAGTGTGAATACAGAAATTAGTAATCGTATAACCACAATAACGCCAGTAAATTCCCATAAAAGAAAAAAGAAAATACGTACAGCTGATTTCTGAAACAATTTTTCTCTGGATATAAGACACTATCAAACTTAATCCATATACAAACTCGAAATAGAAATTACATTTTGCGTGCAAAATCAGTAAAGCGCCTTTTGGGATCAGCCCTGAGCCCGTATAGAATCAGATGGCAGTGACAGAACCATCTAGGACACTGTTGACCGCATTACTGTCGTTTGTTTATCGCGTAATGAACAGTGCCCTACTCTGCACTGTAACTGGGTATTTCCTTGGATCAATGAATCCTCGTCGTAGTTCGGAAATTTTTCATGTATCTTCTACTAGTTTCTTAACAATATACATCACACGGTTCCGCGAACGGCTGATGTACATGCGTTTAATTTTCCACGAGGGAAATCAAGCGAAAAGCCAATACATTCCACTTGCCTCACTCTCAAAGTACTGCTTCTGTTCTCCTCTGTCCGTCTATTTCTCTTTTACATCCCCATCCCCCATCACTTTCGACTCTGTTCCTGCCCCCCCCCCCCCCCATTTTCCCCTCTCGTGCGCTTCACGCTCTCTCTCTCTCTAAAAATGGTTCAAATGGCTCTGAGCACTATGGGACTTAACACCTTAGGTCATCAGTCCCCTAGAACTTAGAACTACTTAAACCTAACTAACCTAAGGACATCACACACATCCATGCCCGAGGCAGAATTCGAACATGCGACCGTAGCGGTCGCGCGGCTCCAGACTGAAGCGCCTAGAACCGCTCGGTCACTTCGGCCGGCTCTCTCTCTCTCTCTCTCTCTCTCTCTCTCTCTCTCTCTCTCCCCCTCTCCCTCTCCCTCTCTTTTTCACTCGCTCGCTCATACACATACACACAAGCACGCGCGAGCACACACACACACACAGACACACACACACACACACACACACACACACACACACACACACGTTTTCAGGCTGGCACATCTGTGAGGCTGGCAAGGGAGTCTGTGACCTGCTAATATCAACAAAATGGGAACACTCTCGGATTTTGATGTTATCTAGCACAGCTTTTTTAAAGCCTTGTACCACACTTATGTAGTTGTGGTTTCGTACTGATCTATTTAGCAAGTGTTGAGTTTTATTATCCTTTCTTGCGAACGAAATATGAAATGCGAATAAGGTCCTAAGAAAATAATTTGGAGTCAACGTCCATTGTTCTCTTAAAATACACTCGCTGTTTCGGAAAAAGGAGTATCTACCACATTTCACGCAATACATTTCGTGAGGTTCACTTGAACACGTTAGAAGTGCTGTACTTGTCTCTGATTATGAGGAGTAGATTTTGATGTACAGTATGTTTTACTTATAGCTTGTGAGATGTGCATGTTGTCTTGATCATTACAGAATTGTTAACCCCATACTTTCATACGTCAGTATGCACATACCTGAGATGCTGGTCCGCGATCGTTGGTTCTGTTGTTACACCGTCTCTGCCTTAGGACGCTCACAGAGAGAGCTTTACTATTAGTCGAGATTTGTTGTGAAGCAGACGTGGAACTGAATGGTCAGGAAACTTTTATCTGAAACTGTGCTGTTAAATATTGAATATAGCTTCGATGAAAATGATTTAATAAGACAATTCTGTATTTTCAAAAGAGTTTTGCGAAGAACTGATTTAAGGTAAATCCGTGGCGTTACGCACTTGCCCTTAGTTAGCACTCTGTTGTAAAATTTAGTGTCGTACCGACATTTGGTTGAAGCGTTTATCCCACGGATTGCTCACAGCGAGAGAGATCAGTTCTCCTCCTCTACATACACATTTTGTGAAAGAAAAGAGATCATTTTGGGTAGGTTAATGTTTTGTGTAAAGTAAAATTTTTTAATAATCAATCTGTTAGAAATGTTTCTGAAACCAGTCACTTTTGTATAAATTCAATATTGATCACGATCTTGAAAGTCAAGTTATAAAGTATTGTTTGTGGTAAAATTGTTTCAAAAAATTATTTTGTAGTTAATTAGGGCCCAGAATTTTTCCCACGCAAGAAACACTACGTTGCTTGTGTCTGCATTTCTGGTTTATCATTTTTAATTTAGCTTCGCTGCGGCGCTGACAGCTGTGCTCCACTTTCAAGACAGAACTTTTACTGAGCCGAGGTAAGTGCAAGAATAGTTCAGGTGCATAGTCATATATCTGCACTATACATACAGAAAAGAAGTACTTATACAGTTAATCAGTGATTAGGTCAGAAATTTTATCTTCAGTTTAGAAGTTATTATCTTGTTATACAAAGCAAGTCATGTTTCAGTGAACAGTGTGCTATACCCGTGTGCAAAACATTTTTCATATTCTGAGTTTGGTTTCGCAAGCTAGTTACGTAAATCTCTAGTGGCATTTAATGAAAGAAATATGAATTATTTATTCAGACAAAATTCAGCAGATCATTTGATGTGTAATTTTCATTGGTTTTATAGTGGTATTTTTTGAGCTGGGCCGGAGATTTTCTCCTCTCAGGGACTAGGTGCTGTGTTGTCCTTACCATCGTCATTTCATCCCCATCGACACACAAGTCGCCGAAGTGGCGTCAACTCGAAAGACTCACACTCCACACTACACACACAGGTAACTATAAAGTAGAAAACTTACAAGTACAGCCAAGAAAGGGCGTCTCAGTTAATTGTGGACAAAGAGGAACGCAATGTTAGCAACTACAGTTAAAACAGGAATGTATATCCACAGGAAATTTGGCCGGTAACTGAAAAAGGGGCATGACGATCTCCCCATTGGCAAAAGATTTCGAATTAGACCCCATTGCGATCTTAGTGAGGAGACTGCCAAGAAGAGAATGACGGTGAGAAAGAGATTGAGAAACTCGTAACAGGGTAACATTTACGGGCCGGAGCGTGGAATGTCAGAAGACTGAATGCCGCAGCGAAGCTATAAAATCAGAAAATGGTTATACCAATTCTCAGTTGTCGTTAGAGGCGTTAGAGTCCACGTGTACAGAGAAGTCTTCGAAATCTACTAAAGCCATATAAAACCAGTGATCCCTATAATGGAACAGATGGTTAGATGACTTATTTAGCTATGTGTGTAGTGACCTGAAGAGGTGTCAATGAGGCCGGGAAGCAAGTGGTCAAATAAAATAATAAAATTACAGCTGTCCGTATGTATTTTCCTCAAGTCTCAGTCCAGTTACAGTACGAGTCCATGAAGTGAATGGAACGAAAATAAGAATTTCTGGTCAGACGTAGAGGAACGTCAACAGCAGCAGAAAATCATATAACGGAAGTAGAATTCACTATGATTGGGCTGATAGTGCAGACAGAAATTTACTGTCAATATTTGTGGTAGCACTGTTCTCATCAGAATCGAGATCAAACCAACGCTAACATTTATAGCTGAGGTATAGGCCACACGTAAAAGACGAAAACATACGAGAGCAATGGACGGGCAATATAGTTTGTAAAGGGAGACGAAATCGAACAATTCTGGGGAATTAACGCTATAGTCGGGCAAAGGATAGAAGACAGAATTAATGGGGAATATTAACTAGGTGGTAGGAATGAAAGAGGAGAAAGAGGAATGGAGTTCTGCAGTAAATTTAATCTAGTAATAGCAAACACGCTCTTCAAGAATCACAAGGAAAAATGTGCTTGGGAAATGTACCAGAAGATTGCAGCTGGGTTATATCATGCAGGGATAGAGAGTCAGAAATCAGATATTAGATAGTATGGCGTACCTAGGAGCAGATACATATCTCAGCTCCTAATTTTGTAATGATGAAGGTCAGGTTGAAGTTTAAGAGAAGCGTCAACGAAAATCACCATGTAAATGGTATAGAGAGATACTTAGCAATGATGATCTTCATTTCAAGTTCTCTAAGACTGTGTACATACTACGATAATGAATACCACAGTAAGCAGTTCAGCTAAAGAGGAACGGCCATCCCTAAGTAGAGCAATCACAGAAGTTGAAGAGACAATTTAGATACAGTACAACGAAGGTAACTGGGAGGAAACCTTCAGAAAGAGACGAATATTTCAGCTGACCAATGAAAGAAGGAAATCCGTAACGGCTCAGGAAAAGAAAAGAATACAATAACATAAATTACTTAGTGCTAATTACGTAGTAGACGAAGTCAAGGAATTCTGCTACCTTGGAAGTAAAATAAGTGACGGTGGACGAAGCAAGGAGGACACAAAATGCAGGGAAGCCAAACCGAAAGGGCTGCTGCAAAAATGTGAATAAATCGAACAGTAACTGTTCATCGGAAAGCAAACCCAAACTGCTTTCGGAGAAATTAAACGCAAAGATTCCAGCATGAAGAGTGCAAAAGGAATTCCACTATTAAACGCAGAGTAGAGTGGGACAACGGTAAATGGCGCAAGCTGTTCAAAATTCTTAGGAAAATAGGCATGAGCTATAGGGAAACATGGGCAATATGTACAGGAAACAAGAAGGAATAATTCTCTCTCTCTTTGTGTTCAGCCTACATCATCTACATCTAAACAGATACTCCGCAAGCCACAGTAAGGTGCGTGACGAGGTACTCTGTACCACTACTTGTCATTTCCCCTCCTGTCCCACTCGCAAACAGAGCGAGGGAAAAAGACTCTCTGTACGCCACCGTATGAGCCTTAATTTCTCGTATTTTATCTTCGCGGTCGTTACGGGCGATGTATGTTGCAGGCAGCAGAATCATTCGATGGTCAGCTTCAAATGCCGGTTCTCTAAATTTTCTCAACAGTGTTTCCCGTAAAGAAAGCCGCCTTCCATCCAGGTATTCCCGTTTAAGTTCCCGAAGAATCACCGTAACACTTACGTTTTGTTCGAACCTACGGGTAACAAATCTAGCAGCCCTCCTCTGAATTGCTTCTATGTCTTCCTTCAGTGCGACCTGGTACGGATCCCAAACACTCGAGCAGTACTCAAGAAATGGTCGCACCTGCGTCCTATATGCTGTCTCCTTTACTCTTTCCTAAAATTCTGCGGGTCGGTGTGGCCGTGCGGTTCTAGGCGCTTCAGTCTGGAACCGCGCGGCTGCTACGGTCGCAGGTTCGAATCCTGCCTCGGGCATGGATGTGTGTTACGTCCTTAGGTTAGTTAGGTTGAAGTAGTTCTAAGTTCTAGGAGACTGATGACCTCAGATGTTGAGTCCAATAGTGCTCAGAGCCATTTGAACCATTTTGAACCTAAAATTCTCCCAATAAGACGAAGTCGACCATTTGCCTACCCTACCACAGTTTTCACATGTTCGTTACACCTCATATCGCTTTGGCGCCCAGATATTTAAACGACTTGACTGTGTCAAGCTGTATCCGAACATTCTTGTTCTTCCTACTCATCCGGACTAAAATTTTTCTCCATTTAGGCCAAGGTGCGATTCATCACACCAACCGTAAATTTTGTCTAAGTCCTCTTGTATCTTCCTACAGTCACTCAACTTCGACACCTTACCGTACACCACGGCATCATCAGCAAACAACCACAGACTGCTGCCCACCCTGTCCGCCAAATCATTTATGTATATAGAGAACAATGTCGGGCCTATCACACTTCTTGGGGCACTCCTGACGATACCCTTGCGAACACTCGCGTCGAGGACAATACACTGCGTTCTATTACTTAAGAATTCTTCGAGCCACTCACGTATCTGCGAAGTTATTCCACATGCTCGTACCTGCGTTAACAGCATGGAATGGGGCACCGTGTCAAATGCTTTCCGGAAATCTAGAAATATAGAATCTGCCTGGTGCCTTTCATCCATAGTTCTCGGTATATCATGTGAGAAAAGGGAAAGCTGAGTTTCGCACGAGCGATGCTTTCTAAAACCGTGCTGATCCGTGGACATAAGCTTCTTAGCCTCAAGAAAGTTTATTTTATTCGAACTCAGAATGTGTTCAAGAATTCTGTAGCAAACAGAAGTTAGGGTTATTGGTCTGAGATTTTGAGGTCCGTTATTTTACCTTTATTATATTCTTGAGTCACCTGCGCTTTTTTTTCAGTTGTTTGGACTTTGTGCCGGGCAAGACACTGTCGATAAACGCAAGCTGGGTAAGGGGCCAATGCAGAATGTTCTCGGGTTCTCCTAAGGCGTGACGGTGGTGGTTACTGTATGCTCCGCGCACAGACCTTTTCACAGATGCACGAACTTAGAAACAATGACGGAAACATATAGGTACATGAGTGGGATTGAAATTAGATGTTACAGGATGAAAATACTGAAAGAGATAGCGGGGAAGAAGTACATAATATTTCGAATGCAATGGACACTCTAATGAGCACAAAATATGGATCGAGAGTAATTGAGCAAAGAGGACATTAACAAGTAGCAGAAATTAACACCAAAACTGACGGCCACACAGTAGCCAAATTGGATGAATTTTGTTGCCTCAGAAACAAAATAGCGCACAAAGGGAGGAGAATACGAGTACGGAGAGCACGGAGAGTATCTGTCGCAAAGTGAAGTCTACTGGCGTCCAACAATGTCTTAATTTGAGAAAGGGGTTTCTGGAACTGTACGTCTGCAGCACACAACTACATGGAAGCGCATTGGGAAACCAAGAAGTCGAAAAACGCAAAGTGGAAATGTATTGCACCAAGGATACCGATATTACGTGAACAGATAACAAACGAGGAGTTTCTCCACAGAAACGGCGAAGATTGGAACATACAGTAAACACTGACAAGAAGAAGGGACAGGAGTACAGGAAATGTATGAAGACATCAGCGAACAGCGGGCTAGGTACTAGAGGGAGTTGCAGAGAACAGTTCTTTAAAGGAAGAGTGAGATTGGAGTACAGTGAACGTGTTGAAGACGTATGATGTAAGTGCTTCTCTGTGATAAACAGGTTGGCACAGGAGCGGAGTCAGACCCATCAAACCAATTAACAAACTTAAGAAAAGCGTATCTTTTATAGCTCATTGTAAAACTAAAAGAAATATATGTGTGTGAGGCTACACTTGAAATGTCATCCAATGAGGCAGCTGATACGCCTTCCAGTGCGTCTCCCACCTAAGAACGAAAGAAAAAACTGGGTTCCGATGTTTCGTGCCCGTTCGTTCTCTTGCAGCACTTTGCAACCGTCCTGTACCTTCAGCAACATAGTGCATCCAGCAGATGCTTCCGACTTTAATTAGAATGATCTGGAAGACATCACAGGCACATTGGCTATCTGTCCTCAGGTGCTCTGCAATCGAGCTCAGACTCAACTGCAACCAATTTGTACGGATATGATTGGCGATTGAGGTGGTTATGCATCAGGAAGCATATGACAACGGATTGCCATCGTCATCAGGGCAAAATTGGGCATTGCACTCTACTGTGGATGGCTTCAAATGGCTCTAACCACTATGGAATTAACATTTGAGGTCATTAGTTCCTTAGAACTTAGAACTACTTAATCCTAACTAACCTAAGGACATCACACACATCCGTGTCCGAGGCAGAATTCGAACCTGCGACCATAGCAGTCACGCGGTTCCGGTTTGGAGCGGCTAGAACCGATAGGCCACCGCGGCCGGCCTATTGTGGATGTCTCTACAGTTAAATTACTGACTGTATTTGGGTGAGGCGAAAAATTTATGAGAATCTGTGAAATTTCATTACCAGTGGAAGCACGTCGTTTAAGTTTTCGCAAGTCTTCCTGCGACTTTGATTCTTGTTTGCACAACAGAAAAGAGAGGTCTTTTATTTTTAGAAATGATCTTGATATCTACAGGTCGTACATCCATGCGTCGATGCAACGTTGTGAAATATCTTACTTGCTGCTACCAACACTATGTCCAACGCGAGAGACAAAATGAGGCTCAAAAGTTAAAGATGTCTCGATGGGAGAGAAATAGAGGTCATGGCCGTCCTTCTGAATCAGGAAGTCTAGTACTTTGAATTAATATTTTTTTATCACCGATTCCTCAGAACGTGGAAACTTACAAGCTCCTCTGATCACTAAGACAAAAGTGCAGGAACTGCCATCAAAGTTCCTAAAAATATAATCAAGGAACTGCAGACTAACACTAACTAATAAAACGGCCAACAACCTTTGCAGACAAACATTTGCAAGTCAGCACAAACCAACCTCCATGTTGCGTATGGGTATCGTCTATAAGAGTGTCAGCGGAAGAAATACCTGAGTCGTCCCTCTTCAGACTGGTTTGATGCGGCCCGCCGTGAATTCCTTTCCTGTGTCAACCTCTGCGCCTCAGTGCACGGGCGCTGATGATCGCGTAGTTGAGCGCCCCACAACCCAAACACCATCATCATCATCGTCACAGTGCAGCACTTGGAAACCTACATCTTCAATTATTTGCTGGCTGTATTTCAGTCACTGTCTTCCACTACAGTTTTTACTACCTATAGCTCCCTCTGGTACAATGGAAGTTATTCCCTGATGTCTTAACGATGTCATACCACCCTGTCCCTTCTTCTTGTCAGTGTTTTCTGTACAATCCTTTCCTCGATCTTCTCATTCCTTACTTTGTTAGTTCACCTAATTTCCAAAATTCTTCTGTAGCACCGCATCTCAAATGCTCCATTCCCTTCGGTTCCGGTTTTTCCACAATCCATGTTTCACTACCATGCAATGTTGTGATCTAAACGTACATTCTCAGAAATTTCTTACTCAAATTAAGGCCTATGTTTGATACTAGTAGATTTCTCTTGGCTAGGAATTTCCTTTTTTCCAGTGCTTGTCTGCTTTTTATATCCTCCTTGCTCCGTCGGTCATGGGTTATTTTACTGCCTAGGTAGCGGAATTACTTAACTTCACCTATTTCGTCATCACCAATCTTGATGTTTCCCTCTGTTCTCATTTCTACTACTTCTCATTACTTTCGTCTTTCTTCGATTTAATCTCAACCCATATTCTGTACTCATTAGACTGTTCATCTCATTCGCAAAATCTTGTAATTCTTCTTCACTTTCTCTCAGGCTAGCAATGTCATCAGCGAATCTAATCATCGATATCCTTTCTCCTTGAATGTTAATCCCAATCTTGAATCTTTCTTTTATTTCCGTCCTTACTTCTTCGAAGTATAGATTGAACAGTAGGTGAAAGACTACATCCCTCTGTTACAGAACCGAGCACTTCGTTCTTGGTCTTCCACTCTTGCTGTACCCTCTCGGCTCTTGTACATATTGTGTATTACCCGTATATCCCTATATTTTGCCTCAGAATTTCGAACATCTTGCATCATCTGACACTGTCGAATGCTTTTTCCAGGTCGACAGATTCTATGAACGTGTCTTGATTTTTCTTTAATTTTGGTTCCATTATCAACTGCAATGTCAGAACCGTCTCTTCGGTGCCTTTACCTTTCCTAAACCAAACGGATCGTTATCTAGCACATCCCCAATTTGTCGCGAATGGGTCGCAGATGAGAGTAGAAATGCATAAGACTGCGTAAGATGAACATGTAGGAAAGCAACCTAATGTCAGCCAAAGCGCTGGGAAGAAGGAGAGGTTGCGTTTTTGTGGCAAGGGACGCTGGAGCTACATGACCAGCTGCGACAGAATGTTCTGGAAGGACGACAGGACACTGTAGACGCGCGTGATCGCGGGGGATTGCATCAGATGAGCCTATATAAGCAGGACCGCTGGTGATGCTAGGGAAATTCCTTCGACAGTTGCCTCAGACGCTGGACCTGAGTTACTCTGCCGTCGGGACGGGGCTTAGTTTCTCACGGCACTTAACTGTACAGGGCACATCCAGGATTGCACAACTTACATTCAGTGTGTTTGTGCCTCTGAGGGTTCGACAGCGGTCTTATCCTACCTCGTGTTTCATCTCAGTTATTTCATCAGAAGTATACGTCCTTTATCCCACCGAGTTCCCTTATCTGCAAAGAATTTCCAGCTTGTTTTCCAGCACCAGGACTTCGAGTTGGACGAGCCACCTCATTACTGGATTTAGCGTCTAGCTCCAATCCTGATACGCTCACAGGAAACTACAGACGCGACAAATGTTCTTTTCCATTGCTGCGTGTCTACACAAACCAGTTACGTAACGCAGTTTTGTATACGTCTCTGTGGCGACACCCCAGTGTTGTTGCAACTTTACAGACGACCGTTGTTTTCACCTGCAGCCGTTCGCGCATCGCAGTTGAAAGTTGGCAATTGCTCTGCCAGCCGTCAGGAATCTTCTTTCGCCGACTTTGCTGTGGTCATCGAAATGTCTTTGATCCCCGGTTAGAACACCGCCATTGCTTAAATTTTAAACGAAAATCATCAGCATTGTCAGCTAAAGACTTCCAACATAAGAAGTCACCCTAGTTTTGCCAACGGCCTTGTGAAGACGGCAGAGGAGCAAACAGAGGTTCAGGGCACCCTTTTGCTTTTGGGGTGGGAAACTGCACCCTAAAAGGTGGAAGGTTCGACGATGATCGACGGCATGAGGATGCAGAATGCAGTGGAAACCCTGCATTAAACAATAGTTCAGGTATACTCGCAGACTGCACTGAACGGGTAATTCAGTACGTAAACTGACATGAAAAACTAATTGGGGAAGGGAGGGGATTGGTATGCTGTAGTATGAAAGCGAACAGAAAAGAGAGTTACGGGAGAACATGGGTTAAACAGTAGGAATGGAAGAGGAAAATACTCATTGAGTTCTGCAATAAATTCCAGTTACACTGTCTAGAAATCACAAGAGAAGGAGGCTACTCGGAAATAATCTACAGATATATTAAGATTCCAGGTGGATTAGGGGGGTGGCAAATTCCTAAGTCAAATACTGGATTGTAAGGCGTATCCTGGAGCCCATTTAGATTTGTATCTTACTTACTTTACATGTGACAGGGCCCTTATCGATCAACTCCTGCTCTACTAGCCTCTTCCATTTTCTTATGCCGATTCCACTATTTGTCCATTTCGTGTTGATGTTTATCCTAGTTGTATCCCTCCGAATATTTTCTCGCCACCTAATTCTAAGTCTTCTGCTTTCTTTCATTCCATCTATTGTTTTGCAGCTAGTCAATTCTCCGTCACTTCTGCTATACGGCCTGCCCAGTTCAACCTTCTCTTCTTTAGCACTTTCACAGAGTCATGGTGTTTGCACGGTTCTCTTATTTGCTCATATTTTTTATCTTAAATTCGTTATTATTTTCATCGTATACAGATCCATTAATTTTCCTTAGTATTTGTTTTTCGAATATTAACAGGTTTTCTTCATCTTTCTTCCCACATGTTAATCGTTCTTGCTACTTCTATGAATATGCTTGTTAGGGAGGTCGACTTCTCTTCAACTGAACTCCCTATGGCGTTAAGCATTATTTTTTCTTGTGGGCGATTCTATTAAATGTTAGTCCACACATCATCATTATAAAATAATGATCTAAATCTATATTTGAATCATTAATATAGGTTTCGGTCACAATTTTATGTTGATGAAGAGTAGATTGACATTTATGTGAATCATCCTAAAGAAACAAAGCACACTAAACAATTCAGTTGAAGAGAAATCGACATTTCTGACAAGGGCGATCATAGAAGCAGCCCAGGAAAAGACAGGTACAGGGAAGGCAACTGCGAAGAAACCTTGCGAAACAGAAGAAATACTTCAACCGATCGACGAACGAAAGAAGTACCAAAATATTCAGCAGAAGACAGGTATATAGTAGTCTAAGTCTCTCAGAAATGAAAGAAATAGGAAGTACGCTGAGGGCACGGCATAATGTTAAGTAACCGAAGAAGATATGGCCGTCGGTTCAAAAATGGTTCAAATGGCTCTGAGCACTATGCGGCTTAACTTCTGAGGTCATCAGTCCCCTAGAACTTAGAACTAGTTAAACCCAACTAACCTAAGGACATCACACACATCCATGCCCGAGGCAGGATTCGAACCTGCGACCGTAGCGGTCGCTCGGTTCCAGACTGTAGCGCCTAGAACCGCACGGCCACTCCGGCCGGCTATGCCCGTCGGAAAAACAGATCAAAGGTATAGAAGTGTCAAAACAACCTTCGGTGAAATTAAAAGCAAGGTCATCAATATTAAGAGTGCAAGAGGAGTTCCACTGTTAAACGCAGCTGACAGAGATGACAGGTAGAAGAAGTACATTGAAAATCTCACAAGAGGTAAGTTCTGCCTGATGTTGACAGAAGAAGAAATAAGAGTCGACGTGTAAGGCAGGTAGTTATATATTAGAGTCAGTGCTTAACAGAGCTTTGGAAGAAAGGATAAAAAAGAAAGTAGAAAGAAAGGATAAAATTCCCTCGAAATTTCTAAAATCATTGGGGTGCTGACAACCAAATGACTATTCAAATCGGTGTGCAGAGTGTATGAGACTGGAGACATACCACCAGACGTTCGGAAAAATCACGATCACAAGGACAGTAAGTGCCAGATCTACAGTACAATCAGATTAAAAATCAGTCATCGATTCTGCTAACAAGAATAGAAAAAATTGAGGATTTACTAGACGACTCTCAATTTGGCTTTAGAAAAGTAAAGGCACCACAGACACAGTTCTGTCTTTGTGATGGTTAATGGAAACAGGACAAGACAAATTAAGACTTAAAAAAAGCGTTCAACAATTTAAAAAACTATGGTGTTAGAGCGAAAAATAAGACTACAAGACCAAGAACGAACGCACGGCTCAGAAGGAGTGCGAAAGAGGGATGCGGTCTCTTGCCTTATTGGTCATTTTGTACATCGAGAAAGCAACGAAGCAAATAAAACATAGGTTTTTTAGTGGTTGAAGGGATATGAATGATAAGATTCACTGACGACATTGCTATTCTCAGTGAAACAGAAGTATAATTACAGCACCTACTGAACTGAAAGAATAGCCTAATGAGAACAGAATATGGTTTCAGGGTAAACCGTAGAAAGGCGGAAGTGATGAACAGTAGCAGAAACGATATGAGCGATAAACTTAACTTCGAAACTGGATACCACGAAGTAGGTGGAGTGAAGGATTTCTGCTACCTTGGAAGCAAAAAAATACGTCGGACGGAGCAAGGAACACATAGAAAGCCGAGAGGCATAGGCAAGGACGGCTTTCCTGACTAAAAAAGTCTAGTAGCATCAAACATCAGCACTCATTTGAAGAAGAAATTTCTGAGAATGTACGTTTGGAGCGGTGAAACGTGGTAGTAAAACACGGACTGTAGAACAACCGGAATAGAAGAGAACCGAAGCGTTTCGCATGTGATGCTACAGAAGGGTTATGTAGAATGATAAGTTAGGACACGAAGTGACTAAAGATGACCGAGCTAGCTTATGAAGACGGGCTGGCCAACGTGTCTACAAGGTATACTATACAGGGTCGTAAAAACATCCTACGGACAGGGACCGGAGGTGAGTTCCACGCTTTGTCAGCAATGATCGGTTCCAAATAAGACAAGAATTGCAGTTGTTGGTGAATGTAGGTCTGTCTCACCCAGTTACCGAGCGAATACTGCCAAGAAAAGTGCGTGCTGTGGACATCTTCGCAAAATTCCAGAGTGACACATAAGGCTGTAATCCCTGCATCGGCCGAAGAACAAATAAATTTGGCAGTAGGTGACTGGAAACGTGTAGGCTGATCTGCGGAGTTGTGATTTTGTCTCTTTAGTTGTCGATTGCACCGACGACCCTGTGAGGCGTTTAGCCGTAATTGTGTGGATAGTGCAGTTCAGGCAGGAGAAGGTTCTTTAGTATTTCTGGGATGATTTTCGTAGCATGACTTGGGTTCACTCTTTCAGGTTATCATGAACATGAAGGAGGACATTTATTTCAACATTCTCGGTGGCGAAGTATTGCCCTTTCTTCTACGTCTGCAATGTGTACGAGCGGCGTCAATAAGTACCGCAACACTTTTTTTTCTCGACCAATTTCGGTTGAAAAACTGCGGACTTTTTTGTGGGACGTCGTGGAATATTGGCACCTCAGGACCTACAGTTTCATGAAGTTCCGATAGGTGGCAGCGCTATACGTAGCCTTCAACGTCTGTAACGGGAGTGCGTTCCAAGCAGGAAGCTATCATTGAGTTTCTTTTGACGGAAAACCAGAGTAGTACTGGCGCTTACAGAATGTTTACGGAGACTGGGCAGTGAACAAAAGCACAGTGAGTCGATGGGCGAGAGGTCTGTCATCATGGCAACAGGGTTGCCTAGACCTGTCGGATCTCCTGCGGGCCGGTCGGCCGCTCACAGCCTCGATTTCTGCAGTGTTGGAACTTTCGGACACAATCATTCGAGGTGGTCGACGGTTCACGATCAAACGCCTCGCTGCTCAAGTGGACGTCTCTGTTGGTAGCGCTAACACACTCGACCACCAGCTGCAGGTACTCAAAGGCTTCTCCATGATGACGAAGGCCTCACACAGCTCTCTGCATCCGAGAGGAGCTCACAAAACTTCTTTGGACTGCTCTTTCTCGCCGGCCGGTGTGGCCGTGCGGTCTAGGCGCTTCAGTCTGGAACCGCGTGACCGCTCCGGTCGCAGGTTCGAATCCTGCCTCGGGCATGGATCTGTGTGATGTCCTTAGGTTAGTTAGGTTTAACTAGTTCTAAGTTCTAGGGGACTGATGACCTCAGCAGTTAAGTCCCATAGTGCTCAGAGCCATTTGAACCATTGTTTTGCTCTTCCTCATCCACACAACAGCCAAGATCTCGTACCTTTCGACTTCCATTGGTTTGTCTCAGTTACGGATGCACTCTGCCGTAAGCAGTACGTGAGTGAAGGGGAGGTTACTGATGCAGAAAGACGTTGGCTCCGACATCGAGCCCCCAGGGGCTCAGCATTCATTTGCTGAGTACGGGCTTGGCGACCCCGGGGTCCTGAGCTGGGGACTGGTCAGCGCCGCCAGGCTCCTGTCACCGTAACCCCCGGACATGCTTCAGCGACCACCGCATGGCGCGGCGGTGGAATGTTGTGTGCTGCGGGGAATGGTAATCTTGGCTTGACCGCCTGGATTGCGAGGAAGGTAAACCTCTATAAAAACCCCTCAATCTTACGGTGTGCTGCGCGCCTATAAGATGCATGGCTGTTGGGGTGGAACAGTCGCAAGCGGGCAACCTCTGGGGCACCTGCCGCGCCCCAATTGTATATGGCTTACCTAGGCACGCGGGGCTCTGTCTAGGTGGCCTTCTAGTTCCCTAGCTGCTCGTGGGACCGAGATGGAACCCTCGAACTTTTATTCTTCTCCTGCCAGCGGAAAGGGTGGACCGCTGGTGGGTTCTAACACCCAATCTAACAAGAGGGCTCGTGTAGCCAGTCCTGATTCAGGTAGTAGTAACAGAACGCATCCTGCTTCGCAGAATGTGTTTTTCATAATTAAAAGAAAAGATGGGAGTTTTGAAAAAGTTTCGCCATTTTATATACAGAAAGGCTTAGAAGGTATTGCTGGCACATTAAAATCTGTAAAGCGCTTGCGAAATGGCACTTTGTTGGTTGAAACATCTAGCTTCCAGCAAGTCCAGAACCTTCAGAAGGCACAATTTCTTGGGGAGTTTGCGATAGAGGCTGAATTTCACAACACCTTGAACTACAGCAAGGGTGTTGTGACTTGCAGAGATCTCGTTGACATTCCCCAAGACGAACTGAAGGCTGAATGGTCCCGGGAAGGAATTGTCGACGTGCAACACATTGTGAAACGGGTGGATGGTGCTCTCATAAAGACTGACTCATTTATCCTTACATTTAACACCACCAAATTGCCAGAGCATGTGAAGGCAGGTTTCCCACGTCTCAGTGTACGGCCTTATTACCCCAACCCCATGCGGTGTTTTAAATGCCAACATTTTGGACACACTACTCTCGGCTGTAGAGGGGAAGCCACTTGCGGGAATTGTGGTAAAGCCGCCCATGAGGGAGTTGGTTGCTCCTCTCCTCCCAAGTGTGTCAACTGCTCTGGGGATCACCCTGTGTGGAGTAGGGAATGCAGAGTTTTCCTTGAGGAACGGAAGATCCAGGAACAAAAAACTACAAAATTCATCCCGTATGATGAGGCGAAGAAAATCAACAAGTCCATGCAGCCGCCCACGTTCGCTGCTTCCTTTTCTTCCGTTCTTAAACAACCAGTCTTGAAAACTGATGCCGCTACACAAACGGAGGTTGCTACTGTCAGCACTAGCACCTGCGCTTGTCAATGTACGTGTGCTGCTGCCGTTCCTGTGAAGCCTGCTGCTCCCCCCCGGCCTTCTGACCTGGCCGTGGTAGCTGACATCATGGAACTTCCTGCCCCTTCCTGGGTCCAGTCTTGTGCACTGCCCAGCACTGCTACACCGCCTACTGCTTCTGAGGTTTTGGCTCCAATGCCACCTCAGGCCAGAACATAGAAGCCAAAGACAAAGGTGAATACTCGCCCACTAAAGGAGACTGCAGTTATACAGTCTCCTGATGTGGATGTCATTCTCTCTGACGTCTCTCTCGACTCCTCTTCTGAGGCGATGGAGGTTGATGTCAGACTGGGGCAATCATCTCGCCCCAAAACTGAGCCTCCATCTGTTGTGGGCTCTCCTCCCCAACAGAAAGTGAGAATGAAGGTACTCCCACCCTGATAGATGGCTCCCATTATACAGTGGAACATGAATGGATTCCGGGCACATGTGGAGGAACTGAACCTCCTAGCACGGCAACGCCCCCTGTGCTTGTGTTTACAGAAAACGCATTTAAAACCATCTGATGTTCCTGTACTAAGGGGCTATACGTCATATCGCAAAGATGACCTGACTGGAGAAAGGGCCAAAGGCGGAGTCGCTGTGTTTGTCAATAATGACCACCACTCCTCTGCCCTCCCCCTGGATACTGACCTGCAAGCAGTTGCAGTTGAAATTCATTCACCTCAGAGGCTTACAGTTTGCTCCCTTTATTTACCCCCTCTGGATGCAATGACCTTAGACGCTCTCAGAGATCTTTTCGCCCAACTCCCCCGCCCATTTCTTCTCCTGGGAGACTTCAATGCCCATCATGTCCTGTGGGGCTCCACTTCTCTTAGCGCTCGAGGTCGAATTTTGGAGAGCCTCCTAACATCTCAAGTGTTGTGCATCCTCAACACAGGTACTCCGACTCATTTCTCTACTGCTACAGGGTCATTCTCAGCCATTGACCTATCTTTCTGCTCTCCAACCCTCACCGACTCTGTTCACTGGGAGGTCATTGACGACCTTCATTCCAGCGATCACTTCCCTATCCGCATTCATCTCCTGGATGGTGTATTGCTGGAGCCGCGGCCACCATCGTGGATGATTGGCAGGGCTAACTGGCCACTGTTCACTCGGTTGGCTGTCTTTGACCGCCACAGTAACGTACAGAAATGGGTGGATCACATCACGCTTGTGGTCCATCATGCTGCTGACCTGTCCATACCACAGTCTTCTGGCCCTCCTAAGCGGCGCCTTGTGCCTTGGTGGACGGAAGAGTGCCGTTCGCCATCCGGGACAGGCGTGCGGCTCTTCGCCGATTTAAATGCCGCCCAACAGCGGTCAATCTTACCGCCTTTCGAATCGCGAGAGCCAGGGCATGTCGTGTCATTAAAGAGAGCAAGAAAAGGTCATGGCAGGAGTTCCTGGACTCCATCAACCGTTCCACTTGTTCCACAAGAGTATGGGAAGCCATCCGGAGGATTTCCGGTAAACATAGCCGTTTACCAATAGCTGCTGTCCTGAACCAGGGATGCCTCCAAACGACACCCAGAGCCATTGCTCAGACGCTGGCAGAGCATTTTGCACAAAGTACTGCCACTGCAAATCAGGATCCAGCGTTTCGTCGCTACCGTGCGACTGTCGAAAGAGCGACCTTGGACTTTCGGTCGAACAGTTCTGAGGCCTACAATTCCCCTTTCTCCATGTGGGAACTTGAATCGGCACTTACTGAGACTTCTGACACTGCACCAGGTTACGACCGCATCCGGTACTCCATGCTTCGACATCTGCCAGCGGCGTCAAAGGAAATCCTCCTCGAATGTTTTAATCTCATATGGCAGACAGGAGTGTTCCCCACCTCGTGGAGGGAGGCAATTCTCATCCCTCTCCTCAAACCAGGAAAGGACCGCACATGTCCCGGTAGTTATCGTAGTATCGCCTTGACAAGCTGTGTCGGAAAGACCCTGGAACGGATGGTTAACCGGCGTCTGGTCTGGCTGTTAAGAGACCAGACAGCTCCATAGCCGCTTTCAGTGTGGATTCCGAAAATTTCGGTCCACGGTCGACAACCTGACCCTCCTAGAGGCGGCTATTCAGCAGGCTTTTCTCCGTCAGCATCACTGTATCGGTATCTTCTTTGATATCAGTAAGGCATATGATACTACTTGGAGACACTGTATTCTTGCACAAATGCATCAATGGGGCTTTCGTGGCCGCCTCCCCATTTTCATTCGGTCTTTCCTGTCTCAGCGGTTTTTTCGGACCCGCGTTTGTAACACACTGTCTGATCGCTTTGAGCAAGAGAACGGTGTCCCCCCAGGGCAGTGTTTTAAGCGTTACCCTCTTTGCCATAGCCATCAACAGTATAACGTCTACAATGAGGAGTCCAGTACAGTGCTCCTTATTTGTGGACGTCTTTGCTGTTTTCTGTTCCTCCTCCAGTGTTGCAACCGTGAGCCGTCAGTTGCAGCTAACAGTGCGGCGGTTAGAGGAGTGGGCTGCAAAGACGGGTTTTCGGTTTTCTGAAAAGTGTGTTTGTGTTCATTTTAATCGTTCTCGTCATCTTTTTACTTTGCCTGCCTTGCATATGGGGGATACTGTCCTACGTTTTAGAGACACAGTGCGGTTTCTGGGCCTAATTTTTGACTCCAGGTTGTCATGGCTGCGACACCTGACTTGAAAGCCAGAACGCTGAAGGCACTGAACATCCTCAAGTGCCTCAGCCACAGATCTTGGGGCGCGGACAGGGCGCGTTTCCTTCAGTTTTATGGAGCTTTCGTGCGTTCACGGCTGGACTATGGGTGCACAGTATATGGGTCAGCGAGGCCATCTTATTTGCGGATCCTTGACGCTGTTCACCATGCTGGGATCCGACTGGGCAAGGGTGCTTATCGGACCAGTCCCGTACCCAGCCTCTGTGCTGAGTCTGGCGAACCGCCACTTACCATCCGGCGGCAGCTCCTGCTGGTGCGCCAGGCTTGTAAGTTTCTTGCAGCTCCCAGATCGCCTGCTCACCATCTTGTTGCCCATCCACCTCTGGACCGCCTTTTTTCCCGCCGTCCCCGGGCTACGTTGCCGTTAGGGATCCGTGTGCAACGTGTACTAGAGTCCCTTGGTGTGGAGTCTGTACAACCCCAAATCCAAGGTTTTAACCGCCTGCCACCCTGGTTACTGAAGAAGCCCGGAGTGATTTTAGATTTATTGCAGTACAAGAGAGATTGCACTCCTGCCACCGTTTTTAACGCAACATTTTCTGCCATTTCATTTGAGCACCACGACTATGTAGCTGTTTTTACGGATGGGTCGAAACAAGGGGATTCTGTTGGTTGCTCAGTTGTTTTTCCATATCGTGTCCTCAAGGTCCGACTGCCTCAGACTTTTACTGTCTTTGATGCAGAATTGTTTGCGATCTTGCGGGCACTGGAGCACATGAGAAATTCTTCCTTTCCTAAATGTCTTGTCTGTTCCGATTCACTCAGTGCCCTTCACTCATTGCAACGTTTGTATGCGGCAGACAAAATTGTCCAGACCATCCAGGATGCCCTCCTCCGACTACAGCGACTGGGGAAGGTTGTAGCTTTCTGCTGGGTTCCGGGGCATGTCGGCATTGCTGGGAATGAAAGGGCAGATCTCGCAGTCAAGGAGGCGTGTCTTGATCCACAAGTATCTCAGTGTGCTATCCCCTTGCACGCACTCACCTCGCTGTTGAGCTCACGGGTCATGCGTCGGTGGGAGGATGAGTGGCTGGAAGTGACTGACAATAAGCTCCGTATAGTCAAGCCCACAACGCGTGTGTGGTGTACTTCCTTTCAGCCCCATCGACGGGACGAGGTTCTCCTCACTCGGCTTCGAATAGGCCACAGCCCTATGACGCACGGCTTCCTGCTCCGGCGAGAGGACCCTCCAATGTGTGGTGCTTGCGGCGTCCAGGTCACTGTGCGCCACGTTTTATTGGATTGCGTTTTATTTTCTGACCAGCGGGTCGCGGCTGACTTGCCAGCGGACCTGCCATCTCTTTTAGGCAACACTCGGACGAATGTGGCTAAAGTTTTAAAGTTCTGTGCCCTGTCAAATGTTTTTACAAAGATTTTAGGGAGAGGATTTTAATTTGCTCACTGTGTGACAAGCTCGCCCGTATTTTATGTAAGTGGCCAGCCAATAACAATTTCCTGTGACATTCTTGTTGCTATGTTTCCCCTTTCCTTAGATTTTACTTTCTTAGGTAGCATTTTCCTTCTTTTCCTGCTTTGTTTGAGTGTGTGCTTTAGTTTTCTTAGGTCTGTCCACATTCGTTCCTTTTAATGTGTGTCAGGGGGCTGATGACCTCGATGTTGAGCGCCCATAAGCCCCAACACACCACCACATCCGACATCGAACAGTAAGATAGTACCATGCGGGTATACAGGCTCGCCCAGTAAGGTGACGTACGGCCGTCACATTGAACGGGGATTATGCTGGAAAACCGGGTTTGGTAGCCAAAAGAGTGTATTAAAATCCTGAATAAAACCAATCTGGTTTCAGAAAAAAATGTGCTGCATTACTTATTGAATGCCCCTCGTACACTCTGTGGAGAGTCCTGTCTTCCAATATGTCTATAGCTTATTTTCACAGCATACGTTCCTGGTTTGACGAACATTCAGGCGCCGCTCGCCCCTCAACTGCTGCACTAACGACCCGATCTTAATCCCACTAAAGCTGCGGTCACTCTTTTTGCTGAAACCAGGATGGAGGTAGTGATACCGGAAATTAGCATGATATTTCTTGGGGACGACGTAATTCCATCTGGTGATTATGGCGCGTGAGTCTGCTGCGGTTCGATGAACTGTAAAACTAACATTTCATCAGCCGTTATTTTGATAGCTTTTTTATTTAGGCTACCAGTTTCGACTCCTCAACGGAGTCATCTTCAGGCCCTGTAGCATGAACGACAAGAAGCGCCGAGTCGTACAAGTATATGACAGGCAACTTATATTTGCGACTGGTTTCCGCAGAAGACTTCACTGGCAGTGTGTCCTCTTCCAACCACATGTAACAGCAGGTCAGGCGCAAATATTGGTTCCCTATTACATAGTAGAGGAAATTAGTATAACGGCCGCGTTCCTACGAAAGTGATAGAACAATGTCTGATCATACACCGAAGAGCGAGCCAAAGAAACTGACACGCCTGCCCAATATCGTGTAGGGCCCCCGTGAGCACGCAGAAGTGCCACAACGCGACGTGGCGTGGACTCGAAGAAGTGCTGGAGGGAACTGACACCATGAACCCTGCAGAGCTCTCCATAAATCCGTGGAGTACGACGGGGTGGAGATCTCTTCTGAAGAGCACATTGCAAGACATCCCAGGTATGCTCAGTAATGTTCATGTCTGGGGAGTTTGGTTGCCAGAGGAAACGATTAAACTTAGGAGAGAGTTCCTGGAGCCACTCTGTAGCAGTTCTGGACGTGTAGGGCGTCTCATTGTCCTACTGGAATTGCCCAAGTCCCTCGGAATGCAGAATGGACATGAATGGACGCAGGTGCTCAGATGGAATGCTTACGCACGTGTCACCTGTCAGAGACGTATCTAGACGTATCATGGGTCCCATATCATTACAACTGCACATGCCCCACACCACTAAAGAGCCTTCACCAGTTTGAAGAGTCCCCTGCTGAAACGTAGTGTCCATGGATTCATGTGGTTGTCTCCATACCCGTACACGTCCATTCTCTCCATAAAATTTGAAACAAGATTCGTGCAACCAGGCAACATATTTCCAGTTGTCAACAGTCCAATGCTGCGGTTGACGGACCCAGGTGGGACGTAAAGCCGTGAGTTGTGCATTCATCAAGGGTACACGAGTGGGCGTTCAGCTACGAAAGCCCGTATGGATGATGTTTCGCTGCGTAGTTCACACGCTGATACTTGTTGATGGCCCAGCATTGAAATCTGCAGCAATTTGTAGAAGGGTTGCACTTCTGTCGCGTTGAACGATTCTCTTCAATCGTCGTTGGTCCCGTTCTTGCGGGATCTTTTTCCGGCCGCTGCGATGTCGGAGATTTGATATTTTACCGGGAAAATCCCCGTTTCTTCGCTACTTCGGACATGCTGCGTCCCATCGTTCGTGTGCCGACTATTAACATCACTTTCAGACTCACTTAAATCTTGATAAGCTGCCATTGTAGAAAAGTAACCGATTTAACACCTGTGCCAGTCAATTGTTGTCTTATAGAGGCGTTGCCGACCGCTGCGCCGTATTCTGATTGTTTACATATCTCTGTATTTGAATAAGCATGCCTATACCAGTTTCTTCTGCAGTTCAGTGTATAAGACATAAAAAATTATGAAGAAACTGCGTTCTTTCTTTCATAAGACGAGTAACGAACCAAAGTGTTTGCATATCCTGGATGGGAATTGGTATAAACGCACTTACTGTCCTATTGTGCTTTTGCGCTGTTAGTACTTTGTCCAACCTCTGTTCTTCTTTATTACCTCAAAAATTTTCTTCGGCATTGATCTGTAGGATTTGTAGTTCTTGACTGAAACTATCGTCCACTGAACTCCTATCGCTCTTTTCAGCTCACATACGGTCTCAAATTGCCTTCCATTGCGATAAAGATGCCTCGAAAGTATTCTCTAAAGGTTTTCCATCAGGTTCAGATCCGGTCTACTTACAGTGACCCTTGATTTGCACAAAAGTAATCATTTCGCTCGATGCCTTAGGTTGTTGTCTGGTTTTCTCATATTTTCCGTTCTGTTCACATCGTGTGCCAAATCTAACGAAATTGTTAATCACTGTAGTTGAAGGGTTCAACTTCTTGGTGATTTAATGATCACAGAGTTCCATTTCGTTGCACGCACGGATTTTTGCTTTTTCAACACATGGTAATTGTGAAGTTGTCACAGTCGTTGTTTATGTACGCGACAAGCACTATGACAAATGGTGTCTGTTTCCTATCTGTAGTAAAGGCACGTACGCACACTGCACAGAGCCTTTATACCGAGTTCCACCCTCTACCAACTGAATCATTGATGTGTTGTTATCTACTGTACTACTGACAACAAATATGGTACTATTTGACGGCATTTGTCGGTATTGTCGATCTTATGCTACTGCATATATACTGTGCACATCCAACCGCTAATGTTAATTTTCCTACAAATATCCATGTCTTTATATTGATTTCCACTACTGCATGCTCATACAACTGGATCCTTTTCTGCATTCATGTTACAGGGCCTGAAGATGACTCTATTAGACGAAACTAGTAGCCTAAAAAAAGCTTTAAAAATAACGGCTGCCAGTATATCATTTTTACAATTCGACTAATTTTTCGTCCAGTTTGGTTATAAAGCACACTGTCCCACATGCGACTCTACGTAAACCAGAAGAATGTATAACTTTACATAACCACGTAGAAATACGAATTAACAGCAATATAATTTTAAGGAAAGAGTGAAATTATATCTTGAAGAGGAAAAGGAAACACTAATAGTGACCAGCTGCGAATGCTACACCGAAGCGCCAAAGAAACTGGTATAGGCACGCGTACTCAAATACAGTGTTATGTAAACAGGCAGAATACGGCGCTGCGGTCGGCAACGTCTATATACGACAACATGTGTCTGAAGCAGCTGTTAGATCAGTTATTGCTGCTACAATGGCAGATTACCAAGAATTAAGTGTGGTCGTGCGGTAGCGTTGTCGCTTCCCACGCCCGGGTTCCCGGGTTCGATTCCCGGCGGAGTCAGGGATTTTCTCTGCCTCGTGATGGCTGGGTGTTGTGTGATGTCCTTAGCTTAGTTAGGTTTAAGTAGTTCTAAGTTCTAGAGGACTGATGACCATAGATATTAAGTCCCATAGTGCTCAGAGCCATTTTTTGAACCAAGATTTAAGTGAGTTTGAACGTGGTGTTATGGTTGGCGCACGAGCGATGGAACACAGCATCACAAGTGTACCGTGAATATCAGGAATCCGGCGAAACATCAATTCTCCGACATCTCTGCGGCCGGAAAAAAACACTGCAAGAACGGGACCAACGACGACTGAAGAGTGTTCAATGTGACTGAAGTGCAACCCTTCCGCAAATTGCTGCATTTTTCAGTGCTACGCCATCAACAAGTGTCAGCGTGCGAACCATTCAACGAAACATCATCGGTATGAACTTTCGGAGCCGAAGGCCCACTCGTGTACCCTTGATGACTGCTTTACGCCTCGCCTGGGCCCGTCAGCACCAGCATTGGACTGTTGATAACGCCAAACATGTTGCCCGGTCTGAAGAGTCTCGTTTCAAATTGTACTATGACAAATCGCTTGATACGGGCAAGTCTTCAGGTTCGGATTGTATACCGATTAGACTCCTTTCAGATTACGCTGATACAATAGCTCCCTACTTAGCATTCATATACAACAGCTCGCTCACCGATAGATCTGTACCTACAGATTGGAAAATTGCGCAGGTCGCACCAGTGTTTAAGAAGGGTAGTAGGAGTAATCCATCGAACTACAGACCTATATCATTGACGTCGGTTTGCAGTAGGGTTTTTGGAGCATATACTGTATTCAAACATTATGAATCGCCTCGAAGGGAACGATCTGTTGATACGTAATCAGCATGGTTTCAGAAACAATTGTTCTTGTGCAACGCAGCTAGCTCTTTATTCGCACGAAGTAATGGCCGCTATCGACAAGGGATCTCAAGTTGATTCCGTATTTCTAGATTTCCGGAAAGCTTTTGACACCGTTCCTCACAAGCGACTTCTAATCAAGCTGCAGGCCTATGGGGTATTGGGGTATCGTCTCAGTTGTGCGACTGGATCGCACAGTTCGCAGGTCGCAGTTCGTAGTAATAGACGGCAAATCATCGAGTAAAACTGAAGTGATATCAGGTGTTCCCCAGGGAAGCGTCCTGGGACCTCTGCTGTTCCTGATCTGTATAAATGACCTGGGTGACAATCTGAGCAGTTCTCTTTGGTTGTTCGCAGACGATGCTGTAATTTACCGTTTAGTAAGGTCATCCGAAGACCAGTATCAGTTGCAAAGCGATTTAGAAAAGATTGCTGTATGGTGTGGCAGGTGGCAGTTGACGCTAAACAACGAAAAGTGTGAGGTGATCCACATGAGTTCCAAAAGAAATCCGTTGGAATTCGATTACTCGATAAATAGTACAATTCTCAAGGATGTCAATTCAACTAACTACCTGGGTGTTAAGATTACGAACAACTTCAGTTGGAAGGACCACATAGATAATAATGTGGGGAAGGCGAGCCAAAGGTTGCGTTTCCTTGGCAGGAAGATGCATCAAGTTCACTAAGGAGACAGCTTACACTACACTCTTTCGTCCTCTGTTAGAATATTGCTGCGCGGTGTGGGATCCTTACCAGGTGGGATTGACGGAGGACATCGAAAGTGTGCAAAAAAGGGCAGCTCGTTTTGTATTATCACGTAATAGAGGAGAGAGTGTGGCAGATATGATACGCGAGTTGGCATGGAAGTCATTAAAGCAAAGACGTTTTTCGTCGCGGCGAAATTTCAGTCACCAACCTTCTCTTCCGAATGCGAAAATATTTTGTTGAGCCCAACCTACATAGGTAGGAATGATCATCAAAATAAAATAAGAGAAATCAGAGCTCGAACAGAAAGGTTTAGGTGTTCGTTTTTCCCGCGCGCTGTTCGGGAGTTGAATGGTAGAGAGATAGTATGGTTGTGATTCGATGTGCCCTCTGCCACGCACTTAAATGTGAATTGCAGAGTAATCATGTAGATGTAGATGTACCGTAGATGTACGGATATGGAGACAGCCTCATGAAACCATGGAACGTGCATGTCAGCAGGGGACTGTTGAAGCTGGTGGAGGCTCTGTAATGGTGTGGAGCCTGTGCAGTTGGAATGATATGGGACCCTTGATACGTCTAGACAAGTGACTCGTAAGCATCCTGCCTGATCACCTACATCCATTTATGTCCATTGCGCATTCCGACAACTTATGAAATTCCAGCAGGACAATGCGACACCCACACGTGCAATACTGTTACAGAGCGGCTCCAGGAACTCTCTCCTGAGTTTAAACACTTCCGCTGGTCAGCACGCTCCCCAGACTTGAACTTTATTCAGCATATGTGGGATGCCTTGCAATGTGTTGTTCAGAAGAGATCTCCACCTCCTCGTGCTCTTACGGATTTGTGGACAGCCCTGCAGGATTCATGGTATCAGTTCCCTCCAGCAGTACTTCAGACATTAGTAGAGTCCATGCCACGTCGTGTTGCGGCACTTCTGCACGCTCGCGGGGACCCTACACGACATTAGTTTCTTTGGCTCTTTAGTGTATATCCATACGGAAGGGTATCGGCTTAACACAGCTCACTTTTGGCACACGTTAACTGCTCATCACACACACCTCTGCTCGCCGCAAAAGTCTCTCACTTGTGAGGCAGAGGGCTTGCTCTGTCTTCGCCAAAAATTGTGGCGTTGGCTCGCGTGTAGATATGGACAAAGTGAATCATTGTCCAATGCGCACACCAAAGGCGTGCCTGTACGAGTTACCGAGTTGTCTTACAACGTACGCCACTGTTAATAACAACAAGCTAATCATCGTGTGTTTAGTAGCAGTTAATAATAGTGATCGGAAAAGTGAATTCAACAGTTTTGTTGATCACTATTAACTGTTCAAAGGACCTAAGAGGCGATGGAGAACGAAAGCATCAAGGGAAAGATTTCGGCAGACGCACTATGACGCGTAGAGTAACTTGAAGTATATTTTCCCTTTTGCTCATACGACTTTGCAATCTCCATACTTTATTCATGAACAGTCTGTGCACAGAGAAACGGCCACTTTCGGCTGCGTGTCGTTCACCCGTAGCTGTTATGCTCCCCGGAAGATCTTTTGTTACAATGACTAGAAATTTCACTCTACTCAGAATAGCAGCTCCCTCCTTCTAGCTGTTATATGGTCTTGCTTACGCAGAGAGCCTGGCCTGCAGAATCAATTCTAGCGAGATACATCGCAGCAATGAAGGCAAAATATCTGTGGCGAAGAATAATAAAGTCGGGATCCTTGCGAGCATGCCTGCGGTCTTTGACAGCCACTGCCCGGTCATTCCGCTGCAAAGTAATTGCTTACAGCGCGCGGTGTACGAGCTTATCCAGAGAGGACCCAGTTCACGAGCAGTAAAATTCAGTTTTATTAATGAGGGCAAGCGTGCACATTCCAGTATTGCTCGGCCGAATTTATGAAGGCTGCGTGTGCTCACACAATTTGTTGCAGTTTATGTTCGATCACTTCTGCTGTTGCCCTCGGCCAACACGTCACCATGGACGATGAAGTTGCGAAGGTGCGGATTCCTGAACGGCGCCTTATCCTAGCCAACGGCACGTCTTCGCACTGCATTTGAAACAGTGTAACAAATGACAGCGTGCAGTATCAGCTGGCATTCAGCCGATAAAGATGTGAATGTTTGCAGCTAACCTCAATTAGTTGTTTCTTATTGGTCAGGTTAAATATGTAGGAAATACTTCTGTTGGCATATGTACGAATAACACTGGCAGATGTGTAATTTTTGTAGCTAAATATAGACAGCAAGCAGATATACGCGAGAATATTCCTCACATAAGAGTGTGAGTTTAGCTTCCGTGAATATAGGACATTTTCTTTCGTAAGTAATCTAATGATCAATAGGTTAAGTAACGAGCCATGTGACAGCTATGCGAAAAGCTTAGAACACTGTGCATGGAAGCAGACGGCACTGGGGAAGCCGTGATGTGCAGGATGTGTGACAGAACTGCCTCCTATTATAAGTTTCTAACCATATCACTCAGCAAGGGTGTACATCAGTCATTACATTTGTCTAGTATGATTCAGATTAACGTGCCAAGCAACAAGTGGAAAAAATAAAAAATACGAATGGACAAAGGTATAATTTATCTAGGTACGGGGGCACGGAAGATTATTATTCAGTGAACATGCGGACAGACTAGAAAAAGTGGCAATGAACATGACACAAACACGTGATTTAGAACTGTTACGAGTTGAATTGTTATTGATAGTGGTGTTAAAAATTGAGCCTTTCAGTCCGGAGCCACGCGGCTGCTACGGTCGCAGGTTCGAATCCTGCCTCGGGCATGGATGTGGGTGCAGTCCTTAGGTTAGTTAGGTTTACGTAGTCTGATGATCTCAGATGTTAACTCCCATAGTGCTCGGAGCCATCTGAACCATTTTTTGAGCCTTTCAACAACGGGGAAAAAGGTGAAATGAGTCTCTAATTATAAGAGGTACAAACTACACAAACGTAGAGGTACATACGCCCCAAAAACCTTCACTTGTTTCGTTTAAAGGAAACAGAAGACAAAAAAACTTGTTAATAGCGGTGAGATTTGACTACCGTTCACTTTCTACCCATTTCTATTGAATCATGCTTGCTCAGTCTGCAGGCTATGAGCGTGATGGAACATAAATTAGAGATTTGAAGCAAGTTTTGTTATTTCTGCACGCGTTACGACAGTCAGCTTTCAGGCAAACGGATACCAACTAGTGTCGACGATTTGCTGTCGTTGAGTAACACGACAGTGCCTTAAACACTGCTTAAAGTTTCTCTGAATGTAACATATTTATGCACTTGTGATTAAAATACGAATCGCCATGCCTATCAAGTCCATGAGCTGAAAATCAAATAATGTAGGCCACGTTGCAGCACTTGGAAATGAACCAAATAAAACTCACCTGACACTCTTGAAAAAATTTCATAAAGTACAATTTCTGAACTTCCAATGTGAAGCAATTAATTATCAGGGATACGCAATCTTTTTCCACAGTTTCAAACACATAGCAAACTCTGGCCGCGAGGTTTGTCCTTGGCTTCTTTATATTCTGTAAAGGTGGTTTAATAGATGAATTCCGGCGTTGTTGAAATGAACAGGTTGTAACTAACTACATGAAGGGTGTCTTTGTTATCCACCTTTTCACACTAAGGTTGTGCCAGTATGACTGATAGTAGATACATTTTTGGTGCCTATGCGGTTTGATAATCCAGTTTCTTTGCTGGCATGATTGTCTTCAATGTCGTAACGCGCAACTGTACTTTTTGACATCCATATCTCACACTGCGCATGTTATAAGAGTGAATAAGAACCTTTTCTTTACACAGAGTGTAATATACCTTCTTCTATTATTAATCTGACCGTATTGTGTTTTCGTAACTTTAAGATGGAAAACAGTTGAAAGTATGCACCGAACAGTTCACAGCCGCGCGGGATTAGCCGAGCGGTCTCAGGCGCTGCAGTCATGGACTGTGCGGCTGATCCCGGTGGAGGTTTGAGTCCTCCATCGGGCATGGGTGTGTGTGTTTGTCCTTAGGATAATTTAGGTTAAGTAGTGTGTAGGCTTAGGGACTGATGACCTTAGCAGTTAAGTCCCATACGATTTCACACACATTTGAACAGTTCACAGTAGTATTCCACATACGTATCTTCTTAGCATGATTTCCATCAATGTGTAAAATTAGGGAGCACAGCCAGCTGTAAATCTTGTTTCTTTCGCTACCCACTTATGCTCAGGGCAGGATATTCATTCGTGTATACAGGTGCTGTGGAAAGGTAGCGGCGGACTCGCAGCCTTACACTCTGCACCAGTGTCCCTGTGGCAGAAACACATCGACGAGTGCCTTGCATCCATTTTTTGCCACTCTTATTGTCTTAGCTGTTAATACTCCGTCATTGTTTCTCAGGAGTCGACTACTGTACTGTAAATTCGATTGCGAAACTTTAAAATTGTGCCCGAAAACAAGGTAACTACAGGTCACACCCTATTTCTAACAGTTAATACTAAAGCGTTTGTACTGAAGCTACGACAGAGTTACATCTCCAAAGTAAGATACTTGTTGTCAGAATTTAAGATTGCCGAACAGAACGACAATGTCTCCAGATTTATTGGTTTTTCTAGGAAACAAGTCTGAAATTCCTCAAAAAGTGCTTTAATCCGATGTATCGTTATTCCACTACATGCCGAATTCAGGGACTTTCTCAGGTCACAGTTGGCTTCAATATTCAACCTGATTATGTCTCGGCAACTCCATTGTTTCCTCTGATCTGAGTGTCTGTTGGAAACTGAAACATCAGAACAGAAGGAGAAAGAAAACTTCCATGCAGTACCCTTCGACGCGACGCGATTCGTCCATATAGCAACAACTCGATTTTCTGATACAAGAAAAACACCTTCAGTGACAACAAAATAGTTACGTTCTGAGATAAACTACAACATACCATAAAACATAAATTCGTTTTCTATTTATATCTGCATTGGTTCTTCCACATGAAACGAATATTACTGATCGACTATTAAAAACTGCTTTTTCGCTTCAGCTACTCCTCCTCACAAAGATAATAAGAGAAATATCACTATTCTAATAAACGTGAGTATGAAACGAAACCCAGTCCTTGACACTGGATCTCTTAACTTCCACGGTATAGTAAACACAAATAATGTCTTCTAATCACTTAATATAAACTTCTCTTAGATCCCAATGCCAAAATATTACCATTGTTATCTCATTTCCTGATACAAGAATTTTTTTTATTTATTTTACGTTCGTTTGCCAGTAAACGATTGCTGAGCATATTGAAGTATTTCATTTGAGATGTGAAAAAAGAATACTGATGCAAGACATATCTCTCGCAAAATGTAGCAATATCTCTTAAAATACATATTTCTCAAACTATACGTAAATCATACTTGAAAAAGTAGACAATGACCAGATGACCTGTGTGGGTAAGAAGCAAATTAATAAATTCATGTGAATGTACGACTTACTTTATTTAGACGTTCTCTGAGACACAGGTTACGCGACGATACATGCATCCTACTGGAAGATACTTAAACTTCCCTTTATACATTACAAATTTTTATTTCAACATTTCTAAGTTTCTTCTTTTCTCATGTCATACGGTAAAAGTTGGTGAAGGTCGAAAGGAATCGTAGGTGTCAGCTCTAATTAACCACGTAATGGTAATGGCTGCTCTAACGTCACGAGTTGGTGAGTAATGTGAAATGTATATCTCTAAGCCTCTGCTCGCTTTCATATTTGAAGTAAATTAATTTTTTAGTTTCTTCCTCCTATCAGAAAAATCACTACGTTTTCTGAAATTTAGTCGAGTTATCAATGTTTTGTGTTCGAAATATAGAGGAAGACGTGAGCCCGACTACTACGCCCGATTTTGCTGAAATTTTTGAAGATTTCGGTGGTGTTGATAGTGACACTCCAAGAGATGTTTCCATTATTCTGAAATTGGTTGATGGGGTTAGAGTTACTGTGACCCATTCGTTTCTTGAAAAGTATAGTATCATTTGTCAATAACCGTTTAGATTTACTGCAGTATAAAGATATATTTGAAACTGTGTATCAGAAACTTCACTTGAGTTATATAGCTAACGTTCATTTTGTGATACCATCTTCAAATATTAATGATAAATTTGCGTTTTTTTTTTTTTTTTGTTAACTTCGAAGATTATATTCGTTGATGCGGGTCCTTTAAACGACCCACCCTCCTTGAAACTGGTCCAGGATTAAGCAGAAAGTGACAAATTGGCTTCAGAAGTCAATGTGCCAATCATTACGGAAAATATGAATGCCAACATAACGGCTGCAACGTACTTGTGCACATTTCTACTGTTGTTGTTGTGGCCCTAAGTCCGAACACTGGTTTGATGCAGCTCTCGATGCTACTCCGTGTTGTGCAAGCCTCTTCATCTCCAAATAACTACTGCAACCTACATTCTTCTGAATATGCTTACTGTATTCGTCTCTTGATCTCTCTCTACGGTTTTTACCTCCAAAACTTCTCTCCAGTGTTAAAATCGTGATATCTTGATGTCTCGGAATGTGTCCTATCAACCGATCCCTTCTTCTAGTCAGGTTGTGCCACAAATTTCTATTCTCATTAATTCTATTCAGAACCTCCTAATTAGTTACGTGATGTACCCATCTAATCTTCAGCATTCTTCTGTAGCACCACATTTCAAAAGCTTCTAGTTTTTTCTTGTCTAAACTGTTTATCGTGCACATTTCACTTCCATACATAGCTACAGTCCAAGCAATTTGAAAACAAATTACAGCATCAGTGTGTTACAAATGATAAAATATTTTTATTTGGTAGTGTTTCACAGCTACGATCAACTTTAGAAATGATGAAAGCTGCTGTCGAAAAATAATTCTTAGTAAGTGAGTGGTTTGGACCAAAGATCATTTTCCTGCACATCTACAACAAACATCGTAAACCCAGAGAATACGGGTCAAAATGTAAGTTTCAACATTGTAGCAAAACTACAACCAATGCTTACGATTTAGGCAAATAGAAAGAGTCGCACTAGAATACGATGGCGCCAAAAACGGAACACATTGTCATGAAATCGAGTCGAAGCATGGCAAGGAAAAAATAATAAGTAATAGAAGATGCAAATATAAGATGTAAAATAAACATTTTACAATACCAGTACATGGGGTAAAGATGAAAATACAGGTTGAAGCGCCTCTCTGTAAGTCGCTTCACTGACTTTCAGGGTCCATTCACACTTTCACATTACCTAACAGCTTCGCTTATGTGTCGGTGCTTCTATGATTTCAGACTGACTGAACCGTAAAATTATTATTGGTTCACCAAATGTTATTAATCACAATTAATACACAAAATTTAAAGTGGAAGTAGGTGCTAAGGAATAACTGGTGAAATTACACACAATTTTCAGTAACACTCTTTAATCAAATTTGGTGCAAGACTTTACGATATTTTTAAAAAAACCAACAATCATTTAACGAATAAGTCACAATTTAGGATAAATGATTAAATTATTATAAAAAATTTCACGCCACTAAAAGGCAAGTACAGGCAAGCAATTTAACGTATACAACGCGACGCTGTATAATATTTCAAGCTCAGCTAAATTACAGGTGAATTTCACTCCATTAATAAATGAATACAATTTGAATATATGATTTCACTTTTGGGCAGACAAATTTCCCATTTGAACAGCCGTAGCTACGGCCGCCCATAATTCTGTGCTGCTTAATACAATACTGTACGAACAGTTTTTGTGTAGCTACATTGATTTTTGAGATTATTTTGTGATTTATACATGTGTTGTTACTAAGCAGATTCAGAAGGATGTAGGTTGCAGTAGGTACTAGGAGATGAAGAAGCTTGCACAGGCTAGAGTAGCATGGAGAACTGCATAAAACCGGTCTCTGGACTGAAGACCACAACAACAACAACAACAACAACAACATGTGTTGTTAGCGTTTCAGGTAGCTGCTGTACTACACATTTTGCTGATGACTAAGTCATTATATTTCTGTGGTACTTATTACAAGAATGTATGAATAGTATTTGCACGCCACATTGTTTTTTGAAATGGTTTAGTCATAATTTTTGTAATAATCAATTTTAACATTATTATTTGCGTGTGGGAGTGCATAAGTTTTTCACTGTAATTTTCGTACAATGTAAACTAATGTTTGGAAAAAGTGAAACGCCAAGAGCGAGAGATGTGATCACAATGAAATTTATTCCAGCGATTAGGGACATGACACTACACAGATGATTAGCATTACAGACCTGTACATGCATTGTGACTGTGGAAATTTAGTACTGAGGCTGTGGGAATTCAGTATGGAGTAGCACCACCAAGTGCTGCAACCAGAGCCGCTAGACGTCTTGACATGGAATCAAAGAAAGCCTGAATATGCTGCTGGGGAATACTCTGCCACGTAGTTTGCAGAAGCGTCCACAAAGCATCGTCTACGGCTGCAGGAGCGCCTGAACGAACAAGCTGCCGACTGACCATATCCCAGACATGTCCGACTGGTGACATGTCTGGTGAATGGGCAGGTCAGGGAAGCAGTGGTGTCCGTAATTCCTCGAAGAAGGCTTGCACGTTTGGCGCCACATGCGGTTATGCGTTGTCTTGCTGTAGGAGATGCAGTGGCCCGGGCTGAAGACCTCGCTGATCTACATCTACATCAAAATCTACATCCATACTCCGCAAGCCACCTGACGGTGTGTGGCGGAGGGTACCCTGAGTACCTCTATCGGTTCTCCCTTCTATTCCAGTCTCGTATTGTTCGTGGAAAGAAGGATTGTCGGTGTGCTTCTGTGTGGGCTCTAATCTCTCTGATTTTATCCTCATGGTCTCTTCGCGAGATATGCGTAGGAGGGAGCAATATACTGCTTGACTCCTCGGTGAAGGTATGTTCTCGAAACTTCAACAAAAGCCCGTACCGAGCTACTGAGAGTCTCTCCTGCAGGGTCTTCCACTGGAGCTAATCTATCATCTCCGTAAAGCTTTCGCGAATACTAAATGATCCTGTAACAAAGCGCGCTGCTCTCCGTTGGATCTTCTCTATCTCTTCTATCACCCCTATCTGGTACGGATCCCACACTGCTGAGCAGTATTCGAGGAGTGGGCGAACAAGCGTACTGTAACCTACTTCCTTTGTTTTCGGATTGCATTTCCTTAGGATTCTTCCAATGAATCTCAGTCTGGCATCTGCTTTACCGACGATCAACTTTATATGATCATTCCATTTTAAATCACTCCTAATGCGTACTCCTAGATAATTTATGGAATTAACTGCTTCCAGTTGCTGACCTGCTATTTTGTAGCTAAATGATAAGGGATCTATCTTTCTATGTATTCGCAGCACATTACACTTGTCTACATTGAGATTCAATTGCCATTCCCTGCACCATGCGTCAATTCGCTGCAGATCCTCCTGCATTTCAGTACAATTTTCCATTGTTACAACCTCTCGATACACCACAGCATCATCTGCAAAAAGCCTCAGTGAACTTCCGATGTCATCCACGAGGTCATTTATGTATATTGTGAATAGCAACGGTCCTACGACACTCCCCTGAGGCACACCTGAAATCACTCTTACTTCGGAAGACTTCTCTCCATTGAGAATGACATGCTGCTTTCTGTTATCTAGGATCTCCTCAATCCAATCACACAATTGGTCTGATAGTCCATATGCCCTTACTTTGTTCAGTAAACGACTGTGGGGAACTGTATCGAACGTCTTGCGGAAGTCAAGAAACACAACATCTACCTGTAAACCCGTGTCAATGGCCCTCTGAGTCTCGCGGACGAATAGCGCGAGCTGGGTTTCACACGACCGTCTTTTTCGAAACCCATGCTGATTCCTACAGAGTAATTTTCTAGTCTCCAGAAATGTCATTACACTTGAACATAATACGTGTTTCAAAGTTCTACAACTGATCGACGTTGGAGATATAAGTCTATAGTTCTGCACATCTGTTCGACGTCCCTTCTTGAAAACGGGCATGACCTGTGCCCTTTTCCAATCCTTTGGAACGCTACGCTCTTCTAGAGACCTACGGTACACCGCTGCATGAAGGGGAGCAAGTTCCTTCGCGTACTCTGTGTAAAATCGAACTGGTATCCCATCAGGTCCAGCGGCCTTTCCTCTTTTGAGCGATTTTGTTTCTCTATCCCTCTGTCGTCTATTTCGATATCTGATGTAGCGGTAGCCGTTCAGATTGCCCTCTAGACGTAGAAGGCAATCACTTGGCGTTTGTCCGCTACGCCGCTGAACAATACGGTCTGCTCGACTGTGTTCACGCGGCAGCATCGACGGCGTGTCGGCCCTCACTGTAGGACAAGTTGAAGCGGGATTCGTCCAAAAAACACTTCATTTTGAAACTCAGTACGCAGTGTCGTCGGTTCACGTGTCCATTGCAGTCTGTGGCGTCGGTGGGTTCGTCAATGGAAGCCGACGCAATAGCATGCATACCACCATTAGCAAATGAGACACTTAAAGTAGTAAATGAGTTTTGCTATTTGGGGAGCAAAATAACCGATGATGGTCGAAGTAGAGAGGATATAAAATGTAGACTGGCGATGGCAACGAAAGCGTTTCTGAGGAAGAGAAATTTGTTAACATCGAGTATAGATTTAAGTGCCAGGAAGTCGTTTATGAAAGTACTTGTATGGAGTGTAGCCATGTATGGAAGTGAAACATGGACGATAAATAGTTTAGACAAGAAAAGAATAGAAGCTTTCGAAATGTGGTGCTACAGAAGAATGCTGATGATTAGATGCGTAGATCACATAACAAATGAGAAGGTATTGAATAGAATTGGGGAGAAGAGGAGTTTGTGACACAACTTGACTAGAAGAAGGGATCGTTTGGTAGGACATATTCTGAGGCATCAAGAGAACACCAATTTAGTATTGAAGGGCAGCATGGAGGGTAAAAATCGTAGGTGGAGACCAAGAGATGAATACACTAAGCAGATTCAGAAGGATGTAGGTTGCAGTAGGTACTGGGAGATGAAGGAGCTTGCACAGGATAGAGTAGCATGGAGAGCTGCATCAAATCAGTCTCAGGACTGAAGAACACAACAACAACCACCAGTCCAACTTGCAGAAGACAGCGTCAACCAGTCGACGCAGGAATATCCACAACCGTCAGAGTGCTCCAATGTCACGCCAACACTATTCGTTACGGCCAAGCTGACAATTTGGCGGTTATCTCACGCTGTGATCATATTGTGTCGTCCAGTACTCTGTCGGCGCTGTGTACGGCCCTCTTCTCTCCACTGGTTCCACATACGACTCACTGCTGAAGCAGCGTGCCCTGTACTGGCCGCAGTAGGACTGTTGATATTTTTAAAAATATCGGTTATCCGTTATATTGATATTTGAAGACATCATTATCGTCCCTCGACACATCGAAAAAATGTATAGGTGTAACGAAATATCGACACTAAAAATATCGATGAACTGGCCTATAAAAATACCGGCTGCACATTGTATATATACTGCCGGTTTTAGAGATCTGAATTTAAATATTGATTTATTATTAGATATTCTGTACATCAACAAGCTAGCAGCCTGTTTATCCCCCTCAGAGGAGGAATTGAAAGCAAAACGATGCACGTTCATGCTTGGCGATAATCACTTTGATAACAATGGTAACTACATGTAAATAACAAAATAAAAGGTGTCCGATGGGTCCGTCGTTCGGTTTCGTCACATATCGGATTTGTCCGGAACACATCATGTCGACTTCCCCGTTTTTTTTCATTTCTGCAAACGCCAGCGACCTAGATGGTGTAGTGTCCAAATTGCGTGGTGAAATTAAACGTTGCAGTTTCTGTTAGTCGTGCTAAGCGCCGATGACGTCAGCATTTCCTCGCACACGTCTCCATCCACCACAAAGACCAGTCTTGTCGTTTCGGTTTTTGTTCCATCATTTTCAGGAACTGATGAAGAGTGCCGATGTGAAGAAATAGCACACTAGTTGCGTTAAAAATTGTTTTTTAAACCAACTGGAGTGCTAGTTCTTCACATTAGAAACCTTGCTATTCCATTCACACTGACGCCCCTCCTCCCCTCCCCCCCCTCCACCCCCACCCCCCTCCGTCAGTGCGATCGGACTTCTTCTTTTTGCCACCTATACGTGCTTCACGCAGTCACAGAGAAAGACTGAATGTGATGGAAGCTGAAAAAGCAGTAAGACTCCTTCACTCAGTGAAAGTAAAATTGATTTCTACTACAATTTCAAAAGAACGATTCCAAACATTTACCGAAAATTGAGGAAAAAATATGATATAAAATAAATATATCGGCTCTCGATACCCTCATTTCGATACTTATTTATCGACGTATCGGGAAGAAATGTCGCCGAAATATATCGAAACCACTTGAAAAAAAACGATATATCTATATCTTATTAACAGCCCTAAGCCACAGTGTCGTGGAACGTCGGATCCACCTCCCGGAAACTAATCATTCTGTCCCGTTCTAACGTACTTAACATGCGCGACATAGCCGAGTTGCACGTGCTGCCATCAGTGGTGAAAATAAAAGATCATCTAATGATTGAGTATCGAATGAAATACCGCGACTGCACCAAGGCTCTTCAGTAGTTGTGTACTCACCTGATGATGGCCGAACGTCTCTGGGCCGAAATATGGTGGCAGAATGTCGACGGGACCCGGCTGCATACCCGGAAAGTATTAGAAGGGGGAAAATTTCAGAAGTCACAGTGGCACTTGTTTACAAGTTTACACTTCGCATCATAGCTCCACACCGACTGAGCGTAACGTAACACTAATCTGTCCGATCACACGAAAGAGCGCGTTCTTGGACATGTCTCCACGCCACTTTATTTCCTTTTAAATCACATGTTATGGTTCCACTGTTCTAATCGTCCTCTTATCGTGGCGTGCTGCAGAACAATGCTTGTGACTGTTTCACTTTTTACAAACAGTAGTACAGTTTTACGAAATTTTGCTTTATTATCTATATACATTATACGGTTATTCATAAGTGTATCTGGGGTTTCGGAAGATGTCATTTCTGAGTTGCATCTTCGAATTTCTCTATCGGGTCAGCACTGTTAGCTGGGTTCCTGCAGTGTTAGTGACAGCTGGCAGCCGAGCGAACTTCCTGATGCCACCTCTGCCGCCAGAACGGAATCTGTGTACTCCATCTGTCTGTCTCTAGAGTAAATCGCCCGTTCAAGCGCAAGTACGTCTTCTAAATGTTTGCTTAACGCGCATCTGAGACTGGAGGCGGGTACCAGCCCACATTGTTACCTAGCTGACTGTGGGAAACAGCCTAAAGCCCGTCTCACACGGAGCAAGGTTCGCCGCAAGTTGGCGAGATGGCGTGCATGCCTGCCGGCTTGCAGGGAAGGAGCCGGCTATCTTCCATGCCGAAGCTCTCCCACGGTGCGAGATCGGCAGCTGGTTGTGTTGTGATCGGCTGCATGTTGTATCGGACGAAGATGACTGCTTCAGGTACAGATGTTCAGAGCAAACTGGCGTTATTAGCTGTTTTGGTGCTAAACGATGCAGAAATGCATGCTAATGAGAGAAGAAGAAAGAAAGAATGGACGAAAAACTGTATTAAGAGGAGAAACGCTGGAAAAAGGTGTGCTCTCCATGCTTCATAAAGAGTTGAGGTTAATTCACATAACACCTACTTTTGTTTGAAAAGTATCACCATTTCATTACTGTTTGATTTTATAAATATACCAATAATGACTGTTATATACGACTTTATTTTATAGGATAGAAGATCGTACATCATTTCCAAATTTCATATGAATGGACGTATTAGTATTTGCAACTCTTTCTAGTGTCTCTGCACGCAAGTGTTTATTATAATAGTTTGCGCTTTTCACGACGTACAGACACTGTTCTGCCCTATAAATACATATCAATGTTTCAATCGCTTCCTTGGACCACTGCGGTGCCATTATTTAATAATTATACGAACTTCCTACCGCACCTCACAACAGCAGAAAGCAACTATCAACAAAGGCTTCCCGCCCAAGCTTTCCGCGTCTGACGTCACAAACGAAACGCCTCATGATTGGCCAACGCAGGTAGCACGCAGGGAACCTTGCAAGAAAAATAGCGCTGGACCTATCCTGGAAATCTCACAAGGTTCCCAGCAAGGTAGCCCGCTAGCAGACGACTGAGCCCGCAAGGTAGCCGCCGCGCGAGCCAGCAAGGAAACTTACAGCGAATCTTGCTCCGTGTGAGACGGGCTTAAGAACACATTCAGGCTGGCTGCCTCATCAGCCATCGTCGTTGATCCGCGAGACGGAAGCGATTCGAACGCCTCCCCGAATCCCGGAAGCGGCGCGTTCACGAGCTTTCCTGCCCAGGCGGATCATAGGTTCAGAAGATTACTGCAACTATATTACGAGACGTACAGTAAGCTGATCATATCTGCGGGCACAGCATCTTTCCAAGTTCTTAACTCACATTAGAGGTGCGCAATATGGGCGCCATTTGTAATGAGGGAAAGGTGACAAGCTGAAGTCGCTCGGGGAGGCGTAACCGCGGCAGCCAGCTCTGGAAATCTGTTCACTGGTTGGCCGCTCTGCAGGCATGAAATAATTCGATGCGACAAGAGGGAGCACGTGAATACTCTTCATGTTCTAACACGCATGCCTCCTCGAGGGCCGGCACGGTAGCTCAGCGTTTTCGGTCAGAGAGGCGCTGGCCCTCTGTAATAATAAAAAAAATAAAAATAAAAAAACTGAGTAAAGGAATCAACGATCAACTTGAACGGGTATCCTGTCATGTCCACCCAGACCAAATGCAACGAACAATACCGCAAAGAGAGAGAGACAGAGAGAGATAGAAAGAGGGAGGAACGCTCGGCAACTATGCCACGGGGCGTATGACGACTCGAAACCATTTTCCCATGTACGAGGGTGAGTCAAATGAAAACCTTAAATTTCTAATAACAAATTGAAATTTCGCGACGTTATCCTGTAAGTTGATAATCGTGCTACAAACAGCGTGCAGAATGGTCTGTAGGTGGCAGTATAGTGCAGATGCACACATACCGTCTATAAAGGCACATTTGCATGCCGAGCGTGAGTTTCCTCGGAAACGCGAGATATTAATTAAATAAATAATCAGTGACAAATAAATAAAGCCTATGGCACACAACTGCAGCGCTGTGTCGCTGATAAAACAAAAGTACATTTTCGTTAGTCGTATGTTTGATTAAAAAAAAAGGAAGAGCTCTCGTTGAAGTGGTGCGAGAAGCACGTATTTTAGTTTATTGTCTGGCACACCGCCATATTTCATGATATAGAAAATTGCAACCATACTAGGCACTCGATTCTGTAAAGAATTTATATTTATAAAAGTAAGTAGGATTATGAACTGTAGGCTTATTCATTGAATATATCTGATTTAACTAACTGTGTAATTTTTTGTTTAGTAGACAATCACCTCTGTACGACGTTTTGGCATGGCTGGCAAATTATTGTAATATTGAGATTTAGATTATGAGTCCGCACCTACCGCAGCAGTCTTTGGAAACGATTTAATTACGAAGTCCGATTATTTCAGTTTTATTTCACGGTCAACTACGAGTAACATTGCCTTTACGAAAAAGCCATTGTCAAGCGTCTGATACCGAATAATCAAAACCTGACGACTCATAGGAGAGCCAATCAGACAGATAAAAATAATTAATATTTTATTTTATTTTATTTTATTTTATTTATTTTATATTGGCGACTGCGTGTCGGACTTGTTATTTTGTCATTTGTTACATTGTTCTCTTTGTTTCATGTGAAAAATCAACCTTCTGGTCCTGGACTTGACTATATGAGAAATAAAAAAAATCAGAAGATATTTGCCAATTATAAAATTTTGCGGGAAGACGCAAAGAAGCTTCCAGCAAAATAAGGTAAGACGCAGCATCTTTGCATTAGCAGGCTTGACCAGACGTATAATTCAGTGTATTAGCTTTTCAGTAAAATTCTGTAGTGTTTCTTTTCCGCATAACAGTTTCAGTGATAAATTCCATTCTCAGTATTTTTCCTTAAACAATAACGTATGCAACAATACCAATACACGAGTGTACAATATGGCCGACTTTTGTACGATATCATGTAACATGGCCAGCAGCCATTACCAATAATCTCAATTTCAGTTTATATTTTTAAATTAACAGACAGCCATTGTTGCTACGACCGATTCATGCTCAACTGCATTTTATTTTAAAACCAGTGTCAAACATTAATTTCTTGAAATATATAGCACGTGTGGCATGGTAATAACTAGAAAACAATACGCAAAAATGGAACAGCAAAGACGTACTATTCAGACGCAATCCGACTCGGACGAGAGACAAATGTTAGAAAATGACTTTACGACAGCAACCGGTAGTGACGATACATCAAATATTGACGCAAGTGTCAACGGAAATTTTGACAATAGGCCGTCCACCACAAAAATTTCAAAGTCTCAGTCAGAGCCCATGTTAATACATGACGTCACGTCTAATGACGCGGCGGGGGCAGAGACCTTGCAAACAGTAAACATTGCCAACATGTTACAAATGCTAATGAAACAAAACGCAGAAAATATGGCAACCTTAAGGATGCAGAACGCGGAAAACATGGCAACCTTAAAGACACAAAATGAACAGTTAAAGACACAAAATGACGAAATTAAATCTGATCTCATAGCAATCAAGGCATGTAATGACACTTTGTGTAAACGTGTGGAACTTATAGACGCCACACTGACCGAACAGATGACTGAACTCAGTACGAAATTTTCCAAGCTTAATACGAGACAAGAAAAGACTACAAATGACGTAGCACTTTTACAGAAACAATTAAAAAACCTTAATGTCACGTGTGAAGCTCTTACTGAACAAATTCAAACATATCCTTCAGTACATGACAACCTTGAAAAACGAATTACTGACGTACAGAATAAATTTGACAATGTTGAACAACACCTGACTGACATCTTACAATCTGATGCCACAGCTCATTTTCAAAATATTAATAAAGAATTTCATGATTGGGTAGAGAACAAAGACAAACATTTTGATAGATGCATACGTGAAAATTTACCAACAATTGTGCACGACTCCGTAGCGGAATACATCACTAATAACAAACAGCTGATTAGTGACGCAGTACAATCCGTCACTGCACCCATGAGACAATTCACCGATCAACCACAGTCTGAATGTAACGAAAATATCAGTCAAAATGTACAGTTCAGAAACCAATATACATTCGAGTATGACGCACACATACCGCACACCACAAACACACAAGAACAAAACACACCACGACTACAACACATACCACGACGTGCAACCACAAACACAAGCTATTATCATGGTAAACCACAGCAACATTATCGTAATTACTCGCCAGCTGAGCATTGCAGTAATTACAGTGGAACAAATCCATATCATAATGCAAAGGAAGACGAAAGCTTAATAAAACACAGGCAATTTCAGGCTTTTATCCCAGAGAAACGAACCATTCATCCGGTGATTTTTCTTAAATCTTTTAGTAACGCATTTCCACGCACTTGGAGTGACCGGAAAAAGATTTCATATATTGTCGGTTACATCCAAGGCGATGCAGCTGTCTGGGCATACAGTCAAGCTGACGTATGTACCACGTACAGTGAGTTTGAGCGTGCCTTTCTGAACAAATTCTGGTCGCAATCCGTCCAGGAGCGACTCAGGAGACAAATTTTAGAACCTGAAACTTTTAACAGTAAAAATGGTAACTTACGCAGATATTTTGAAAAATACTTGAACATGGGACATTTTTTAGACGAACCAGTCGCAACACGTGATATACTCCGAGCGTTGAAGGCCAAATTGCCTTTCAACATTAAGGAAAAACTTCTACATATCCCGGATGACGATTCAGATTATTTTTTAACAGCTTTAGATTCGGTTGACATGTTACTTGAAGATCAGCGCTTCGCGCGGCAAAACAGCAGCCACAATGTTTACACTAGTGGTATGCAAAACATGCAGGCTTGCCAACACAATTCTGGCGCGCCCACAGTTGGATACGCGGTACAACAAAAACAGCAAACTCACATGCCGTCTCAGTACGGAAATCAAAATCAACACGCGTATTCCAATACGAACAATAGTTACAACAGTAATAACATTTCATGCGGCAATCCATACAAAAGGCACCGCGGTAATAACTGCAACGGTAACAACGGATACAAGGGTAATAACAAAAACACAAACAGAAATAGAAATAATAATAACTACGAGCCAAGACAGCATCAAGGTTGGACTCGTAACGATCAGTACTTTCATTCAAACTCTACTTTACCACAACAGCCACCAGGTCAAAATTGGAGCATACCTTACGACCGACAGGTAAGTTATAATGCAACAGCAACAACAACCGCAAAAGTTTGGAGATCATAATAGGCAATATCCGAATGTGAATATAATAGAAATGACACCTGATGCACAACCTCAATCTGTGTCAGTACCTAGTACAAATACTAATCCAACAAACTAGAAACAGTCACTACTTTGCCCCAGGTCGTGGCTGAAGAATCCTTGGGGGGCGGCTTCAATGTTAATCAGTTATTTGACACCACACTTGAACAACAGAATAATGATATGCCGAGTAATTCTAAACAAAAACTACCTGTTTTATTTATAAGATACAACCACAATAACAATATATCAGATGAACTTTTACAAGACAGTACACAATGTCGTTTAAACACAAATGAAATTGTTTTAGCATCCACTACTGGTGTAGTAGGTGGGATTCCAACGACTATTATACTAGATACAGGTGCAGCTGTGAGCGTTTTATCTTTTAATTTTTATAAAAAGATGTGTGAATTGGAACCTGTGCCTGAGTTTCCTGCCCAAAACTGTAAAATAACTACTGCACTAGGTAATAAGTCATGTAGGGTTACGAAGCAAGTTTTTGTAAACGTTAAAATAGGTAATGGAACCGTACAATGGCCATTCCTGGTTGTACAAAACCTTGTGACAAATTGCATATTAGGAATAGATATTATGAGCGAGAAGGACTGCATTATAGACTTCTCCAAAGGTAAATGTATTTTAAATGATAAAGGCAGTGTAATTATTATTGATTTGGACAGGAGAACTCTAAAGCATGACAAACACTGTACAGGGTACAAGGTACAGTTAGTACTTGACAAAGACATTCAAGACATGCAAACACACTCATCTGACAGAGAGCTAATGGACTTGAAAACATTGCTTGATCATAAGATAAGTGAAGCTACAGCTCTCAGTGTACATGAACGTATAAAACTACAGGAAGTGTTATCCAAATATTTACAAGTTTTTACCAAACGATTAGGTGTTATCAACACGTATGTGTACAAGATTGAAGTTAAGCCTCACAAGATCTTCTACCATAAGACATATAACGTACCGTTATCTCAACGACCTGCTGTGTGGCAAGAATTAAAACAAATGTTAGACTGGAAGGTCATTGAACCATCCACCTCACCTTATTGTAGTCCTCTACTTGTTATCAAAAAATCAAATGGAGGCATTAGGTTAGTGTTAGACGCACGAGCTATTAATGAAATAATTTTACCGGTTCACACAAAACCTGAAAATTAGAAGAGCAATTACAGAAATTTCTAGATGCAAAATATTTTTCCACAATAGATCTCGCTAATTCGTTTTGGCAGGTGGGTATCACTCCTGATTCTCGGAAATATACTGCATTTATGTTCGGGGGGCGAACCTATCAGTTTTGTGTTCTACCCTTCGGACTGAATGTCAGCTCTGGGGTATTCATTACAGCCCTGGATACCGTGCTTGGCGACGATTTAGTTGAGACAGTCACACACTATGTAGATGATATACTGATAGCTACACAATCCTGGAATGAACACGTTGACACACTTCAAAGAATAAAGAGGAGGAACAGATAAGAATTATTGGGTTTGCGAGTCGCACTCTAACTGAATGTGAGCGTACATACTCCACTACTGAGTTAGAAACACTTTCCATAGTATGGGCATTCAAGAAATTCAATTATTATTTATTTGGAAAACATACGGTAATTTACACCGATCACCAGGCCCTGACATTTTTGTTAACTTGTAAACTTGTACATCCTAGACTATCACGATGGGCAGTTACACTTCAGAACTACTCTTTTGAAATTAAGTACATAAGAGGTAAGGACAACACCATTGCAGACACTTTGTCTAGACTTCCACAAGGTATGAATGATACCAACAGTGACTTAGAAAATATAAATGACTACAGGATTCTCTTAATGCAAGACAAGCAGTATCACCAATATTATATTGATATGTGCAGAAACATGGCTGAATTACAAAAATCTGATCCTCACTGGTATAAGATAATAACATTACTGGTAGAAAAACACAACCATCCTTTGACTCAGTATTACAAGTTACACAATGATGTGTTATTTTACCGCCGACATCCAAATGCTACTAACTGGTGTGTATGCATTCCCAAAGAGTCTGAACGTAATCTAATTTGGCACACACACTTAGTTTGGGGTCATTATGGGACGAAAAAGTGTTTGGCAAAGCTCAGTACATACTGTTATTTTAGCAATATGAGAAGAAAAATTTACAGGGAACTAAAAACATGTGTCATATGTCAAAAATCAAAACCTCAGAATTTATCCACAAAAACAGATTTACATTCTATTTTACCTGGTAGACCCCTGGAAATTCTGTGTACTGACATTAGTGGACCGCATCCAGCAAGCTCTGGAGGCGTCAAATATATCTTAGCTTTTTACGATATATTTTCTAAACACGTAAAACTTTATGCTTTAAAATCCGCCACTGCAAATGCTATAATACGAAGATTCTCAAGTGATTACCTGACGCACGTGGGAAAACCTAAAGCAATTCTGTCAGATAATGCAGCATACTACTCTGGGTACAAATGGAGAAATTTCTTGAAGGACAATAACATTAAAAGTATATTTATTTCGAGGTTTAGTCCACAATGTAACGCGACTGAGAGACTTTTCCGAGAATTAAATCGATTCATGAGGACCTATATTTCATCAAAACATACTAATTGGGTGTCCTACCTAAGTCTTTTCGAAGACGTACACAATAACTTAAATATTTACGATACAAATTACACACCTAACGAGATCATTTTCAATTGCAAACAGAACGATCAGTGGATAGAACCATTACCTAAGTTGTCAGACAAGGAAATCACACCTGAACAGAAAATAAAAGAAGTATTGACTACGCTGACACGTCACGCACAGATACGAAACAAACATCACAGAAACATAATAAAAAGAAAACAAAAATTCGAGGTAGGAATGCTTGTACTACTTCGTACTCATCATAAATCTGTTGCACTCAAACGACGCAACGCTAAGTGGCGTCTGCTATATGAAGGACCTTATATAATTGTTAACATACCGCACCCTGGTGCGTATCTGTTACAACATCGTAGAACTAACAAAATTATTGGGCTATACGCACACCGAGATCTTAGAGCATTTCATGCTGAATAATGTAAAAGTCATACCCATCAAAATATTGCTAAGCAACTCGAAAAACTCTGTTGCTACAACACAGATAATAAGTAGTATAGAAATTTTCATTTCAGCGTTCCAGAGTCGCAGTTGAAGACAGAAGAACTTTTCTTTCAACGCCGCGGTTCCACCGAGAAGACTGAATATTAAAGTAAAATTTATGATTACGTAGCAGTGAATGATATATAAATTTTTCACGGAACATTTGTGACTGTAGGTACCACTGACTTGCTATGACACCTGACGAACCGACAGACGTCATCTGTGAAGCGATCTTTTACTTCGAGAAATAGATTAGACGCACATCTCTCAGCAAGAAAAGCATCTACCAGTAGTCAAGGCCACACAGACACACTACACACACGCACAAAACGCGAGGAATCGAACATTTTCTCTCTCTTACTATTTTGAATATTTATTGAGTAGTGAAAACGCCTGGTCTTGCCTACTGATGTAATGAATGTTGTGTCTAACCTATCTTAATTTCAGATGACATCACAAAAAACATCGATAATATCCCAGCAAAACCGCTAAAGAGGATGTAAATATCTGCAATTCATGTAATCAAATATGACACAATGTAATAACCTATAGCTATGTAATGATGATGTAAAACATGTTTATGTGCAACTGTATTATGTTTATGCTAAGAAAATATGTGACGTGTGTATGTATTATTACTTATGTTTTTTTTAAACTGATGTATAATGTAACTGTTACTGTGTGAAAATTTGAACGATAACGAGTGCCAAAATGTGAAAAACTTTTTTTAAAAAAAAAAAAAAAAAAAAAAAAATTGCGTAGTGAACCACTATTCACGGACATTAACGTACATTACTAAGTCTGCAACTACGCAGAAACCTATGTGAAAGAAACTGTTAATGACATTCATGATGCATCGTACCTTTGTTAACGCGATGAACGATTTCTTCGATGAGTAACCACGAACATTTAGGTGAGCTATATTTAAAAAAAAAAAAAAACTGAATATGTGAAGTGCATAATTCGTGCATCGTCTAGCGACATTACTACAGTACCCAACTTCAAGATGTTAACTGGATTAAATGGACACAAAGTGCCTGTCCAGAAAACAACACGACGGGTGGAAGAATTTTGGTTGGAACTTCAGGGAATGAAATGTTCTCGAAATGTGACGGACACGCTTACCTGGACTGTCCAAGGATCGACGCCAGCTATGTGCCGTCCGAGGTTCTGCAACCAAGCTTCCACGGAATATCGAAAACGAACTGCATATGGACTAATTACTCGACGGGTCACGTCTGATCTGTAATAAACAATGCTTTTTGTCACAACGAACTGCATCACAACGACTATAATGGAAATAGGAAATGGACATGCTTATGTATCAATCACGTTGTTATACAACGATGTTACTGTGATCAAAAAAACTTTACCACGACGATACTAACCTGTAAAAAATTATTGTGCAGCAGATGAATATGAACTGTGATAACGACACCATGTGTATAGGTCAACGCACCTGAAAAATACGGACATTTTTCTTTGAAGCATTTCATTGCAATGCTATGTAACTAATAACATTCAACAATCTAAAGTTGTATTGTATTATAACAAATATTGTAATTTTAAAACTAAGTTACCTGTCATAGAATGTAGTCTTCATATGTAATCTTGGTGGAATATTTTCTTTGTGCAACGACTAAGAAATGCGCGCGCACACGAACAATATGAACTGCAATACTGTGCCGCGTGATCTAAATTTACGAAATAACGGCAGTGCCGTAGTTACACAGACGCTTCTGCGCATGCGCGCACTCTGTTTTGCCAACATAAGAACTTTTTCGGCGCACGCGCGTCATTCAAATTTTGTGTATAATATACAGTATAATGTAAGTCATGTAAATAGTTGTAGATAACTTAGATTTTCTTGTGCCTTTAGGTGAATTGCTCGCCTGCAGGTGTGTCCTTTCGCCTCGCAATTCAGGGGGCAATATAAAGGCACATTTGCATGCCGAGCGTGAGTTTCCTCGGAAACGCGAGATATTAATTAAATAAATAATCAGTGACAAATAAATAAAGCCTATGGCACACAACTGCAGCGCTGTGTCGCTGATAAAACAAAAGTACATTTTCGTTAGTCGTATGTTTGATTAAAAAAAAAGGAAGAGCTCTCGTTGAAGTGGTGCGAGAAGCACGTATTTTAGTTTATTGTCTGGCACACCGCCATATTTCATGATATAGAAAATTGCAACCATACTAGGCACTCGATTCTGTAAAGAATTTATATTTATAAAAGTAAGTAGGATTATGAACTGTAGGCTTATTCATTGAATATATCTGATTTAACTAACTGTGTAATTTTTTGTTTAGTAGACAATCACCTCTGTACGACGTTTTGGCATGGCTGGCAAATTATTGTAATATTGAGATTTAGATTATGAGTCCGCACCTACCGCAGCAGTCTTTGGAAACGATTTAATTACGAAGTCCGATTATTTCAGTTTTATTTCACGGTCAACTACGAGTAACATTGCCTTTACGAAAAAGCCATTGTCAAGCGTCTGATACCGAATAATCAAAACCTGACGACTCATAGGAGAGCCAATCAGACAGATAAAAATAATTAATATTTTATTTTATTTTATTTTATTTTATTTATTTTATATTTACAATAATTTGCCAGCCATGCCAAAACGTCGTACAGAGGTGATTGTCTACTAAACAAAAAATTACACAGTTAGTTAAATCAGATATATTCAATGAATAAGCCTACAGTTCATAATCCTACTTACTTTTATAAATATAAATTCTTTACAGAATCGAGTGCCTAGTATGGTTGCAATTTTCTATATCATGAAATATGGCGGTGTGCCAGACAATAAACTAAAATACGTGCTTCTCGCACCACTTCAACGAGAGCTCTTCCTTTTTTTTTAATCAAACATACGACTAACGAAAATGTACTTTTGTTTTATCAGCGACACAGCGCTGCAGTTGTGTGCCATAGGCTTTATTTATTTGTCACTGATTATTTATTTAATTAATATCTCGCGTTTCCGAGGGGCCGCTCTGCAGGCATGAAATAATTCGATGCGACAAGAGGGAGCACGTGAATACTCTTCATGTTCTAACACGCATGCCTCCTCGAGGGCCGGCACGGTAGCTCAGCGTTTTCGGTCAGAGAGGCGCTGGCCCTCTGTAATAATAAAAAAAATAAAAATAAAAAAACTGAGTAAAGGAATCAACGATCAACTTGAACGGGTATCCTGTCATGTCCACCCAGACCAAATGCAACGAACAATACCGCAAAGAGAGAGAGACAGAGAGAGATAGAAAGAGGGAGGAACGCTCGGCAACTATGCCACGGGGCGTATGACGACTCGAAACCATTTTCCCATGTACGAGGGTGAGTCAAATGAAAACCTTAAATTTCTAATAACAAATTGAAATTTCGCGACGTTATCCTGTAAGTTGATAATCGTGCTACAAACAGCGTGCAGAATGGTCTGTAGGTGGCAGTATAGTGCAGATGCACACATACCGTCGCAGTATCAGTATAAAGATGGCCTCCCCACTTGCGACTTGCACCAGGGAAGGAAAGCGTTCTCTTATTAGGTTTTTGAGTAGTGAAGGTGTGAAACCTATTTGAATTCATCGACGAATGAAGGTTCAGTACGGTGATGCATGTTTGTCACAGCAGCAAGTCTACGAATGGAGTAGGAAGTTCGCAAATGCCGTTACTTCCAGGTCAGGCACAACGAGTTGTGACTACACAGAAAATTGCAGCAGTTGAAGCCATAGTGAAGGAAAACTGCCGAGTGACACTGAATGACATTGCAGCATGTTTACAGACTAGTGATGGGTCAGCACACCACATCGTGCATGATGTACTCCAGTTTCACAAAGAGTCCGCAAGATGGGTGCCACGGCAGCTGACTCCTGAAATGAGAGAACGACGTGTTGATGCTTGTAAAGGACTACTTCGGCGCTTTGAACGAGAAGGTGACGGCTTCCTTGCAAGAATCGTTACTGGGGACGAAACCTGGGTTCACTTCCACCATCCAGAAACGAAGAGAGCGAGCAAGGAATGGGGTCATTCCTCATCACCAAAACCAAAGAAAATGGCTCTGAGCACTATGGGACTTAACTTCTGAGGTCATTAGTCCCCTAGAACTAAGAACTACTTAAACCTAACTAACCTAAATACATCACACACAGCCATGCCTGAGGCAGGATTCGAACCTTCGACCGTGGCGGTCGCGTTGTTCCAGACGGAAGCGCCTAGAACCGCTCGGCCACTTCGGTCGGCCAAAACCAAAGAAGTTTCGAACAGAACCATCAGCAGGGAAGGTTATGCTCACTGTCTTTTGGGACGAAAAAGGCGTCATTTTAGAGCATTACATGCCTAGAGGGACCACTGTCACCAGTGCATCATACACAGATCTCCTAAAAAGTCATCTGCGGCCTCCATTCAAATCAAAGCGACGTGTACTGCTGTCAGTGGGTGTCCTTTTGTAACATGACAATGCAAGGCCCCTCACTGCCCGTACAACAGTTGCAACAATCACAGACCTGCATGTTGAGTGTCTTCCTCATCCACCATATTCACCAGACCTTGCCCCAAGTGATTTCCATATGTCTGTAGCACTCAAAGACGCAATGGGGGGAAAGAAGTTCCGTTCTGATGAATTGTGCGGACTACCAAAAGAAATTTGTCTAAAGGAATTTATGCACTTCGTAAGCGCTGGAGGACTTGCATTGCGCGTGGGGGGAGATTACGTTGAAAAGTCATACAGCTTTGTTCCACTTCTGCACAATAAATAATACTTAAAAAAATATTTAAAGTTCTCATTTGACTCACCCTCGTACCTTGAAGTTTTCGCGCAATAGTCTTCTGAAACCACAGAGGTACTTGTGAATAGCCCTGTACCCAGTTGTCCGAATCTGCTTTAAGGTGGACTTTTTTTTATTAGTGTGGTGCATAAGTCCGTAGCTTTTCTGTTTTGCATGTTGGTATTATGTTTGTTATGGGATTATTTATCGATAGCATTTCTATTCGTGTTCACTGTTGCTATTTCAGTTTACATATTGTCATTTTGTCGTTTGTAGATAGTGAGTGGAATTGTGGACGCTAGAAAATTGAATGCCAAGTGAAGTTGAGGATGCTAGAAAATGGAATGCCAAGTGGAGAAATCGGAACATTTCTGACGTATCATCTGTTTGAGTTCGACAGAGGAGTGACAGCAGCGGAGGTAGCCAGAAACACTTGCGCCGCGTATGGGGATAATGCCACTGGACAGAGCACGGCAAGAAAATAGTTTTCGCGTTTTAAAGACGATAGTTTTGACACTAATGACTATCCATGTTCAGGAAGACCTTCGGCGTTTGATGAAGATGGTTGTTGTTGTTGTGGTCTTCAGTCCTGAGACTGGTTTGATGCAGCTCTCCATGCTACTCTATCCTGTGCAAGCTTCTTCATCTCCCAGTACCTACTGCAACCTACATCCTTCTGAATCTGCTTACTGTATTCATCTCTTGGTCTCCCTCTACGATTTTTACCCTCCACGCTGCCCTCCAGTGCTAAATTTGTGATCCCTTGATGCCTCAAAACATGTCCTACCAACCGATCCCTTCTTCCAGTCAAGTTGTGCCACAAACTTCTCTTCTCCCCAATCCTATTCAATACCTCCTCATTAGTTACGTGATCTACCCACCTTATCTTCAGCATTCTTCTGTAGCACCACATTTCGAAAGCTTCTATTCTCTTCTTGTCCAAACTGGTTATCGTCCATGTTTCACTTCCATACATGTATGAAGATGGTGTAAACGCATTAATCTACAATGATACACGTCAGTGTACTAGAGCATCGTTCCAACATCGAAAGATATTTTCATGCAATGGGGAAGGCTCAAAAATAGGGTGTATGAGTAACGCACGCTCCAAGTCAAAACCACGAAAATCAGCAGGTGGCCACGTGCACATCTCTGCTTGATCTTCATCAAGTGGCTCATAAACAACACCTACCACTCCTATCACACATCGTCCATGGTGGCTAGAAATAGAGTCTTTATGCTGACATAATAAAAAGAAAGGAAGGGTTGAGCCTAACCAAAGCAGCAAGTCCCTTTACAAAGATCTGCACGCACCCACAATAGATAATGTTATGCATCTGGTGGAGCAGCGATGGTGTGGTGTACTATGAATTGCTACCCTGACATATAACGATTACTGCTGGCATTTTGTGTCAGCAACAGAGACATCTTGCAGACGCAGTCCAAGAACAACGACCAGTGGGACCGCGTGAAGTGATGCTACTCCACAATAATGCCCGCCTGCAGTCTACTAGACTGAAAAAAAAGGAAGCTATACAGGAGTTGAGTTGGGAAGTCATTCCGCACCCATCTTATTCAGCTGATCTTGCGGCCTCAAATTTTCATTTTTTCCATTCTCTATCGAATAACCTTCAAGGAGCTTCCTTCCGATATGAAACTGCGCTCCGAACATGACTCAGCGAGTTCTTCGCCTTAAAACCACATGATTTCTCCAGTCGAAAAGATACCCCAATGTTAGCACACTGTTGTAAATAGTGAAGGAGATTATATTATCGATGATTAAATTCTATTTATCGTATCTGCTGTGTTTATTAAATTTATGGAAAAAACCTACGAACTTACGCACCAATCCAATACATGTTATTTATCCTGGTTTTCACATATTAGTATTCTTGAAATCCACGTTGTATATTTCTCAAACATGTCTGTTACTAAATGTTATTTTTATATGCACATGTTATATGCACACTAGCGTTTATGCTAGTTAACGAGACTTACAGGTAAAACTGGCACACCTTCGTCCACTCCCGCATCGCTGAGCATCCTGTCTCTCTGGGTTCTTAAGTTGCCCAGGTCTCGCACCAGCGGAGCTATCGTCACATTCCGTGATACTGGAGCACTTAACGCGAAAGCTCACGTTGTATTTACTTATGGGCTCGGCCTTTTATGGTCCTGTCTATATAGAGCCATTATACGCATATAAATCTGTAAAATATTGGGAACTACGTCCCCTGTCAGATTGTCTGCAGTGGGAAATTATACCTAAAGGAATTTCTACGGGAAGTATTGACATGGAAGGGCACGACCAAATAGTCTTTCAACAGCACTCAGCGTTTAATCTCACATACAATGTATATTAGTTACAACCATTCAGGAAACGAGTTTAATTTGACAATTAATCACTTAGAGAAGGTTACTTTAAACCATCACTTAATCCAGAATTTGTTTCACTAATCTCAAAACTATGCAACGTGACTAATTAACATCAGAATCGAGATTAACAGGTTGGTTAATTTTTAGAATAAAACTACATTAAAATTTCTTTCATTAAAAATAAAATCAGATATATATACCATGAGGAACCAAGCCCTGAGACGCAACTAGACAACTGAAAAAGTTGCACCTTTTAAGAAATTTAAACGCATCGGATTTACAAGAATAATTAATATGTAAAATGTTTATCTGCTAATTGTTGTTTCAAGGACATGTTAAAGAAAGGCATGATTGGATACTGTGGTTGTACTGTGAAATAAATTTTTAATGGTGTACAACAAGCAGCCACAAATTGGTTTTAGCTTACTTTATTGAAAGAGTACCGTTACTGGTTTATAATTTATGCAATTCACCATCAGACATATTTCATGCTTTCGTCAAAATACATCATGCTCTTTTTTACTGGCGAGTTGCCCCTTGGATGAACAATAATTCACAGTTACAAGCGTATAATGAATGCGGTTGCGCTAAAGACTTCTGTTACAATGCAGCTAACGTGAAATATCTTTCTGACACACTAGTTTTTAATGTTTTCCCCTATCGAATCATATTCGTAATGATAGTTATATTTTCACAATCACGCACACAATTTTCATTATTAAACACTTTCATTTGGACAAAAAGCAAATTTCCAATTCTCACCATATATTTTGGCTCACTTAAAGAATATAAAAACAAATACAGAGTTGAAACTTCAGGCAGATTAAAACTGTGTGCTGGACCAAGACTCGAAGTCGGGACCTTTTCCTTTCGCGTGCAAATGCTCTAACATCTGAACTACTTAAGCACGACTCACGACCCGTCCCGACAGCTTCAATTCTGCCAGTACCTCGTCTCCTACCTTCCAAACTTCACAGAAACTCTTCAGCGTGAAAATCTCATTCTGGAAACATCCCCTAGGCTGTGCCTAAGCAGTGTCTCCGCAATATCCTTTCGTCCGGGGGTGCTAGTTCTGCAAGGTTCGCAGAAGAGCTTCTGTGAAGTTTGGAAGGTAGTAGACGAGGTACTGGCAGAACTGAAGCTGTGGGGACAGGTCGTTAGTCGTGCTTAGGTAGCGCAGGTTGTAGAGCACTTGGCTGCGAAAGGCAAAGGTCCTCAGTTCGAGTCGCGGTCCGGCACACAGTTTTAATCTGCCAGGAAGTTTCATATCAGCGCACACTCCGCTGCAGAGTGGAAATCTCATTCTGAAATACAGAGTTTTTAACAAGTACTTCAGTGTCAAAGACATTACGATACAAAGGTACACTACAAAGATATCGCACTTTGGGGAAGGAAGCGATTATTATTGCTATGATAAACTGAAATGAACTTATATTAACTGTATGACTAATACAATAATAATTAAATATAGTGATTTTGTGAATTACAGCGTTACAAACTTAATTTACAAAATAGTACAGAAATAAATATCGACAAGTAGGTATGTGAAATCCTTATGTACTCTGTATGGGATAACAGTATATTTAAGTTTGGTTTCTGTGGGAGAGTGATTTGTTTTGGAGTGAATGTTGTGTGAGTTGTTGTTCTGTGGACCTGTGGTTTTTATTTTGTTGTGGAATTTGTCTGTTATTATAGAGCCAAAGCTATTATTATAATGGATAATACTCCTTTCCTGAAAAACATTTGAAGTAAGTTGCATTCTAACACAAGGGTGTAGTACAGCCACCATCGTTACACATTTGTAACTGTGAATCACTGTTTATCCTAGGGCAATCCACCAGTAAACAAAAGCATCATGTGTTTCCACAAAAGCCATGCGATAAACAGCTAATGGTACTTTTGAATTAAGTAACCTAAAGCCAATATGTTCCCAGTTGCTGAATACCATCAACAATTTAATTCTTGTTTGCTACTCTATCTTCAACTTGTCTTTTTGACATTTTAGTTTTTGACGTCACTGTATTCCAATGCCAATTGTGAGGCCGAAAGTGCAGGAGGTCAGGTCCATATGTAGGAGGATAAGAGTGGAGAAACTTCAGGATAAGGAAATCAGGCACAAGTACATAACAGCGATCTCAGAAAGGTACCAGTTAGTTGAATGTAGTCAACTACAGTCATTGGAAAAGGAATGGACAAGGTACAGGGACACAGTAATAGAAGTGGCTACAGAATGTCTTGGAACAGTAGTGTGTAAAAGTAGGATGAAGCAAACAGCTTGGTGGAATGATACAGTCAAGGCAGCCTGTAAAAGGAAAAAGAAGGCGTATCAAAAATGGCTACATACCAGAACCCAGGTAGACAGAGGAAGTTGTTGTTGTTGTTGTGGTCTTCAGTCCTGAGACTGGTTTGATGCAGCTCTCCATGCTACTCTATCCTGTGCAAGCTTTTTCATCTCCCAGTACCTACTGCAACCTACATCCTTCTGAATCTGCTTAGTGTATTCATCTCTTGGTCTCCCTCTACGATTTTTACCCTCCACGCTTCCCTCCAATACTAGATTGGTGATCCCTTGATGCCTCAGAACATGTCCTACCAACCGATCCCTTCTTCTGGTCAAGTTGTGCCACAAACTTCTCTTCTCCCCAATCCTATTCAATACTTCCTCATTAGTTATGTGATCTACCCATCTAATCTTCAGCATTCTTCTGTAGCACCACATTTCGAAAGCTTCTATTCTCTTCTTGTCCAAACTATTTATCGTCCATGTTTCACTTCCATACATGGCTACACTCCATACGAATACTTTCAGAAATGACTTCCTGACACTTAAATCTATACTGGATGTTAACAAATTTCTCTTCTTCAGAAACGCATTCCTTGCCATTGCCAGCCTACATTTTATATCCTCTCTACTTCGACCGTCATCAGTTATTTTGCTCCCCAAATAGCAAAACTCCTTTACTACTTTAAGTGCCTCATTTCCTAATCTAATTCCCTCAGCATCACCCGACTTAATTAGACTACATTCCATTATCCTTGTTTTGCTTTTGTTGATGTTCATCTTATATCCTCCTTTCAAGACACTGTCCATTCCATTCAACTGCTCTTCCAAGTCCTTTGCTGTCTCTGACAGAATTACAATGTCATCGGCGAACCTCAAAGTTTTTATTTCTTCTCCATGAATTTTAATACCCACTCCGAATTTTTCTTTTGTTTCCTTTACTGCTTGCTCAATATACAGATTGAACAACATCGGGGACAGGCTACAACCCTGTCTTACTCCCTTCCCAACCACTGCTTCCCTTTCATGTCCCTCGACTCTTATAACTGCCATCTGGTTTCTGTACAAATTGTAAATAGCCTTTCGCTCCCTGTATTTTACCCCTGCCACCTTTAGAATTTGAAAGAGAGTATTCCAGTCAACATTGTCAAAAGTTTTCTTTAAGTCTACAAATGCTAGAAACGTAGCTTTGCCTTTCCTTAATCTTTCTTCTAAGATAAGTCGTAAGGTCAGTATTGCCTCACGTGTTCCAGTGTCTCTACGGAATCCAAACTGATCTTCCCCGAGGTTGGCTTCTACTAGTTTTTCCATTCGTCTGTAAAGAATTCGTGTTAGTATTTTGCAGCTGTGACTTATTAAGCTGATAGTTCGGTAATTTTCACATCTGTCAAAACCTGCTTTCTTTGGGATTGGAATTATTATATTCTTCTTGAAGTCTGAGGGTATTTCGCCTGTTTCATACATCTTGCTCACCAGATGGTAGAGTTTTGTCAGGACTGGCTCTCCCACAGCCGTCAGTAGTTCCAATGGAATATTGTCTACTCCGGGGGCCTTGTTTCGACTCAGGTCTTTCAGTGCTCTGTCAAACTCTTCACGCAGTATCATATCTCCCATTTCATGTTCATCTACATCCTCTTCCATTTCCATAATATTGTCCTCAAGTACATCGCCCTTGTATAGACCCTCTATATACTCCTTCCACCTTTCTGCTTTCCCTTCTTTGCGTAGAACTGGGTTTCCATCTGAGTTCTTGATATTCATACAAGTCGTTCTCTTATCTCCAAAGGTCTCTTTAATTTTCCTGTAGGCGGTATCTATCTTACCCCTAGTGAGATAGGCCTCTACATCCTTACATTTGTCCTCTAGCCATCCCTGCTTAGCCATTTTGCACTTCCTGTCGATCTCATTTTTGAGACGTTTGTATTCCTTTTTGCCTGTTTCACTTACTGCATTTTTATATTTTCTCCTTTCATCAATTAAATTCAATATTTCTTCTGTTACCCAAGGATTTCTACTAGCCCTCGTCTTTTTACCTACTTGATCCTCTGCTGCCTTCACTACTTCATCCCTCAAAGCTACCCATTCTTCTTCTACTGTATTTCTTTCCCCCATTCCTGTCAATTGCTCCCTTATGCTCTCCCTGAATCTCTGTACAACCTCTGGTTCTTTTAGTTTATCCAGGTCCCATCTCCTTAAATTCCCACCTTTTTGCAGTTTCTTCAGTTTTAATCTACAGATCATAACCAATAGATTGTGGTCAGAGTCCACCTCTGCCCCTGGAAATGTCTTACAATTTAAAACCTGGTTCCTAAATCTCTGTCTTACCATTATATAATCTATCTGATACCTTTTAGTATCTCCAGGGTTCTTCCATGTATACAACCTTCTTTCATGATTCTTAAACCAAGTGTTAGTTATGATTATGTTGTGCTCTGTGCAAAATTCGACCAGGCGGCTTCCTCTTTCATTTCTGTCCCCCAATCCATATTCACCTACTATGTTTCCTTCTCTCCCTTTTCCTACACTCGAATTCCAGTCACCCATGACTATTAAATTTTCGTCTCCCTTCACAACCTGAATAATTTCTTTTATTTCTTCATACATTTCTTCAATTTCTTCGTCATCTGCAGAGCTAGTTGGCATATAAACTTGTACTACTGTAGTAGGCGTGGGCTTCGTATCTATCTTGGCCACAATAATGCGTTCACTATGCTGTTTGTAGTAGCTTACCCGCATTCCTATTTTCCTATTCATTATTAAACCTACTCCTGCATTACCCGTATTTGATTTTGTGTTTATAACCCTGTAGTCACCTGACCAGAAGTCTTGTTCCTCCTGCCACCGAACTTCACTAATTCCCACTATATCTAACTTCAACCTATCCATTTCCCTTTTTAAATTTTCTAACCTACCTGCCCGATTAAGGGATCTGACATTCCACGCTCCGATCCGTAGAACGCCAGTTTTCTTTCTCCTGATAACGACATCCTCTTGAGTAGTCCCCGCCCGGAGATCCGAATGGGGGACTATTTTACCTCCGGAATATTTTACCCAAGAGGACGCCATCATCATGTAATCATACAGTAAAGCTGCATGCCCTCGGGAAAAATTACGGCTGTAGTTTCCCCTTGCTTTCAGCTGTTCGCAGTACCAGCACAGCAAGGCCGTTTTGGTTATTGTTACAAGGCCAGATCAGTCAATCATCCAGACTGTTGCCCTTGCAACTACTGAAAAGGCTGCTGCCCCTCTTCAGGAACCACACGTTTGTCTGGCCTCTCAACAGATACCCCTCCATTGTGGTTGCACCTACGGTACGGCTATCTGTATCGCTGAGGCACGCAAGCCTCCCCACCAACGGCAAGGTGCATGGTTCATGGGGGGGGGGGGGGGGGGGAGGAAGTTATGTTGAAGAAAGAAACAAAGCCAAACAGATAATTGCAGCATCCAAGAAGAAATCGTGAGAAGACTTTGGAAACAGGTTGGAGACTATGGGTCAAGCTGCTGGATAACCATTCTGGAGTGTAATTAGCAGTCTTTGAAAGGGAGGTAAGAAGGAAATGACAAGTATTTTGGACAGGTCAGGAAAACTGCTGGTGAATCCTGTGGATGCCTTGGGCAGATGGAGGGAATATTTTGAAGAGTTGCTCAATGTAGGTGAAAATGCGATCAGTAATGTTTCAGATTTCGAGGTAGAATGGGATAGGAATGATGATGGAAATAGGATCACATTTGAAGAAGTGGAAAAAACGGTCAATAGATTGTAGTGCAATAAAGCCGCTGGGGTAGATGAAATTAAGTCGGAACTCATCAAATACAGTGGAATGTCAGGTCTTAAATGGCTACACAGGATAATTGAAATGGCCTGGGAGTTGGGACAGGTTCCATCAGACTGGACAAAAGCAGTAATCACACCAATCTTTAAACATGGAAACAGAAAATATTGTAACAACTACAGAGGTATCTCTTTAATCAGCGTTGTGGGTAAAATCTTCTCAGGTATTGTTGAAAGGAAAGTGCGAGTATTAGTGGAGGACCAATTGGATAAAAATCAGTGTGTTTAGGCCTCTTAGAGGTTGTCGGGACCAGATCTTTAGCTTACGGCAAATAATGGAGAAGTGTTATGAGTGGAACAGGGAATTGTATCTATGCTTTATAGATCTAGAAAAGGCATATGACCGGGTTCCTAGGAGGAAGTTATTGTCTGTTCTACAAGATTATGCAATAGGAGGCAAACTTTTGCAAGCAATTAAAGGTCTTTACAAGGATAGTCAGGCAGCAGTTAGAGTTGACGGTAAATTTAGTTAATGGTTCAGAGTAATTTCAGGGGTAAGACAAGGCTGCAACCTGTCTCCACTGTTGTTCATATTATTTATGGATCATATGTTGAAAACAATAGACTGGCTGGGTGAGATTACGATATGTGAACACAAAATAAGCAGTCTTGCATATGCGGATGACTTAGTTGTGATGGCAGATTCGATTGAAAGTTTGCAAAGTAATATTTCAGAGCTAGATCAGAAATGTAAGGACTATGGTATGAAGATTAGCATCTCCAAAACGAAAGTAATGTCAGTGGGAAAGAAATATAAACGGATTGAGTGCCAAATAGGAGGAACAAAGTTAGAACAGGTGGACGGTTTCAAGTACTTAGGATGCATATTCTCACAGGATGGCAACATAGTGAAAGAACTGGAAGCGAGGTGTAGCAAAGCTAATGCAGTGAGCGCTCAGCTACGATCTACTCTTTTCTGCAAGAAGGAAGTCAGTACCAAGACTAAGTTATCTGTGCACCGTTCGATCTTTCGACCAACTTTGTTGTATGGGAGCGAAAGCTGGGTGGATTCAGGTTACCTTATCAACAAGGTTAAGGTTACGGATATGAAAGTAGCTAGGATGATTGCAGGTACTAGTAGATGGGAACAATGGCAGGAGGGTGTCCACAATGAGGAAATCAAAGAAAAACTGGGAATGAACTCTATAGATGTAGCAGTCAGGGCGAACAGGCTTAGATGGTGGGGTCATGTTACACGCATGGGAGAAGCAAGGTTACCCAAGAGACTCATGGATTCAGCAGTAGAGGGTAGGAGGAGTCGGGGCAGACCGAGGAGAAGGTACCTGGATTCGGTTAAGAATGATTTTGAAGTAATAGGTTTAACATCAGAAGAGGCACCAATATTAGCACTGAATAGGGGATCATGGAGGAACTGTATAAGGGGGGCTATGCTCCAGACTGAACGCTGAAAGGCATAATTAGTCTTAAATGATGATGATGATGATGATGATGATGATGATGTACTCCAATGCAATTCTGTCTGTTAACCCACGTCGTAAGTATTGCTTGTATATTTACTACGTTGTTTGTGGTGTCACCGCCAGACACCACACTTGCTAGGTGGTAGCTTAAATCGGCCGCGGTCCATTTAGTACATGTCGGACCCGCGTGTCGCCACTGTGTGATCGCAGACCGAGCGCCACCACAAGGCAGGTCTCAAGATACGGAATAGCACTCGCCCAGTTGTACGACGACATTGCTAGCGACAATACGGACGAAGCATTCCTCTCATTTGCCGAGAGACAGTTAGAATAGCCTTCTGCTAAGTCCATGGCTACGACCTAGCAAGGCGCCAATTGTAACAGTGCATGTATCTTACGAGTCTCATTTGTATAGTCAAGAGAGATGTATCACAAGGAGTGATTAAAAGTCAAGTATATTCCAAAGCTACGTATTTTCTTTATAGCAGTCATAACGTATCTTGTTCCAGACTTGACGCCAGTCGGCGTGTGTGTACGCGTGCAAATCGGCTCCCTTCGCAGTGTGGCGTAACTAGCTTGTTACGCCACAACAATGTTGACACTCACTTTTTCACCCTATGTTCTAAACTCATGACATTTGTGCTATAGGTACTGGAAAATATGATCTGAACCGGTCGCTTGTTATAGAATACTTCTAATATCAACTTACTTACTGGTGTTACCACCAGGGTTGCCGAGAAAGTAATGAACCGCATTTTTTTTCAGTCGAAAGAATGACAGGAATACGAAACGCCAAGTATGTATCATCTGAAGTCTCCTGAGTGAGCGCTCCAAGTTTCAGTCATTTCTGACAGGTGGCGTAGCAGCAGCACAGTTTCAAAATGGCGTCTGTAGGTGATGTACGTCACAAGCAACGAGCCTTCATTGAATTTCTCGTTGAAGAGAAAGAAATTGTGGGAAATATTCACAAACGCTTGTGCAAAGTATATGGAGTAACTGCTGTCGACAGAAGTACAGTTAGTCGGCGGGCACGGAGGGTGAAGTCATCAGAAGGCAGTTCGGCGGAGCTCTACGATTTGCAGAAGTTGGGGATACCATCCACGGCTGTCGCACGTGACACACCTGACTTGTTTGGGCCATTAAAGAATGCCATTCGCTTAACCCTTAACTACTATGGATGGTCTCTCAGACTGCTACAGCTTTTACTTTTTCTTGTGGCATTTCACACACCCCTGTCAGGTGAAGTAGACTCTCCTGTGTACCTTCCTATTGGATGGCACGCTACATGTACCAGAAATCTGGCATTGTTGTTGCAATTTGTTTCTTGTATTTGGGCCTTAAGAGATCTCTAAGACGTACCATAAAGTTTTAATTTTTTTTTTTTTTTTACGTTACTATTTCTCCAGGGTGAGGAGAGAAAGACCGTCTATGCAGCGTTTCCTATGCAAGACTTATGTGGGTCTTCAACAGTGTCTCAGTGAACACTCAGATGAAGACTTTGATGACAGTGATAATAACTCTGATTTCGAGTATTTAGCGATCACGATACTAATTTGGAGAAGGAAACTTTGTGACAGCTGATGACGATGGAGAAGCTTATGTTGTCGGTAAGAACAGACAGACAGATATTTTCGATGGAAAAAACACAAGCTGCTAACTTACGTAAGAACAAAGCAACTCTAACACTGTCTTGCATCTGCCTGGACCACAACAGATCCCGAAAAGTATCTGAGAAAACTTGCTGGTTTTGAGATAAGAGTCTCAAATACATAAGTAAATTTTTGGACAACGAAAATCATCAGCTTTTTGTTGCTTTTGTTTGAAGTGGAAAACAAGGTATCCGTGTCAACAGTGTGGTGTCCTATTTAGTCGGAGAATTGCAGGGGTTGTGCGTGAAATGCATGCAGACTGAAAGCGATTGAAATAAGAGTCTCAAATACATAAGTAAATTTTTGGACAACGAAAATCATCAGCTTTTTGTTGCTTTTGTTTGAAGTGGAAAACAAGGTATCCGTGTCAACAGTGTGGTGTCCCTATTTAGTCGGAGAATTGCAGGGGTTGTGCGCGAAATGCATGCAGACTGAAAGCGATTGAAATTTTAGTCACGGGCTCAGAAGGAAATATATTGTAATAACTTTCTTCTGGCCAAAATTTCTCCTTTGACAGAATTATGGGGTGGAATAATCGCTCTAAGGCTGAAATGATGAGTTCTAAACTGAAAGCTGATTCCAAATATAATTTGTCATAAGTGAAATGTGTTTCTCCATGCAGTCATGTTGCGAATCTGTAATAATATCTCCACGATGATAACCTGTGAGTGAGTAGAGAGGTAACTAGTGCTGTTATTTTATTAATACATAAGGTAAAAATAATCTGGAAATTTTACTGTGTTTTAGTTTTCAAAGTGTTTTAAATTCTACTTTGTTAAAAATAGGAAAATTTCCATAAAGTTTGTTTCCAAAAAGTGTAACGAACAACAGGAAGTCGTGAAAATATGTACTCACCAAAACAGAGGCTTTACACATAAAAAATAAAAAGTTGGTCTGAGAGACCCCTCTGTAGCAATTGTGCTGTTGTCAGCATCCATAGTAGCTAAGGTTTAAGACACTTTGATGACGAGGAGGAGGTGATTCAAACAGTGAAGCACTGGTTCCGCCGCCAGGACAAGGGTTGGTACCGACAGGGCATACACGCCCTTGTTTCGCGGTGGAGGACGGCCATAGAACGCGATGGAGATTACATGGAAAAATAGAGTGTATAAATAAAACACCATTCTTTCGTTTGTGTAACTCTCATTATGGTCAATAAAGAATTGTTGAAAAAAATGCAGTGCATTACTTTCTCGGTAACCATCGTAGATGTCATTTCTAACGTTACAGATAAATTAGTGAGCCCATCACTGGGAGTGAAGTGTTTATAGCTCGCTGCATAAATGTCTAAGTATCTACGTCCGACTTCGAGCTCTTACGGTGTGTTTAGAGAGGTGAGAGAACGGACCAGGAGTGCGCAGTTGTGTTAGGCAAGAGGCACGCGCTTCTGCCGTGCCGTGCCGTGCTGTGCTTTGCTGTTCCCCGTGGCGTGGCACGGCATGTAAACACCGTCGGCCGGACTGCGCAGCGCACAAGCGATGACTAACGGCGACCATTCCCACGAGGGGCGCGCGGAAAACGCCCAGCGTTACGTCACCACGCAAAGTGATTGAGGCCGCTGCGCACCAAACCGCCCGGCTATAGAGTGGAGGCAGAACAGCTTAACAAGACATCCATCTGTGGCTACAGATTTTCCTAGCATTGATGCTTCATATTTACTGAGTAGACATGCCAAAACAATTATTCATCAATCATCAGTCTCTCTCTCTCTCTCTCTCTTACCCCTTAATGATCGAAAAAATACAAGTTTGCTTTTTACTTCAGGTGTAGATGCACAATTTATCACTTCCTTCTGCGCATTGCAGAAACTCGGATGTACACTGAAGTGAAAAAAGTCATGGGACACTTAATAGCGTGTGGGAACTCTTATTGCCTGGCTTACTGCAGCATCTCGACGTGGTATGGACTCAACAAGTCATTAAAGTCCCCTGTAGAAACACTGATCCATGCTACCTCTACAGCCGTCCATAATTCCGGAAGTGTTGCAGGTGCAGGATATTGTATACAAACTGACCTCTCGATTATATCCCATAAATGTTCTATGGGTGACCAAATCATTTGCTCGAATCGCCCAGAATCTTCTCCAAACGAAGTACTCCGTCTTCAGGCCGCAAGTGGCCCATCGGGACCATCCGACCGCCGTATCATCCTCAGATGAGGATGTGGATAGGAGGGGCGTGTGGTCAGCACACAGCTCTCCCGGTCGTTATGATGGTTTTCTTTGACCGGAGCCGCTACTATTCGGTCGAGTATCTCCTCAATTGGCATCACGAGGCTGAGTGCACCCCTCTCCAAACGAAACGCGAACATTTCTGGCCCGGTAACAAGGCGCATTTCATCCATGATAATTACAACGTTGTTTGGTGATATGAAGTTCATGAATGACAACAAATGGTCTCCAAATAGCCCAACATATCCGTTTCCAGTCAATGATCGGTTCAGTCGGACCAGAGGATCCAATAGATTCCATGTAAACACAGCCCACACCATTATGGAGCCGCCACCAGCTTTCTCAGAGTTTATTGACAACTTGCGTCCATAGGTTGGTGGGGTCTGCGTCACAACCGAACCCTACTACCAGCTCTTATCAACTGAAATCAGGACTCCTCTGACCAGGCCATGGTTTACCAGTCGCCTGGGTCACGAGCGCAAGAGAGGCGCTGCACTCGACGTCGTGCCGTTAGCAAAGGCACCCACGCCGGTCTTTTGCTGTCGTAGCCCATTAACGCTAATTTCGGCGCACTGTCCTATGTGATAAGTTCGTCGTAGGTCCCACATTGATTTCAGCGGTTATTTTAAGCAGTGTTGCCCGTCTTTTAGCACTGACAACTCTAGGCAAACTCCGCTGTTCTCCGTCGACCACTGCATTGTCCATGATGAGAGGTAATGCGTGGAATTTGGTATACTCGACCCGCTCTTGACACTGTGGATTCTCGGAATATTAAATTCTGCTAACGATTTCCAAAATGGAATGTCTCACCTTCTAGCTCTAACTACCATTCCGCTTCAATATCTGTTAATTCCCGTCGTGCGGCAATAATCATGTCGGAAACATTTTCACATGAATCCCCTGTGTACAAATGACAGCTCTGCCAATGCACTACCCTTTTATGCCTCGCGTACGCGATACTATCGCCACCTGTATATGTGCATACCGCTATCCCACGACTTTCGTCACCTCAGCGTATATTTAAGTATGAAGAGTAGTTTTAATCTGGAGTAGGCCTAATACAGTTTCGTTTTTTGTATATATCCAGTACTTCGAGATTATAAACAGACCACGCTATAATTGTTAAATAAATAAAATTGTTACGATTATTCCATTTTTCGGCAGAAATAAATAAACTTAGATTTCTTTTTGGAGGGGTCTGCCTTGAACGAAACGCAATTTTGTCTCTTCCTTTAATTCCCACACACGTTTCGCTGAAGTTACAGCATCATCAGTGCGCTTTTTTTTCTTACTAGACTATACGTTCAAGCAAGCCCGGATCTCACCAACCTCTTCGTACTTTTTTTTTTTTTTTTTGTTCTTGTTTCCAAATTTCGTCCCGTTTCATGTAGACTGTTTTTTTTCCGTTTATCTTCCATTCTCAGTTCTATCCGCATTAACGCGCAAGCTGCATTTTCTGCTTCTCTTTTCATACATCTCATTAAGCTAATTACGTCATTTATTTCAGGCTTCGGTTTAGCAAGCTTGTTGTTAATTTTGTGGAGCCAGCCTTCTACAGCGCTGGTCGTTCGATGGCGCAGTTTGTAGCAACTCCAAAGGTTGATAGGGTTTTCTTCATTTTCCGAACCATCTATCAACAAAGTGGTTATAAAAACTCAGAAAGCTTTGGGATATCCGATGCCTGAGAATGTATCTCTAGCCAGCCATCATATACATATTCAGGCTGTAGGAACGCCAGTGCAGCACACGTGCGAGTTTGTTGTCTCACTTCTTCATTTTCTTTGTACTCAAGAGTAAGCTCTAGATCTTGCACTTTTCTCCAGAAAGACTTTTTCATGTAAAAATAACATCCATGCACGTCGGCTGTCGGTGGTACAACTTCATTCTGAAACGTCCCCTTTAAACAATTATACACGACTGTGCTTAAACTGACATACAATATTTTTAGCGCAACGCAATCTGACTTTCAAAAATCCCCACAAAAGAATGGCCCTGACTAACATTAACCTATACGTTTCACAAATCACTTACCTCACAAAAATCTTGGTTACTCGAACTACTGCAATACAGCGAGCACCACTACTGCCAGCTAAATAAAAAATTCAAACTACGGAAGGCACTAACTACTGATAGGCATAGTTAGCAATTGAAAGATGTTAATAGAGAACAAACAATGTATTTACCTTAACAGTCATAATATATATAGTAGTTCATGACATCCAGTGTTACAAATTTCAAAACTCCGCCATCTCTCTCCCCACGTCCACCACTGCTGGCGGCTCACCTCCAACTGCGCAACGCTACGCGCTGTTCACATCCAGCTGCCCAACACTACAATGGCGGACAACAATGCAAACTAGCCACAGACTTCACACAGCACAGCCAGTGATTTTACACAGAGGTGGCGTTACCAATAAAAAAACCTAAACAGCCTACTTACAATTCGCAGAAATCGTTGCTGATTTGAGATCTACGATCACGTTTGCAGGTTTCCATTCTGGAATATTTTCCACCAAATTTTGGAAAAGACGAATGTATGTCTCTTTTCTTTTGTTTGACAATAACGCAAAGCCATCTACATCTACAACCATACTCCGCAAGCCACCTGACGGCGTGTGGCGGAGAACACCTTGAGTACCTCTATCGGTAAGATGCTGGATAGGAGCTTGTCTCATTATTTGTACTCTCAAAGTCGGCGTGAATGGTGTATATTTGCAAAAAATTGTTTGCTGCAGCACTTGAACGTACCATCCATAAAAAAGTCTTGTTCATTTCTCACAGCTTTTCTGCCTGCTCTTCATCTAAAAGGTGTTATCCTTTCTCCTTATTTGTCGTCGCTTAGCAAAAAACTATTGCCATAATTCATGGTTTGCAACTCTGCTTTGAGATCAATTTCTTCTCTTTTCAGCGAATCTCTGTCATTAACCTGCGATTTTTCCTGCCTGTAGTATAAAGTTCCCTTCGTTGCTTGCTGCTCTGGCGTTTCAGTGACAAAATCATACCCTCGATTATGCAGGCAGCAGGCAACCCAGACCCTCTGAATATATTTTGGAAATAGAAGTCCCTTCCTCTCGTGCCCTTTTCTTTGGTTGGTTCAAAGTCTTCCTCAGTTTCTACAGAGCGTCATCCGGAGCTCCACATTGATACTCGAGTAAAACAAGCACCGTCGATCCCTCGCTTTAAGCGTTCCTCGACAGTGGTTTGTTTTCTGTCTTGAACAGCGCCACATCACCATGAGAATAACCTTCATAGTGGGAACATGACTTCCCCGAATGTTTTTGAAACTTCCTTTGTTGTTGTTGTTGTTGTGGTCTTCAGTCCTGAGACTGGTTTGATGCAGCTCTCCATGCTACTCTATCCTGTGCAAGCTTTTTCATCTCCCCGTACCTACTGCAACCTACATCCTTCTGAATCTGCTTAGTGTATTCATCTCTTGGTCTCCCTCTACGATTTTTACCCTCCACGCTGCCCTCCAATACTAAATTCGTAATCCCTTGATGCCTCAGAACATGTCCTACCAACCGATCCCTTCTTCTGGTCAAGTTGTGCCACAAACTTCTCTTCTCCCCAATCCTATTCAATACTTCCTCATTAGTTATGTGATCTACCCATCTAATCTTCAGCATTCTTCTGTAGCACCACATTTCGAAAGCTTCTATTCTCTTCTTGTCCAAACTATTTATCGTCCATGTTTCACTTCCATACATGGCTACACTCCATACGAATACTTTCAGAAATGACTTCCTGACACTTAAATCTATACTCAATGTTAACAAATTTCTCTTCTTCAGAAACGCTTTCCTTGCCATTGCCAGCCTACATTTTATATCCTCTCTACTTCGACCATCATCAGTTATTTTGCTCCCCAAATAGCAAAACTCCTTTACTACTTTAAGTGCCTCATTTCCTAATCTAATTCCCTCAGCATCACCCGACTTAATTAGACTACATTCCATTATCCTCGTTTTGCTTTTGTTGATGTTCATCTTATATCCTCCTTTCAAGATACTGTCCATTCCATTCAACTGCTCTTCCAAGTCCTTTGCTGTCTCTGACAGAAGTACAATGTCATCGGCGAACCTCAAAGTTTTTATTTCTTCTCCATGAATTTTAATACCTACTCCGAATTTTTCTTTTGTTTCCTTTACTGCTTGCTCAATATACAGATTGAACAACATTGGGGAGAGGCTACAACCCTGTCTTACTCCCTTCCCAACCACTGCTTCCCTTTCATGTCCCTCGACTCTTATAACTGCCATCTGGTTTCTGTACAAATTGTAAATAGCCTTTCGCTCCCTGTATTTTACCCCTGCCACCTTTAGAATTTGAAAGAGAGTATTCCAGTCAACATTGTCAAAAGCTTTCTCTAAGTATACAAATGCTAGAAACGTAGGTTTGCCTTTCCTTAATCTTTCTTCTAAGATAAGTCGTAAGGTTAGTATTGCCTCACGTGTTCCAGTGTTTCTACGGAATTCAAACTGATCTTCCCCGAGGTTGGCTTCTACTAGTTTTTCCATTCGTCTGTAAAGAATTCGTGTTAGTATTTTGCAGCTGTGACTTATTAAACTGATAGTTCGGTAATTTTCACATCTGTCAACACCTGCTTTCTTTGGGATTGGAATTATTATATTCTTGTTGAAGTCTGAGGGTATTTCGCCTGTTTCATACATCTTGCTCACCAGATGGTAGAGTTTTGTCAGGACTGGCCCTCCCAAGGCCGTCAGTAGTTCCAATGGAATGTTGTCTACTCCGGGGGCCTTGTTTCGACTCAGGTCTTTCAGTGCTCTGTCAAACTCTTCATGCAGTATCACATCTCCCATTTCATCTTCATCTACATCCTCTTCCATTTCCATAATATTGTCCTCAAGTACATCGCCCTTGTATAGACCCTCTATATACTCCATCCACCTTTCTGCTTTCCCTTCTTTGCTTAGAACTGGGTTTCCATCTGAGCTCTTGATATTCATACAAGTCGTTCTCTTTTCTCCAAAGGTCTCTTTAATTTTCCTGTAGGCAGTATCTATCTTACCCCTAGTGAGACAGGCCTGTACATCCTTACATTTGTCCTCTAGCCATCCCTGCTTAGCCATTTTGCACTTCCTGTCGATCTCATTTTTGAGACGTTTGTATTCCTTTTTGCCTGCTTCATTTATTGCATTTTTATATTTTCTCCTTTCATCAATTAAATTCAATATTTCTTCTGTTACCCAAGGATTTCTACTAGCCCTCGTCTTTTTACCTACTTGATCCTCTGCTGCCTTCGCTACTTCATCCCTCAAAGCTACCCATTCTTCTTCTACTGTATTTCTTTCCCCCATTCCTGTCAATTGTTCCCTTATGCTCTCACTGAAACTCTGTACAACCTCTGGTTCTTTCAGTTTATCCAGGTCCCATCTCCTTAAATTCCCACCTTTTTGCAGTTTCTTCAGTTTTAATCTACAGGTCATAACCTTTTTTTATCGGAACTATTTTGACAGAAGTACACAAATCGTACGATGTCAGCTCTAAGACAGCTGGAACGGTACTAAGGCTGTCTGTTCAGACAGTCGGCTGGAGGAGGTCGATGGCGTCGCAGTTCGGCAGTTTCTGGGGAGCAGGGAGCTCAGGGAAACCACGACGGTCCGGGCGCAGGTAAGCCGTGACACAAAGGGAGCAGGTACTGGGCGCAGGTTTCACGGATTTCTGGCCGGGCGCAAATTTTACTGGGTGCAGTTTTCTTGGATTCGACCCCAACTTATGCTGACTGGCGATCCGGATCAGTGCTTACAAGAAGGTTCTGTTCTGGCTACCTAGACAGTGGATACTCTTAATTCGAACGGTCTGCAGTCTCTAGTTCATGTCTTCTCTCTCCGGCCGTCCGGCACAGAGTTCTCCGAGATATTGCGTCCTCTACATAAACCTCGAAAAAATTAAGATACGCTGACCCCACGAAGCCACATGACTGCCAAAGTGGCCGGTCATGGATCTTAGCGCTAATCAGAGTAGTACAAATGGACGCACACGATCCCTCCAAAACTCCACTAGAAATGCGACTCCAATCGAAAGGCCTGTCGCCAAAAACTAGCGGCGCCTTGTTACGTCAGCAAGAGTCACCAGATCTCTGTCAGTAAGCTTGCTCTTTTAAAGTGTTTGTGGAATGACCGCAGCATGGGAAGAGTGACACAGCAAAACATTGTGCCTGTATGAGTTGCCATCTTAGTGAACACCCAGCTGCCGCTGACCCGCGATTCTAAGAACGCAACGATACCAAGCCCGAACGCCCCGGCCCAGGCGCCGTGGTGCCGCAAAAAGATTCCAAAGAATCCTTGTTGCCTTTCCTCTGGCTCTGGCCGAGAGAAAGCCGAGGGCGCCTTTGAAAGAGAGCGTCCCCCCCCCCCTCCCCTCCCCCAGCCACTGCTGTTGTCATCTGGGCCCGACCTTCCTGGAACCAGCGGACACGGCCGCGCACAACTACCCTGCCTCACCCGCCTCTCCCCACAGAATGTACATCAACGGATCTTCGAAAGTATAGAAAATGGAGGAAGACCCATCACCTGATTTAATTCGAGCGAAGGGTAATTAAAGCCCTTGATAACCTATCACATTCCTATCATCATCCCCTGAGAGGGAAATTAAAGAAATAAATGACAGAGAACAAGCCAAAAGGATTTGGAAATTCTCAGCTGCAACTCCTAATAAATGTTGGCAGCTAAGCTAATTCAAAGTCTGTTAACAAGGTAGTTAAATTTTATCACGTCCATAATTCTGCTTCTAATAAGTAATTTCGTAACTGTGCACACGTCCAACTCTACAAGTCCCACACGGCAGTCCAGTATACTACGCCCCACAAAGAAGATACCAAGTTCTTTCCTTATCACAATCAAAAGTCTGTTTTCTACACAACGCCCCAAACGTAACTCCAACTACGGTATGCTAACCCACGACGACTTAGCGTGCTCGTTTCTGACTGGTAGCAACTTCTACTGCTTACCTCCTAGCCGCTACAACCATTGCAGTGGTGTGCGCTTAAGAAGGCACAATGGCAAGGGCGTTGTACCACAGGATGCTTCAGCCATGATTTTCATTCTGCCATGTCTGATTGTCACGTGGTCTTTGGACTGCTCTTGCAACGTTAACACATGAAATAACCCTGTTTTAGCAGTAGCACGGAAAGTGGCTAGTAAACTGCACACTCCAAGTGCTGGAATAGATTGTCCACTGTATGCTGGCAACTGGTTACACAGTTGCTAGAAGAGTGGGCTACTGAGTCATTCCTACATAGTGCAGTTGAGCAGCATACCAGTAACACCAGTATTTAAGGGGGGTAGGACGTCAAACTGGCCGACTTGGAGCAGGAGAGGCACCACAGGACATTTTAATTTCCACTGTCTATACTTTTACAAATAAATTCATAAAACTTTGTCAGCATGACCAGGAAGGATTCAGGATTCACGCTCATAGCAGTGGAAGTTCAAAAACATAACAAAAAATATTTTTTTTACATGTGAAATGTCATCACTTTTTCACTTACTATTGGCTGCATTCGTTGCTATAGGTACACTTTTCTTCATAAGTAAGAGAGATTCTTCGATGAATTTTGCACAGCATATAGACCATACTTACAGACCTATGAAACTGTAGAATTTTCTAAAACTATTAAAAACTGTGCTAAAAATTGAGATAATTAACCATAAAATTTGAGTTTTTTCTAAACATGATGTTTAAAATGTAACAGCCCATTCATTTGTTCATTAATTAAATAAATTCTAGAGTTTCATACACCTGTAAGTATGGTTTGTATGCTGTGCAAAATTCATCGAAGAATCTCTCTTACTTGTGAAGAAAAGTGTACCTATAGCAACAAATGCAGCCAATAGTAAGTGAAAAAATGATGAAATTTCACACGTAAAAAAATTTATTGTGTTATACTTTTGAACTTACATTGGTATGGGTTTGAATCCTGAATCCTTCCTGGCCCTGTTGACAAAGTTTTATGAATTTATTTGTAAAAGTATGGACAGTGAAAATTAAAATGTCGTGTGGTGCCTCTCCTGCTCCAAGTCGGCCCGTTTGACGTCCTACCCCCCTCAACTGAAAATTAAACACACTTGTTGAAGACACGCAACCGAATATACAACTTCTTGGACTGCAGACTGATGATCTAAAAGTGTGTCCTGCCAATCTGAATAAACATCAACAGGATCGGATCCGCAGACCGCTGCGCAGCAGACATACATACACCTCATTAGAATCAATATCTGATGAGAATGTGAAAGGTGCCTAAAGCCATCTATACTTATATATATCGACTGTATGTGGCTTTGTTTGCCACAAGTGAAACACTTGGATTTGGGCTCGGGCACTGTGCTCCACCATGTGTTTGAAAGCTACGTGGGCAGGACTTCCGTGATTGTGCAGCCTGTGCTGTGGTCCGACGGTGCGACCTAGATGCTGGGCAATGTCTGATCTGAGCGGTGAGGGAGGGTAGGGGGTGGGGGAGCTGGCCCCTGAACTGTCTTGCTCTTGACAACGGATATTGCAGATGCTTGAAAATCATGCTCAGTTACATCGACAGTGTCCTGTGACTCAATAATTGACAATGCTGTGCTGGGGTCAGGGTTTGGATGCCTGGGTATGGCAGCATGAACACGGAAATAAGTGACGTTCTGAGTAATTGCACCCCTCATCATTATCTGCCTGTAACGTAACGCACATGAACACTGAAGCGGACGTTGTCTAGTAAGGTCCCGAAGTTCTATTACCCACTGTTTGCAGGACTGTTCTGGCTGCTGTTTTAATCTGAAAAGCTGATAACGAGCAGCCGCTACATGCACTTCAGACTTAAAACGATTTGACAGTCTGTCAGCTAACTCGTCGTAGGGAATCTCATGAGGTTGGCGATTTGGAAACAGTTTTACTACCAGCAAGAATACACCTGGGCCTAAAGTGGAGAGAAAATGGCAAAGATGTTGGTTAGCTTTATGCCATAGGCGTTGAATTGCGCCATCAGCTGCGCAACATAATCAGCTCAGACTTCGCTTTGCCCCAGAAACTCTCTGAGTTTAGGCGCTTTCAGCGTTTGTTGAGTCGTTTCCAAACTGAACAGGCTGGGATGGCAGTCATTGTGCTGCCTCATTTCCTTGCAGGATTTGTAATAACTGTTCAGTCCTTTGTCCCTGCAGTTGTATAGCTTGCATTAAAGACACTTCTGAAAGAGACATCGTGAACACTCAACATAACAACACACACAAACAGAAACATGGTACTGATGCAAGAGAGGGTGAGTTACACAGTATGCCACAATGAGCTAATTGAGAGCTGTATCCTCGGCTTCACTTTACATCTCGTGTACGACTTCTTTAACACAGCGGTAAGTAGTCATAATACATTTAGTTAGAACACTCTGAATCAATAATACTTTACTAATCACAACAAACCTTACGTTTTTCCTCGGCTCGGCTGTAAATATAAAACTGCACTCATGGACTTGCGGTTCAGGACACACTAAATGAGCCACGATTACTGTGTGGCGAATTGATACTAGTTCAGAGTGGCTGTACTGTCACTGGACAACACTAGTTAGTAGACATTTGTTGACACAGTTCTGAGAGCGATGGCGCGTAAGCACAGTTCACAGGAGACAGAAGTCTCTTCACTCCCCAACAGTCGATAAGGGGTGTGTCACGGCGAGTAGACAGCACGACGACGTTACTCCGACAGGAACTTTCTGCATGTGGGCGGGATCCGACCTCGAACAGAGCTGCCCTCCTGAACTGCCCTGCTGACCTCTGGCGATGTTATTTCAAGACAGGGGCGCGGCGGTGGCGCCTAAGAACCGTAGGAGGCCCGGTTTCTGCCTAGAATCTCATTGGCGCCTCGTGACACTGCTTTGCTGTGCGGTATCTCTGTCGTGGTCGATACTTCTTGCGCCGTTCTCGGTACTCGGCGACACCGCTGGCACATCCTGATATAAAAACAGTAACCCATATGGTATAACGCCTGCAAATAATGAGGTTATCGGTTTGATGAAGGACGAGGCGAGTGGGTTGCCGACTGTGATGTTTCTAGGACTCCACTCTAAAAATGTGTGCCTACTGTACAGAGTCAGATGCCATGCTAGTGTGGCCTAAGGGTGTGCGATGTGCACCCACAGCGATTCTCGTGGCTGAAGATGATGTGTCATGTCCGCTTTCTGGTGCAGATGATGCTCCACACTTAGTGTGCCCAGCCAATTTTTAATCATAAGCTTATGTCGTACACACTGTGACGCATCTGCACATCAGCCTGTCATGTCATGGTGATAAGCGAGTCATTTGCGAGTACAAGACTACTATACTCACATTACATCAGAGTGTGGATATGCACATTGTGAGTGTATGCACTGTATACAACATATATATATATATATGTTGTATACAGTGCATACACTCACAATGTGCATATCCACACTCTGATGTAATGTGAGTATATATATATATATATATATATATATATATATATATATATATATATATATATATTAGTCTTGTCCTTGCAAATGACTCGCTTATCACTATGACATGACAGACTGATGTGCAGATGCATCACAGTGTGTACGACATCAGCTTATGATCCAAAATTGGCTTGGCATACTAAGTGTGTAGTATCATCTGCACCAGAAAACGGACATGACACATAACCTTCAGACATGAGAATCACTGTGGGTGCACATCACACACCCTTTGGCCACCCTAGCATGGCGTCGACTCTGTACAGTATGCACACATTTTTAGAATGGAGACCTACAAACATCACAGTCAGCAACGCATTCGCCTCGTCCTTCATCAAACCGATAATCTCATTGTTTGCAGGCGTTATACCATGTGGGTTACTGGCTTTATATCAGGATGTGCCAGCGGTGTCGCTGAGCACCGAGATCGGCGCAGGAAGTATCGACCATGGCAGAATGGCAGAGAATATGGGCGGCAAAGCAGAGTATATATATATATATATATATATCTATATATATATATATATATATATATATATATATATATATATTTCGTTAGTTCATATGTCAGTGTCCTGCAGGTGTCCATGCGTGTAACTTCATGTGCAATTTTCTGAAGCCCATAGTAATCAGTACTGTTTCGAAATCATGGTCTTTTTTATGATTGTTCTGTTGTGTCGTTTCTTAGGGCAACTTACTGTATAATACTGAGAATAACTGTGTTAGAAGTGATTAGTTAGGTTATCAAGTGAGGCTAGTTTCTTAGGTGAAGTTTATTTCCGCTACATCTACATCTACATGGCTACTCTGCAAATCACATTTAAGTGCCTGGCAGAGGGTTCATCGAACCACCTTCTTAAAATACTCTATTATTCCAGTCTCGTAAAGCGCGCGGGAAGAATGCACACCAGTATCCTTCCGTACGAGCTCTGATTTCCTCTATTTTATCTTTATGATCGTTCCTTCCTATGTAAGTCGGTGTCAACAAAATATTTTCGCATTCGGAGGAGAAAGTTGGTGATTGGAATTTCGTGAGAAGATTCCGTCGCCCAAATCCTGTATCATTTCTGTGACACTCTCTCCCTTATTATGCAATAATACAAAACGTGCTGCCTTTCTCTGAACTTATTCGATGTACTCAGTCAGTCCTATCTGGTAAGGATCCCACACCGGACAAGCGTAGTGTAGGCAGTCTCCTTAGTAGGTCTGTTACATTTTCTAAGTGTCCTGCCAATGAAACACAGTCTTTGGTTAGCCCTTCCCACAACATTTTCTATGTGTTCCTTCCAATTTAAATTGTTCGTAATTGTAAATCCTAGGTATTTAGTTGAATTTACGGCTTTTAGATTAGACTGACTTATCGTGTAACCGAAGTTTAAAGCGTTCTTTTTAGCACTCATGTGGATGAGCTCACACTTTTCGTTATTTAAGGTCAACTGCCACTTTTCGCACCATTTCGATATTTCTTCTAAATCGTTTTGCAGTTTGTTTTGATCTTCTGATGACTTTATTAGTACTGCAAACAACCGAAGACGGCTGTTCAGATTGTCTCCCAAATCGTTTATATAGATAAGGAACAGCAAAGGGCCTGTAACACTACCTTGGGGAACGCCAGAAATCCCTTCTGTTTTACTCGATGACTTTCCGTCAATTACGACGAACTGTGACCTCTCTGACAGGAAATCACAGATCCAAACACATAACTGAGACGATATTCCATAAACACACAATTTCACTACGAGCCGTCAGTGTGGTACAGTGTCGAAAGCCTTCCGGAAATCCAGAAATACGGAATCGATCTGAAATCCCTTATCAATAGCACTCAGCACTTCATGTGAATAAAGAGCTAGTTGGGTTTGACAAGAACGATGTTTTCTAAACCCATGTTGACTGTGCGTCAATAGACCGTTTTCTCCGAGGTAATTCATTACGTTCGAACACAATATATGTTCTAAAATGCTGTTGCATATCGACGTTAACGATATGGGCCTGTAATTTAGTGGATTATTCCTACTATCTTTCTTGAATATTAGTGTGACCTGAGCAACTTTCCAGTCTTTGGGTACGGATCTTTCGTCGAGCGAACGGTTGTATATGATTGTTAAGTATGGAGCTAATGCATCAGCATACTCCGAAAGGAACCTAATTGGTATACAGTCTGGACCAGAAGACTTGCTTTTATTAAATGATTTAAGTTGCTTCACTACTCCGAGGATATTTACTTCTACGTTACTCATGTTGGCAGCTGTTCTCGATTCGAATTCTGGAATATTTACTTCGTCTTCTTTTGTGAGGGCATTTCGGAAGGCTGTGTTTAGTAACTCTGCTTTGGCAGCACTGTCTTCGATAGTGTCTCCATTGCTAACGCTCAGAGAAGGCATTGATTGTTTGTTGTCGCTAACATACTTCACATACGACCAGAATCGCTTTGGATTTTCTGCCAGGTTTCGAGACAAAGTTTCGATGTGGAAACTGTTATAAGCATCTCGCATTGAAGTCCGCGCTAAATTTCGCTTTCGCTACTTCCGCTTTTCCATGAAACTTGATACCGCATTGCCTAATTTGGCTGGCGACCCCATGTATTTAGAATTGCAGCTTACTTTCGTATCAGCAGAATGTCAGTTCAAAACCCGTTTACTTTGCTGTTCTTACTGTTTCACTAACTTCGCGATTACGAAATCATAGTCAGATTCCTTGTCATTAGGTGCTGTTACAGTCAGCCAAAACACTTCACAGAAGGTTAACTTTATCGGCGACTGCCAATTTGGTAAGGGCCGGTCGCGTTACAAAGTGTAATGGCGTTAATTTGGAGGTAGACTTTAACCTACGTAAAAGTAGCAATGTTTCCCTTTCAATGTTTCCCTTTTATCTTCTGACTGTTGCGAAGAAAAACATCTCATAATTGACTTCCTTTACCCCCTTCCGCTTTTTTTAATAATATATAACTTTTCTGTCTTCGACGCCAAGTATTGCTATATTTGGAGGTAGACTTTAACCTACATAAAATGAGCAATTTTTCCTAAAAAATCTTCTGCCTGTTGCGAAGAAAAACATCTCACAATTGAGTTCCTTTACCCCCTTCCGCTTTTTTTTAGTAATATAAAAGTTTTCTCTCTTCGACGCCAAGTATTTTTATAAATATATGCAGACTGCATATATTTATTGCTGTTCGTACCGGCGTGCTAGTGGTAGACAAGTATTTTCTGTCTGACAACGGTGGAAAAGCCATTGAAACCGGTCGTATGTTTGTAGAGATACACTGCAATAGAGGCAGAAAAAAATTTATATCACTAGCTTGTTTGCTTAGAAGTAACTGAATGATCTTTGGTCGATGGTAAATGTCCTTCAGCTGTGAAATAGATATCGTAACTTTTGGTCAGTTGCGAGCAATCACTCTGCTGAGATGTCTCTTTGAGAGATATCTGTGTCAGCCAGAATAGTTTACTGTCTTTCAAGCTTTTGAAGTCCGACTGGAAGCTATCAGTAATACGAAGAAGGAAAATATATTTGCAGGAGAAGGATCTAGGTCGCATGAACCACCTTGAGGCCACTGATTCAGCATTCAGGGCGAACAGAAATATCTGCAGCTACAGTTGTGGCCTTCCAGCATTCTCGCTGATGGCATCTCCAGCAGACAAGAATGCCGGGCAGAAGGGTAGTGGAAGAACTGGGCTCGTTGCGCGCGACATATTTTTAAATGATTTTGATATGATTTATTAAACATTAAATTCTATATAAGACAAATATTTCAGTTGTGCTGGCCGGCCCTATTGCATCAGACTGCCAATTCAACATTTAAGTAAATCAAAATACTAAACAAGGTAACAATCAAATTCGTTTTAAGGATGATTAGCTAATACATTACAACAATTTCAAAAATAAACATTCATTAAGTAAGACTGACAATACAAACTGTAGAATAAATGATGGGTACTTACTTGCTTTCGTGACAACAAATAACCTCCATAAGATCAGCTAGAGTGGCAGGTTAATTATGGATTTTATAGTAAATATCAGCCAGGACGTGAAGAAGATTTCACCGAGAGAATATCAACGTAGCGACACGCTACTTAAGGCTGCGCTATAGCCGATGGCAGTGGTAAACAACAAAATAATTCAATTAATCAGATTACTTTGAATAACAACCGGCCCGGAATACGCGAACTGGCAAAAACAAGTGAAGTACCTGATAGTCGCTGAAAAGGACACTGAGATGTCTCGTACTCTTGTGAGGCAGCGTTAGCAACAACTGGCAGAGTTTGAAAGGGCTCCTTGTGGGCCTCCATTGGTTGGCTGGTCGAATATCTGGATTTGTGGGGCATTCGGATGTCACAGGGCCCAACGTTGGATTGCATGGGAATTTGAGGGCAGGCTTATCCGTCTTCGAGTTTCTGATCGACAACGTCTGACTTCCCCAATCCAGAATCGCCGAATTGTGCAACAAGCCCACCGTAACCTCTCACATCCGTACCCGCTAGTTGAGACCACTTAATGGACACCTTGTAAGAGGTCCACGACTAAGGAATTTATTGCTAGTGCACTCGAACAGATGTAATTTCGATGGATTGCTCACGCGCTGCCTGCGATATATAAGCTATAAGAGAATCTCAGACCAGAGAGGAGTGTTGGCTGCAGTAAGAGCAGTGTCAGTAGGAGTAAGTAGTAGCCAGCAGTCGGGTGAATGGAGTTGGTGACACCGGTCGTGGGGAGCGACGGCGGTGCCTGAGCGATGTAGTGTAAGGTAAAAGCAGCCGTGCGCATTTGTAATTTGTTACAACTAAATTTGTACTATTCTTATATCAAGTCCCATGTAAATGTTTCAAAAAATCTTTTAATAATAATCTTTTTTTTAAAATTAACTTTTTGACAATCATTCATCTGAATTTAAAGAATCTGCTAATTTCTGCAATCCATGGTCATCCTGATTATCGTAAAGAAAAATCAGTTGTTTCTTTCTATACATGACAAATCTAGCGGCCATCATTCCACTGGGCTGTGCCAGAAAAATTTCTTATACGAACAGATATATCCGCGTTATCCGGCGACTTAATTGAGGTAAGAATTTTCAATTTATTCAGTACGATCTTTCAGGGCCATGACGCAGCACTGCTGACGTCCAAATTTACCAGTTTAGATTCACAGGCAGTTAATTATTGAAAGGTAACATATGAGTCACATTTTTTATTGATAGATTAGTCACATTTTATTATTGGTAGGTTATGGAATTTATCTGTTTGGACGTTACAATATGATTCCCTGTAGAAACTAAATTTTTATTTAATTCACCAGAAATGCTCAGAAAATGATTTTTAAATACTGTACATGTTTCCCAGGACATGTGGCCTGTGCTTGAAAGAAAAATAGTGTCATAATGATCTCTCCACTGGCGAAAGATCCCGGAATAGTCACCCATTCGGATCTCTGGGAGCGGACTGCCAAGGGGGAGGCGATCATAAGAAAAAGAATGAATAATCAACGAAAGGATAACGTTCTACGAGTCGGGCCGTGGAACGTCAGAAGCTTGAATGTGGTAGGGAAACTCGAAAATCTGAAAAGGGAAATGCAAAGACTCAGTCTAGATATAGTAGGGATCAGTGAAGTGAAATGGAACAAAGATAAGTATTTCTGGTCAGATCAGTGTAGGGTTGTTCCTATCAGAATCGACAGCTAACCAGCAGCGACAACGATATTTAAGGTACACTTGCCGACGTCGCAAGCTGAAGTTGAAGAGACAGAGGAAGTATATGAGCATATTGAAAGGGTAATACGGTACTTTAAAGGGAGATGAAAATCTAATAATGGGGGACTGGAATGCAGTTGTAGCGGAAGGAGTAGAAGAAAAGGTTACAGGAGAATAAAGGCCTGGGACAAGGAATGAGAGAGGAGAAACACTAATTGAGTTCTGTAACGAATTTCAGCTAGTAATAGCGAATACTCTGTTCAAGAATTACAAGTGGAGGAGGTATACTTGGAAAAGGACGGGTGATATGGGAAGATTTCATTTAGATTACAATATGGTCAGAAAGAGATTCCAAAATCAGATACTGGATTGTAAGGCTTACCTACGAGCACATATGTACTCAGACAACAATATAGTAGTGATGAAGAGCAGGCTGAAGTTTAACGCATCAGTCAGGCAGTCAGGAATAAACAATACTCAAAGAAGTGGGATACGGAAGTACTAAGGAATATCGAGACACGCTTGAAGTTCTCTAAGGCTACAGATACAGCACTAAGGACTAGCTCAGTAGGCAGTACAGCTGGAATGGACATCTCTAAAAAGAGCCATCACTGAAGTTGCAAAAAAAAGCACAGGATCAAGGAAGATAACTGCGAAGAAATACTTCAGTTGATCGTTAAAAGGAGGAAGTACAACAATGTCCCGAGAAACTCAAGAATACAGAATTACAAGTCGCTGAGGAATGAAATAAATAGGAAGTGCAGCGAAGCTAAGACGAAATGGCTGCACGAGAAATGTGAAGAAATGATAGTCGGAAGGACAGACTCAGCATACAGGAAAGTCAAAACAACCTTCGGTGACATTAAAATCAAGGGTTGTAATATTGTAGTCTTTATGAGGGGGAAGATCTGTCAGAAATGATAAAAGAAGAAACAGGAGTCGATTTAGAACAGTTCAGGGATCCAGTATTAGAATCAGAATTTAATAGAGCTTTGGAGTACTTAAGACCAAATAAGGCAGAAGGGATAGTTAACATTCCATCAGAGTTTCTAAAATCGTTGGAGGAAGTACCAACAAAACGACTGTTCACGTTGGTGTGTAGAATTTATGAGTCTGGCGACATACCATCTGACTATCGGAAAAATATTATCCACACAATTCCGAAGACTGCAAGAGCCGACAAGTGCGAGAATTATCGCACAATCAGCTTAACAGTCCACCCATCAAAGTTGCTGACAAGAATAACATACAGAAGAATGAAAAAGAAAATTAAGGATGTGCTAGATAATGATCAGTTTGGCTTTAAAGGCATGAGAGAGGCAATTCTGACGTTGCGGTTGATAAGGAAGCGAGACCAAAGAAAAGTCGAGACACTTTCATACGATTTGTCGACCCGGAAAAAGCGTTCGACAATGTAAAATAGTACAAGATGTTAGAAATTCTCACAAAAATAGGGGTAAGCTATAAGGAGAATGGTAATGTATAATATGAACAAGAGCCAAAAGGGAAAAATAAGAGTGGACAACCAAGAACGAAGTGCTCGGATTAAAAAGGGTGTAAGACAGGGATGTAGTTTTTCGCCCCTACTGTTCAATCTGTACATCGAAGAAGCAATGATGGAAATAAAAAAAAAAGGTTCAGGAGTGGAATTAAAATTCAAGGTGAAAGGATATGAAGCCTGAGTGAAAGTGAAGAAGAATTATATGATCTGCTGAATGGCATGAACAATCTAATAAGTACAGAATATGGATTGAGAATAAACCGAAGAAAGATGAAAGTAATGAGAATTAGCAGAAATGAGAAAAACGAGAAACTGAACATCGGCATTGATGTTCACGAGGTTGATAATGTTAAGGAATTCTGCTACCTAGGCAGTAAAATAACCAATGATGGACGGAGCAAGGAGGGCATCAAATGCAGACTAGCAATGGCAAAAATGGCATTCCTGCCCAAGAGAAGTCTACTAGTATCAAACATAGGCCTTAATTTGATGAAGAAATCTCTGAGAATCTACGTCTGGAGTACAGCATTGTATGGTTCTGAAATATGGACTGTGGGAAAGCCGAAACAGAGTAGAATCGAAGCATTTGAGATATGGCACTACAGACGAATTTTGAAAATTAGTAGGACTGGTAAGGTAAGGAATGAGGAGGTTCGGCGCTGAATCGGAGAGGAGAGGTATTGTGGAAAACACTGACACGGAGAAGGAACAGGATGCTAGGACATCTGTTAATATATGAGGAAATGACTTCCAAGGTACTAGAGGGCGCTGTAGAGGGCAAAAACTATAGAGGAAGACAAAGATTGGAATACTCAAAGGGTACAGTACCGCCCGACATTGAAAATAGGTACAACATTCTTCGTTATTCTTGTCAGAACAACATATTTTTTGTAATAATAACTCAATTTCACTTAATACACCGAAGCCGGATACCAGTGTAGGAAAGAATGACAATTTATTTATTTAATTGATCACATGTGCACTCCCACAAAATAAATCCTGTTATGGATTGGCAAGAGGGCCAACCCACTAATGTAAGAGGAAGCCGACAGGCACGCGTTTTAGCTCACGCAGGCTGGCGTGAGGTCTGGAACAGGACAAGGAAGTTAGACTAGAAAAAAAGGATGTAGCTGGTGGAATACTTAACTTTAATCCATTAATGTTGAACGTAGCTCTTGTCTGTACATTATTTACAATATCAATAGCAACTGATAATGGCGCCTTGCTAGGTCGTAGCAAATGACGTAGCTGAAGGCTATGCTAACTATCGTCTCGGCAAATGAGAGCGTATTTTGTCAGTGAACCATCGCTGGCAAAGTCGGCTGTACAACTGGGGCGAGTGCTAGGAAATCTCTCTAGACCTGCCGTGTGGCGGCGCTCGGTCTGCAATCTCTGATAGTGGCGACACGCGGGTCCGACGTATACTAACGGACCGCGGCCGATTTAAAGGCTACCACCTAGCAAGTGTGGTGTCTGGCGGTGACACCACAAATCCCTACATGCAATTTGGTGAGGTCTGCGAAATGAATGAATCTCTGCTAACCACAGATAGTGAATGTGCAATATATGATCATCTTTGAGACGGTACTTTGGTCACCTTTGGTGGAACCAAAGAGATGAAATTTACCTTAGCTTTGAGCGCCTGAAATGTGGCTGACCAATGGGTAGCATGGTCTTCCCCCACCTCGACAGAGGTGCGAGATGACCTGAAGAACGGCCATGTTTCAGCACTCTGCCGCTGGATCTAGTGTTGGTAAGACCTGTCTTAGGTGTGCTCCGTAAAGACGAAAGAGTGGAGACATGGTATGCATGTGAAATACTTAAGAGTAGTTTGGAATAATAATTTCTCTATTTCAAGAACTTTTGCGGGGAGAATTAAATGTCAGGCAGGTAATATTAATGGGATCGTAGCAATCATCGGAAGTGACCAACGGTCACAATGAAACCACGTGTAGCAATAAGTTGAAATACTTCCGAGTGCTTGAGTTAAGCCGAATTACTAGCGTGTGTACTATAAGTTGGAAATATGCAAGAAATGGCGTGTGCAGGACTTGAAATTAGAGACGAGTACTTCCACGTGGTGAGTACTGTGTGAGTCTCAATCTGTGTATGAGACAAAGGATAAAGAAAAGTACTTGTCCATGGTATCAGTTGAGGACTCGCGTGTATGATGAACATGTTCTTAATATTACTTTGCGTGTTATGTTTCCGTGTGACGCTTGATTCAAACTATAATACTCTGAGAGTGAAGCAAGGTGAGTCAGCCGTCTATCCAGCAACGCCACTTGGCTTGCATTGCACAGGAAGACGTGCATATAGCCACCAGAGTTCGTAGTAGGAAAGAAAAGTTACGAAGTGGGGCAGTGTCGTGTGAAACTGGGATGAATTTTAATTGAAGTGGGAAAGCTGAAAGTGATGTGATTATATCGTTGTGACTATTCCTTGTTTTGTATTGTATGTTGCCAGTGTGATGTGTTTCATGAAATTTAAGTATGTGTGGTTGGTATGGGAGAGTAACAAGATAGTTTCAGAGGCAGTGGGTTATGCATGTTCCTTTTTGTACCACTCGGTCTGAAGGAAAGTTTCGTGATGATAGGTGTGAGAGTCGAAGTGTGAGATACAGCAAAAGATCCACCATCCTATCCAGAAAGTGCACTGTAGCGTTAAATAATTACGAGACCATAAGATAGAGAGTCACCAATGTAAAGCCATCCCCACTGGGCGGAATTTCTCATGTGTTATTGTTGTAGGTTATAGAATTTGTGTGTTTAGGTTATAGAATTTATCGGAATAAATAAGATAGTGAAAAGAAAAAGATTGGTGGCCTTTTCCTTCGAATAGTATGTTGTCATGATAACCAGAATTTGTAATGTGTGCCCCATTCATATTCAGTGCGATGGCCACGTGTTGATCAAAGCCGTTGAATAAGAAAGAAAATGTGGTATTGCCAGTACGTAGTGAACAATCACAGTTGTGTAAATTTTGAATAGTCAGATGTGCATTATCCGTTTCCGTTGGTTAATATTCAAACAGAAGAATAATTTGTAACTTAATTGTGAGTACTAGAGCTCATGATACTTGATAAATAAAAAATGAATCCACTCGCTTGGCAGACCACTCATCTTGCAGGCCTGACTGCTTGATGCCACAGTATGAGCAAGGCATGTGGGTGCCTCTCAATACATCCAGCAAATAATTGAGGACTTAGTTTGCAAGTGCTACTCTAAGATGAAGAGGTTGTCACATGAGAGGAATTAGCAGCGAGCCGCATCAAACCAGTCAGAAGACTGACGAAAAAAAAGAGGAATCGTTATTTTCTTAGTGTAAAGGAAAATTGAGCCATAAGACATTAGTGAATTCAACTATAGAATGCAAGAAGTTTTACCCGTTTTTAAAGTTTACGTCTTATCCTGTTAAATTTCTTTTCCATGCTTCATCTGTGGCGTTACTTTAGTTATATCACGTATGATATTGTGTTGTTCACTTGAAATGGAAATAAAATCTCCGTTGTGCGCTCACTGATCCACTTATAAAGTTACTGTTACATTTTCGTTTTTGAAACTTATAGATACAACGTTGTCTCTATTCTTTATGAAACGTTTTTTCATACAGATATTTGAGACGTGCATTATGTGGTGTCACCGCCAGACACCACACTTGCTACGTGGTAGCCTTTAAATCGGCCGCGGTCCGTTAGTATACGTCGGACATGCGTGTCGCCACTATCAGTGATCCCCCCCCCCCCCATGAACTATGGACCTTGCCGTTGGTGGGGAGGCTTGCATGCCTCAGCGATACAGATGGCCGTACCGTAGGTGCAACCACAACGGAGGGGTATCTGTTGAGAGGCCAGACTAACGTGTGGTTCCTGAAGAGGGGCAGCAGCCTTTTCAGTAGTTGCAAGGGCAACAGTCTGGATGATTGACTGATCTGGCCTTGTAACAATAACCAAAACGGCCTTGCTGTGCTGGTAATGCGAACGGCTGAAAGCAAGGGGAAACTACGGCCGTAATTTTTTCCCGAGGGCATGCAGCTTTACTGTATGATTAAATGATGATGACGTCCTCTTGGGTAAAATATTCCGGAGGTAAAATAGTCCCCCATTCGGATCTCCGGGCGGGGACTACTCAAGAGGATGTCGTTATCAGGAGAAAGAAAACTGGCGTTCTACGGATCGGAGCGTGGAATGTCAGATCATTTAATCGGACAGGTAGGTTAGAAAATTTAAAAAAGGAAATGGATAGGTTAAAGTTAGATATAGTGGGAAATAGTGAAGTTCGGTGGCAGGAGGAACAACACCTCTGGTCAGGAGACTACAGGGTTATAAACACAAAATCAAATAGGGGTAATGCAGGAGTAGGTTTAATAATGAATAGGAAAATAGGAATGCGGGTAAGCTACTACAAACAGCATAGTAAACACATTATCGTGGCCAAGATAGAAACGAAGCCCACACCTACTATAGTGGTACAAGTTTATACGCCAACTAGCTCTGCAGATGACAAAGAAATTGAAGAAATGTATGATGAAATAAAAGAAATTATTCAGATAGTGAAGGGTGACGAAAATTTAATAGTCATGGGTGACTGGAATTCGGTAGTAGGCAAAGGGAGAGAAGGAAACGTAGTAGGTGAATATGGATTGGGGCTAAGAAATGAAAGAGGAAGTCGCCTGGTAGAATTTTGCACAGAGCACAACTTAATCATAGCTAACACTTGGTTTAAGAATCATGAAAGAAGGTTGTATACATGGAAGAACCCTGGAGATACTAAAAGGTATCAGATAGATTATATAATGGTAAGACAGAGATTTAGGAACCAGGTTTTAATTTGTAAGACATTTCCAGGGGCAGATGTGGACGCTGACCACAATCTATTGGTTATGAACTGTAGATTAAAACTGAAGAAACTTCAAAATGGTGGGAATTTAAGGAGATGGGACCTGGATAAACTGAAAGAACCAGAGGTTGTACAGAGTTTCAGGGACAGCATAAGGGAACAATTGACAGGAATGGGGGAAAGAAATACAGTAGAAGAAGAATGGGTAGCTTTGAGGGACGAAGTAGTGATGGCAGCAGAGGACCTAGTAGGTAAAAAGACGAGGGCTAGTAGAAATCCTTGGGTAACAGAAGAAATATTGAATTTAATTGATGAAAGGAGAAAATATAAAAATGCGGTAAATGAAGCAGGCAAAAAGGAATACAAACGTCTCAAAAATGAGATCTACAGGAAATGCAAAATGGCTAAGCAGGCATGGGTAGAGGACAAATGTAAGGATGTAGAGGCTTATCTCACTAGGGGTAAGATAGATACTGCCTACAGGAAAATTAAAGAGAACTTTGGAGATAAGAGAACCACTTGTATGAACATCATGAGCTCAGATGGAAACCCACTTCTAAGCAAAGAAGGGAAAGCAGAAAGGTGGAAGGAGTATATAGAGGGTCTATACAAGGGCGATGTACTTGAGGACAGTATTACGGAAATGGAAGAGGATGTAGATGAAGATGAAATGGGAGATGTGATACTGCATGAAGAGTTTGACAGAGCACTGAAAGACCTGAGTCGAAACAAGGCCCCCGGAGTAGACAATATTCCATTGGAACTACTGACGGCCTTGGGAGAGCCAGTCCTGACAAAACTCTACCATCTGGTGAGCAAGATGTATGAAACAGGCGAAATACTTCAAGAAGAATATAATAATTACAATCCCAAAGAAAGCAGGTGTTGACAGATGTGAAAATTACCGAACAATCAGTTTAATAAGTCACAGCTGCAAAATACTAACACAAATTCTTTACAGACGAATGGAAAAACTAGTAGAAGCCGACCTCGGGGAAGATCAGTTTGGATTCCGTAGAAACACTGGACCACGTGAGGCAATACTGACCTTACAACTTATCTTAGAAGAAAGATTAAGGAAAGGCAAACATACGTTTCTAGCATTTGTAGACTTAGAGAAAGCTTTTGACAGTGTTGACTGGAATACTCTCTTCCAAATTCTAAAGGTGGCAGGGGTAAAATACAGGGAGCGAAGGGCTATTTATAATTTGTACAGAAACCAGATGGCAGTTATAAGAGTCGAGGGACATGAAAGGGAAGCAGTGGTTGGGAAGGGAGTAAAACAGGGTTGTAGCCTCTCCCCGATGTTATTCAATTTGTATATTGAGCAAGCAGTAAAGGAAACAAAAGAAAAATTCGGAGTAGGTATTAAAATCCATGGAGAAGAAATAAAAACTTTGAGGTTCGCCGATGACATTGTAATTCTGTCAGAGACAGCAAAGGACTTGGAAGAGCAGTTGAATGGAATGGATAGCGTCTTGAAAGGAGGATATAAGATGAACATCAACAAAAGCAAAACGAGGATAATGGAATGTAGTCGAATTAAGTCGGTTGATGCTGAGGGAATTAGATTAGGAAATGGGACACTTAAGGTAGTAAAGGATTTTTGCTATTTGAGAAGCAAAATAACTGATGATGTAGAGAGGATATAAAATGTAGCCTGGCAATGGCAAAGAAAGCGTTTCTGAAGAAGAGAAACTTGTTAACATCGAGTATAGATTTAAGTGTCAAAAAGTCATTTCTGAAAGCATTTGTATGGAGTGTAGCCATGTATGGAAGTGAAACATGGACGATAAATAGTTTGGACAAGAAGAGAATAGAAGCTTTCGAAATGTGGTGCTACAGAAGAATGCTGAAGATTAGATGAGTAGATCACATAACTAATGAGGAGGTGTTGAATAGGATTGGGGAGAAGAGAAGTCTGTGACACAACTTGACCAGAAGAAGGGATCGGTTGGTAGGACATGTTCTGAGGCATAAAGGGATCACCAATTTAGTACTGGAAGGCAGTGTGGAGGGTAAAAATCGTAAGACGGAGACCAATAGATGAATACACTAAGCAGATTCAGAAGGATGTAGGTTGCAGTAGGTACTGGAAGATGAAGAAGCTTGCACAGGATAGAGTAGCATGGAGAGCTGCATCAAACCAGTCTCAGGACTGAAGACCACAACAACAACAACAACAACTATCAGTGATTGCAGATCGTCTAACATTCTGCGTGGTGTCTGTTTGTTCTATATCGTGTCTCCCTACCACTTTCGCGCAACGACGCTCTGAGCGTGTTTTTTAGGGAATTGACTAGTTTGAACCTGGGACCTGTTGCTGGTAAGGAGACGCCAGACCACACATGACATGTAGAGTTCAGAAGAGTTCAGTGAGACTAGCGATGATATAACTAAATACTTAATGATTTCAGCGTCAGCTCCACTGCAATCCCTGTAAAAGAATCTTAATACTAACTAAATTTAGTGGAAGGGGTTCAAGGCTTTCCTATTTTTAGTTAGCTGGTAAAATAACGTCGAAAAAGCAGTTAAGTTTACCATTGGAAGTTTTATTCTACTCATAAAACATTGTTTATAAATTGCACTATTGATAAAAGTAAATGTTTGAATACAGGATGATAAAAACCAACTGTGTTCCAGAAAAATGTGAACGAATATTCCCTGAATGGGTTTCCAATTTCTACAGTGGATCGAAGGATGACCTATGCCATATCACATCTATAATCTAGGTTTTAATTAAGTTTCACAAAAGAGAAAACTATCAAAATGGTCTACAGTGACCCTCAATTATCTTTAATTAGTTATCTAACTTGTCGTAAATTACAGTGGCTGATGTGGCTTCTCAATAACTATATAACAGAAAAATCATCGCGTTTCAGATTTTTACTTCAAGTGGCAAATGTGAACACCATGAGCTTTAATTGACGATCGACACTAGTATTACGCAAAAAAGGGGGTGTAATAGATGAGAATTCCGCAGCTCTGAGCGAAGCTTTATGCGCTGTTATGCGGCATCGCGTGCGTTCATTACCTTGTCGGTGTTCTTCAGGGGGCGGCGAGCAGCACAGCTCTGCTCACATCGCCATCTTGGAAGCAACTCTCTCCTAACTTCTCCTTACTACAATTTACGGACGTTGGTTTCAGAAAAAACTATCTGACTGTGTGTTCATCTGACCAATTAGGGTCTCAATGTTAACCTTAAGCTCCGCCTACAAAAATTCTGTCTATCCAATGAGAAACGTTATACTTTTCGTGGTAGGGCAATGTTTTTAAAGTTTGCAACGTAACAGAGACGCGGAAAAATCTCACGCTAAAATTTGCAGCTGGTGTGGTCCTTTTAGCGTTATCGTAAGATCTACGCTGTTCTTCTGGAGGGCTCTATCTTTTAAACATGGCCTGGGGGGTTGTCCTGACGTAACAGAGACGCGAAAAAGTCTCACGCTAAAACTTGCGGGTGGTGTGGCCCTTTTTGTGTTATCGTAAGATCTATACTGTTCTTCTGGAGGGCTCTAGCTTTTAACATGGGCTGGGGGTGGTCCTAGCGGTTAGCTGGCGACGTGGGTGTCCGTCCCTTATCGTAGGGCCTTCAGCTTAACACGGTTCTGCTCTCGGCTTCTCTTCTCGTTTCTCCCCTCGGAACTGCGTCTGTCTCACGGTGGGAAGGTATGACATGCATTTAGGCATTCTTGTGTTAGTCTGTGGTATTCCATTTGCTCACCCGTTACTCGTATTACTTTGGTTAATTTAATGTCACGATTTATTCGGAGCTATGTGACATACTACTGGATTTGCTTATCATGTCAGGGTTTTCATGGAAGGTGTTGGATTTGCCTGACACCTTACAACCGAGCGCCGCCACACGGCAGGTCTAGTCTAGAGAGACTCCCTAGCACTCGCCCCAGTTGTACAGCCGACTTTGCTAGCGATGGTTCACTGTCTACATACGCTCTCATTTGCAGGGACGACAGTTTAGCATAGCCTTCAGCTTCATTTGCTACGACCTAGCAAGGCGCCTTATTCGGTTACTGTAATTACTTCAAGAATGTATTCTGAACAGATAATGTTGTGAATCATGTACCGTCAAGTGTGACGTTCATCATTAACGGATTAAAGTTAAGTATCAAACTACACTCCTGGAAATTGAAATAAGAACACCGTGAATTCATTGTCCCAGGAAGGGGAAACTTTATTGACACATTCCTGGAGTCAGATACATCACATGATCACACTGACAGAACCACAGGCACATAGACACAGGCAACAGAGCATGCACAATGTCGGCACTAGTACAGTGTATATCCACCTTTCGCAGCAATGCAGCCTGCTATTCTCCCGTGGAGACGATCGTAGAGATGCTGGATGTAGTCCTGTGGAACGGCTTGCCATGCCATTTCCACCTGGCGCCTCAGTTGGACCAGCGTTCGTGCTGGACGTGCAGACCGCGTGAGACGACGCTTCATCCAGTCCCAAACATGCTCAATGGGGGACAGATCCGGAGATCTTGCTGGCCAGGGTAGTTGACTTACACCTTCTAGAGCACGTTGGGTGGCACGGGATACATGCGGACGTGCATTGTCCTGTTGGAACAGCAAGTTCCCTTGCCGGTCTAGGAATGGTAGAACGATGGGTTCGATGACGGTTTGGATGTACCGTGCACTATTCAGTGTCCCCTCGACGATCACCAGTGGTGTAAGGCCAGTGTAGGAGATCGCTCCCCACACCATGATGCCGGGTGTTGGCCCTGTGTGCCTCGGTCGTATGCAGTCCTGATTGTGGCGCTCACCTGCACGGCGCCAAACACGCATACGACCATCATTGGCACCAAGGTAGAAGCGACTCTCATCGCTGAAGACGACACGTCTCCATTCGTCCCTCCATTCACGCCTGTCGCGACACCACTGGAGGCGGGCTGCACGATGTTGGGGCGTGAGCGGAAGACGGCCTAACGGCGTGCGGGACCGTAGCCCAGCTTCATGGAGACGGTTGCGAATGGTCCTCGCCGATACCCCAGGAGCAACAGTGTCCCTAATTTGCTGGGAAGTGGCGTTGCGGTCCCCTACGGCACTGCGTAGGATCCTACGGTCTTGGCGTGCATCCGTGCGTCGCTTCGGTCCGGTTCCAGGTCGACGGGCACGTGCACCTTCCGCCGACCACTGGCGACAACATCGATGTACTGTGGAGACCTCACGCCCCACGTGTTGAGCAATTCGGCGGTACGTCCACCCGGCCTCCCGCATGCCCACTATACGCCCTCGCTCAAAGTCCGTCAATTGCACATACGGTTCACGTCCACGCTGTCGCGGCATGCTACCAGTGTTAAAGACTGCGATGGAGCTCCGTATGCCACGGCAAACTGGCTGACACTGACGGCGGCGGTGCACAAATGCTGCGCAGCTAGCGCCATTCGACGGCCAACACCGCGGTTCCTGGTGTGTCCGCTGTGCCGTGCGTGTGATCATTGCTTGTACAGCCCTCTCGCAGTGTCCGGAGCAAGTATGGTGGGTCTGACACACCGGTGTCAATGTGTTCTTTTTTCCATTTCCAGGAGTGTAATTACGTCCGCTTTCTGAGTTCTCATTCCTTGTCATGTTCCAGAACTTACGTCAGTATTGTTCTTCCCCCCTTACGCCAGCCTGCGTGAGCTAAAACGCGTGCTTTTCGGCCTCCACTCGTAACACGGTGTTGGCTCTTCTGCTAACACAAAACATCACTCATTACGCAAATAATCGACAGCAGACTATGTTTTAACTTTGGTTTAAGAACCTTATACAACAATCGTCGAAAATTGTTGAATCTCTTTTATTGCAGGTACGTGTCCGTAGCTGTTACTTAAAAGTAAACTTTATTTATAGCAAAATTTAAACTTCCATTGTTTAATTCTGGTTTTATTCGAAAATTGTTGATTTGTAACGTGAAACAGAGGGCTGTTGTAGTAAAAATAAAGAAAACCATATAAATTTAAAACATAGAGCTAGAAAACGCAGTTTCCTCAACAAAAAGGTGGAATAAAAGACAATCGCAAAGGAATTGTAATCAACCATCGCTTCAATACTTGATCGAACTTTTCTAAAACATGTTTCTGTTATTCATAAATAATCAGTTATAACACGAAACCCGTGCCTTTCAGCATGATGAAGAACGTTCTGTTGAGTACAAAATAACAACAATTATTTTATATATACAGGGTGGTCCGCTTAAACGTTTCAGCGAAAAATCTCTCTGCAGCAACAATAGATATTTAAAACCGACTTTCACAGGCATGAATGTAAGGCAGGGGTTCATGAAATACTACGAGATATTCTAAAACCTAAGCAAATATTACTTTCAACGCGAACTAACTGTTTTTGTTTTTTTAATGGGCATCGTATATTGTTTCTTACGCAGTCAGCAACATGAAAAATCACAAAAATAATGGCATCCGTTGCATGGCAACACGTCAGCTACATCCGGAGAAATTGCCAAGTCAACTTGCCACTTGAAGTAAACGAAACGCACCGCTGTTGCATATCCCAAGATGCAAGCGTGAGCCCCACGTTGCTCGTAACCGCGATGTGACTGACATGCTACGAGCAACAAACGCTGTACTTATTGCTACTTACACTATCAATAGGTGGACTGGGAACAATACAGACGTCCAGTTACACAAGTACATTCATCTACCCTTTACCATCTGTTATATTCTTGATCAGTCATTAATTATGTTTACCCTGGCAGCTGATGTTTGGGTTTTCGCTACCATTACGTCCAATCTGGTACTGTAGTAAAGATCAACAAAGCATGTGTTTCCAGTTCACTTAATAACAGTGTAAACAGCAATAAGTACATCGATGGCTGCATCGTACTAAGTCAATCAGATCGCGAATCGAGCAACAAGGCTTTCACACATGCATATCGGGTTGTGCAATAGCGGCGCGTTTCGTTTATTTTAAGCGCCAACTTCGCTTTTCAATTTCTCGGGATGCAATTGGCGTACCGAGATCCCGCCGATGTCATTCTTTTCGTGATTTTTCATGCTATTGATTGCATAAGAAATACAAGCTGTCCACTTAAAAAAACGTGAGTTTGTGTTGAAAATAATACTTGCTTAGGTTTTAGAAAGTCTCCTAGTATTTATTTTCATTAGCCCTTGCCTTACTTTCATACCTGTGAAAGTCGTTTTTCAATATTTATTGTTATTCCAGAGATATTTGTGTTGAAAGTGGACCACTATATCTGCGCTTGTGCCAAAAGTAACTGTTTTGGTTACATAAACGCGCAGAACAGCTACTTTTCATTACTTCAAAAAATGTTTTGCATCACCCTGGTTCCCAGAACTTCTGGAGATAGACGTTGACAGTGGATATTGTATCACAGACACAGTCCCTTTGACTGTTCAGAGGTCAGTAAAGCCGCCCAAGATGTAAACAACCATGCGTCAACAGCGCCTATTAGACGGAGGGGGTCCGACAGCCGATCAGTTCCACTCATTCCACCAGGAAGGAGGTACACGTTTCGTGTTGTCTGTGGTTCAACCATGCCTAGAGGGTGAAACCCGCGTTTCTATCGCCGGAGTGAACCAAAGCGATGTTGTTCGGAGATGGAGGAGATACAGAGAGATACGAACTGTCAATGACATGCCTCGTTCAGGCCGCCCAAGGGCTACTGCTACAGTGGATGACAGCTACCTACGAATTATGGCTCGGAGGAACCCTGTCAGCAAAGCCATCACGGTGAATAATGCTTTTCGTGCAGCCACAGGACATTTTGTTACGACTGAAGCTGTGCGCAATAGGCTCCATGATGCGCAACTTCACTCCCAACGTCCATGGCACTGTCCATCTTTGCAACCACGACACCATGCATTGCGGTATAGATGGGCCCAACAACATACCGAATGGACCGCTCAGGATTGGCATCACGTTTTCTTCACTGTTGAGTATAGCATATGCGTTCAACCAGACAGTCGACGGAGACGTGTTTGGAGGCAACCCGGTCAGGCTGAAGCCTTAGACACACTGTCCAGCGAGTGCGGCAAGGTGGAGGTTCCCTGCTGTTTTAGGGTGGCAATATGTGGGGTCGACGTACGCCGCTGGTGGTCATGGAAGGCGCCGTAACGGTTGTACGATACGTGAATGCCATTCTCCGACCGATATTTCAACCATGTCGGCAGCATATTGGCGAGGCATTCGTCTTCATGGACGACAATTCGCGCCCCCATCGTGCACATTTTGTGAATGACTCTCTTCAGGACAACGACATCTCTCGTCTAGGGTGGCCAGCATGTTCTCCAGACATGAACCCTATCGAACAATCCTGGGATGGATTGAAAAGGGATGCTTATGGATGACGTGACCCACCAACCACTCTGAGGGATCTACGCCGAATCTCCATTGAGGAGTGGGACAATTTGGACCAACAGTGCCTTGATGAACTTTTGGATAGTATGCCACAATGAATACAGGAATGCATCGATGCAAGATAAGTGCTACTGGGAAGTAGAGGTACTGGTGTGTACAACAATCTGGACCACCACCTCTGAAGGTCTTGCTGTATGGTGTACAACATGCAATGAGTGGTTTTCACGAGCAATTTTCTGCAAAGGTTCCGGAACTCTCGGAACCGAGATGCAAGACTTTTTTTGATGTGTGTAAAATCAAGTTATATTTGTAAGGTATAGATAAGTTACAAAAAAAGGACTAATATAGAATGATGTGCGGATTCAGTTATGTGCAAAACAAACAACTAAACAAACAGAACATGCAAAAAAGAAGGAAAATCGTAGGCTCCCAGTTTCTCTGTTTAACACATTCATTTACACTGAAGCGACAAAAGTCACGGGATACCTCTTAGTATTCTGTAGGACCTCCTTTTGCCCGGCACAGCGCGCCAGTTCGACGTGGAATGGACTCATCAGGTCGTTGGAAGTCCCCTGCAGAAATACTGGGCCGTGTTACCTCTATAGCCACCCATAATTGTGAAAATATTGGCGGCGCAGGATTTTGTGCCCAAACTGACATCTCGATTACGCCCCATAAATGTTCGATGGGATTCATGTCGGGTGATCTGGGGGACCAAATCATTTGCTTGAACTCTCCGGTGTTCTTCGAACCAATGGAAAAGAATTGTTGTTCGCTGACATGGCGGGGCGTCAACGATAAAAGTTCCATCGTTATTTGGGAACATGAATTTCATGAATGGCTGCAAATGGTCTCCAAGTAGCCAAACATAACCATCAATGATGGGTTCAGTTGGACCAGAGGACCCAGTCCATTCCAAGTAAACACAGCCGACACCAGCAGCTTGCACAGTGCCTTGTTCAGAACATGGGCCCTTGGCTTAGTGGCGTCTGCGCCACACTCGACTCCTACTATCACCTCTTACCAACTGAAATTGGGACCCGTCTGACCAGGCCACAGTCTGTTACCAAGCACATTAACGTCAAATTTCGCCGTCCTAATGCATCTGTTCATTGTATTTCCCACATTGATTTCTGCGGTTATTTCACGCAGTGTTGTTTGTCCACTAGCAATGACAACTGTACGCAAACTCCGCTGCTGTAGGTCGCTAAGAGACGGCCGTCGACCACTGCCTTGTCCGTGGTGAGAGGTAAGACCCGAACTTTGGTACTCTCTGCACACTCTTGACACTGTGGATCTCAAAATATTGAATTCTCTAACGATTTGCGAAATCGAATGTCCCACGCGTCTAGGTCCAACTGCCATTCCGCGTTCAAATTCTGTTCATTCCCATATTGCGCCGATAATCACATCGGAAACCTTTTCACATGAATCACCTGGGTACAAATGACAGCTCCGACAATGCACTGCCCTTTTATACCCTGGTAGGCGACACTACCGCCATCTGTACATGTGGATATTGCGATCCCGTGACTTATCATCGCACTGTAGATTTGACTGTGGAATGCAGACTGTGGATCGACGTACAGTCCCTCTCAGACTGGCAGCTCTGCTTTAAACGGACGTTTCGTGAAGCGCCTCGTTAAACCAAAACGGCTGCATCATCGTAAAATTTTTGCAGGTGTCGATAAACACGGCATCGGTCCATTGGCGAAGCTGTTTAGACAGCTCGGAAAATTGCCGGTAGAGCTTACGACGCATCTCAGGCCAGACGCCTGCCTATTCAAAACAACTGCCGGCGGCCACGCCACATCACACAGCGGAATCTGCCGCTGGCTGTGTGCGGAAAACATGGCGCCTAGCGTGACCGGCTGCTAACTGGCGGTTTCCTCTTCCTGGAACTCACTCTGCCAAGTACTGTTGCGGTACACTCGCTTCTGTCCTCCATCTACGTCACAACCCTGCAGTTCACACCTGAGTGCCTTCCAGAGCGTTCGAACCACCTACCGATTATTTCTCTACCTTTCCACTCCGTAGCAGGGAGTGGAAAAATTAACACTTAATTCTTTCCGCACGAGCTTTGATTTCTCACATTTTATGATGATGATCATTTCTCCGCATGCAAGTTGGCGACAATAAAATACACTGACGGCAAAAAAAAAAAAAAAAATCGCAACACCAAAAAGGAGTTGTGCGACATAAACGAGAGTTGTTGGCGTGTGTACATCTGAAAATGATGTCTATTCAAAGTTCGTAAATTAAGGTTCGCGTAAGAGTGGCGCTACTAGCTCTGCTATAAGCATGCAACTCAGATTTCCTTTTAATAACTGCGTAATTAGACTTTTTAGGCTTTTATGTTGGCAACGCCACGTAGCGCTCTGTATGAAAATCACTGACTGTGCTGTGTGCAGTCTGTGGCTGGTTTGCGTTGTTGGAATATTTGCTACTGTAGTGTTGGGCAGTTCGATGTGAGCAGCGCTTAGCGTTGTGCAGTTGGAGGTGAGCCGGCAGCAGGGGTGGGTGTGGGAAGAGAGATGCCAGAGTTTTGAGAGCGGACGATCTGGACGTGTGTCCGTCAGAAAAAGAAAATTTGTAAGATTGGATGTCACGAACTGTGATATATATAATGACTTTTGAACACTATTAAGGTAAATACATTGTTTGTTCTCCATCAAAATCTTTCATTTTACTATGCATATTAGTAGTTAGTGCCTTCAGTAGTTAGGATCTTTTAATTAACAGGCAGTATTGGCGCTTGCTGTATTGCAGTAGTTCGAGTAACGAAGATTTTTGTGAGATAAGTGATTCATGAAAGGTATAGGTTATTGTTAGTCAGGGCTATTCTATTGTAATTGAAAGTCAGATTGCGTTGAGCTTAAAAAAAAGTGTGTCGCAGTTTAGTTTTGATCAGAATAAGTAAAGAGGGAAATGTGTGAGTACGTTCAGTTTTGCTCAGCTGTTTGAAAATCAAATAACGTAGAGGATTTCCAGCACTGTCATTCACAAATTTTTCTAAGGGGATGTTTCAATTGCCATAACGGTCGTGAGTGTTAGACTTTCAATGTGGTGAGTTGATGTTAGTGAGGAATACCTTTAGGGCGACAAAGACGTCATTATCAACACCTCTCTGAGTTTCAACAAGGTAGTGTAAGTGTAATAGGGCTATGAGAAGCTGCATGTTCCTTCTGCTATGCTGCAGACACATTTGGCAGGAATGTGGCCACTGTACGTGATTACTGGCAACAGTGGTCAAGAGAATATACAGTCGCAATCACACCAGGCTCCAGACGGTCACGTAGTAGAGTTGGTCAACACGATTCTTTTTCCCGATTCGATTCCTACGATTCAATCTCACATTGCGAATCGATTCCTACGATTCGTTCACGATTCATTCTAGTCTGCGAAGGCACGATTCTTACGGAATGCAAAAAGTTCTACATTTTACTCACAGATGGCTGGACATGTCTGAAATTGTCAATGGGGTTAGAATCGAACTGTGTCATGATAAGATATGCCAGAAATAGTTTATTTATGAGTAAACATGCAAATGATGAAAGGTCACGTTTGATTTGATTACATCTATTGTTTTATTACAGTATGCCAGGAGGAGTCGATTTGTGCGAAAGGTGGTGCAAAATTACATGGTATGCCAGTTTGGTTGTGTGGCTTGAACGTATCTAACTGCAGACGTCTGTTTTATAGTAACAAAATCTAGCAGTGAGGCAGACGTGGTTTGGCTCATATGATCCTATGTTTTTCTGTGCTAAGATGTCTTTCCAAGTCAACATCACCCCTGTAATTCATAACGCAGCTGACAGCCCTCCCACAAGGCAAATTTAGCTTAACTTTCATTTCTTCTAAATACAAAGCATAGGTATTTTGCTTTTAATTTGTCTGAGAACTTGCCGCTGTCACTACTATTTGCGTGAGAAGACGACATACTTCTAAACAGTAGGATTCAATCGTATACAGCGACATTACTTCACTAAAATTTAATATGAATCTGAACGCGATAACATTCGGAAACCCGAAATTGAAATTATTAATTAAAAAGCTTTTGTTTAAAGACGGTATTACACGACGATAAGAGGTACGTATTTATTCATCATACTTGGATTTCTAGATTTTAATCGTGTGTATTGGGAGCTGTGTACTCGCTGTATATCGTTTCTGTCATCACTAGTTCGTGTATTACTCGTCCAAACTAAGCTGACGTCGGCGCGGTGGCTGATGGTAGCGATAGTAAATGGGAAATGCCTTCACGCTCGTTCCCGTCAGCCACCGCCAAGTGCCAGCTTGGTTTTCACGAGTAATATTACGGCCCACGAACTTCGTTTGTTCGTTCCGAGCTTTCTTTGTACACACGCATCCTTCACTTGACGGCCATCTGGCGGTGGTAATCATTCGGCACGACTCGGCATGATTCGGAAGTTGCCTTCGAAGCATAGCATACTAAGAATCGATGAATCGTTGGAACTTGCAATCGTCACGACTCGGAAACACGCAATCGTTCTTATGATTCTTTTGAACGACGATTCGTTCGTATCACGATTCGATTCTTTCGATTCTTTATTTATAATCGTTGAAATGAACGACTCATTCACGAATCGCCACAACTCTATCACGCAGCGTTTCTGAGAATGAAGACCATCGTGTTCGCCGTATAGCTCTGGTGCGTCGTGCTGCATCTGCAATAGCAATTTGAACAACAGTTGGTACCACAGTGATACAACGAATTGTTCCCTGTCACACATCAGTTACTTTAAGGACAGTTCCGAGACAGACGTCCTGCATTCCAATGACCCCAAACCACCGCCATTTGTGGTTTTAAGCGAGAGCTCACTGAAGGGCAGGGTAGAGGTCCGTTGTGTTTTCTGATGGAAGTTAGTTCTGCTTCGGTGTCAATGATGGCCGATGTTGGTTAGAAGGAGTGCAGCTGTGGAACTGCAACCAGCCTGTCTGCGTGCTAGACACACTGCACTCACACCTGGAGTTATGGCCTCGTTTACGATTTCGTATGACAGCAGGAGCACTCTCGTGGCTGTCCCACGCACTCAGACCGCAAATTTGTACGTCAGTCTGGTGATTCGACCTGTTCTGTTGCCTTCATGAACAGTATTCCAGGGACCGTTTTCCAACAGGATAGCGCTCGCCCATACACCATTGTTATAACCTAACGCAGTGTCGACGTGTTGCCTTGGCCTGCTCCACCACCAGATATGTTTCCAATCGAGCACATATGAGACATCACCGTACGACAACTCCAGCGTTATCCACAACCAGCATTAACCGTCCCTGCATTGACAGATCAAATACAACAGGGTATCAAACTGTCATTCGGCACCCGTAACAACACAATCCGTTCACGTTTACATATTCTGGCGTTTACATCGATAATTAATCTACCAGCATTTCGTATCTTCAATTATCTCCTTACACCAACCTGTGATGTTGCAATGTGAATCTCTTACATATGTTTCGTAGATAAAAGTATTCCCGAAATCTTCATTACAAAATCTTAAGCATGGCTGCGAATCAGCAACTGTATAAATCTGGAGAGGTTGTAAAAATCAGCCAACCAGTTGCAAAACAAAGGTTTGTTATCACAAGCTCCGACATTGTCGCGAATAAAACAGTGACCCGTATATACAATAAATTTCCTTAAATTTACGACTATGGTCATAAACGTTTTGTTAACAGATTACCGGTTTCGGTCTATGATGACCATCATCAGATCTGTCCTATAAAAACAAAGTCCTAACGTACTGCAGCCATAGTGGCATCGTCAAATGCCAGATGCATTTGTGGTGTCATTGTGACGGTGTTTTTGTTGCGATGCAGCTCCCCAAGCTTCGGGGATTTTCGTTAATTGTACTCGCTCGTGTAGCATATTGATGTTGAAGTCGTAAGTGTGGTAGGGGGACAGCATTAGGACTTTGTTTTTATAAAATCGGTAATCTGTTAACAACAAGTTTGTGACCACAGACGTAAATTAAAGGAAACTTATAGGTTCATTAGCCTTTGATCTAGGTTTCGATATTTCTAAAAATATCTTCTTCTGAAGGAGTGGGCCTTGTTATATCACATGTAATCTACCACCATGTGATGTAACAAGGCCCACTGCTTCTGAAGCCGATATTTTTAGAAATATCGAAAAATAGATCAATGGCTAGTAAACCTTTGTTTTGCAACTGGCTAACTGATTTTTTCAACCTCTTCAAGTTTAATTTCTCTACATTAATTATTCGTTTGTGTTGCAGTTTTTTTCCGCCAGTGTAGTTTTACATTCACCGCAGAAAGTTGATGACAGAAATTTCGTGAAAACTTCTCGCTGAAACGAAAAACGTCTTTGTTTCAATGACTGTCACTCCGATTCGTGTATCATATCCGTAACACTCTCTCCCCTATTTCGCGATAATGCAAGGCGAGCTGTCCTTCTTCGAATTTTGTCTATGTCCTCTGTCAATCGTATCTGCTAAGGATCCCATAACACGCGGAAATACTATACCGGACGACGAACAAGAGTGGTGTAGCCAGTCTCCTTACTTGACCTGTTGTATATTCTGTCTGTTCTACCAATACAACGCAGTCTTTGGTTTGCCTCCCCCACAACATTACCTACATGAAGTTCCAATTTAAGTTCTTCATAATGTACACTAAGATACAGTTAAACTTCTAACGAGCCGCTGTTTATCGTTAATGTTCAGAGAACTGCTGTTCACATGATAGTATCTGCTTAGTAGTTATTTTCTTTGCTGTATGTAGAACTTTGTTCGCAATAAACCGATATTTTTGTTTTGTTTTGCAGCTATAAACCACATTATCCTACAGAAAATCTCATTTAGGTGACCCTTTAAATAATATATGCCGTCAGTTATTTGCACCTCTAATTTGTGGTGTCATTGTGACGGTGTTTTTGTTGCGATACAGCTCGGGGATTTTCGTTAATTGCACTCGCTCGTGTAGCATTTTGATGTTGAAGTCGTAAGTGTGGTAGGGAGACAGCATCCACAACTACAGAACCCCAGCCGATTTTGGCATAACGTCTCAGTGGGACACTAATGGTTCAGCCTCGCTATAAAACGGTTAAATTTCAATATATAGTACCGAAGTCATTTTGTTAATTGGTTTTGATCTTCTTGTGACTTTACTAGATATTAAATGACAGCATCATCTGGAAACACTGTAAGAGAGCTTCTCAGATTGTCTCCTAAGTCCCTTATATAAATTGTTGACGGCCTATAACACTTTCTTGGGTAATACTGGATATCACATCTATTTTACTCGATTGTTTTCCGTCGACTACTACGTCCTGTGAACTTTCTGACAGGAAATCCAGTGATATCCCATAGGCACTCCATGTGATTAGAAACATCCGGTGAGGAACAGTTTCAAAGGTCTTTTGGAAATCTAGAATTAAGAATAGATCCGAGATCCCCTGTTGCTAACGCTCACTACTTCGTGCGAATAAAGAACTACCTGTGTTTCACAGAATCTGTGCTGACTGTATGTCAGCATATCATTTTCCTCGAGGTAATTCGTAATGTTCGAACACAGTAAATCCTATTGCAAATAGACGTCAGTAATATTGGTTTGTATTTCAGCGGATTACTGCTATTTCCTTTCTTTCTAAGTATTGGTGTGACCATGCAACTTTCCAGTCTTTTGGTACGGATATTCCGTCGAGCGAGCGGTTAGATATGATTCGTAAGTATGGGGCAATTGTTTCAGCATATTCTGAAACAGATCTAAGGTTCGTAAGAATATTAAGCTACTTCGCTATACCAAAGATATCTACTTCTAAGTTACTCATGTTGGCAGTTGTTTTTGATTCGAATTCTGGCATATATACTTCGTCTTCCTTTGTGAAGGAATTTCGGAAAGCTATGTTTAATAGCTCCACTTTAGTGCCGCTGTTGTAGGTAATATTACTATTGATATGGCAAATTGAATGTACTGATTGTGCCTTGCCGTTGGTGTACTTTACATACGGCCAGAATCCCTTTGGATGTTCTGTCAGATTTCGAGACAGAATTTCGTTCTGAAAGCTTGTAAAACCATCTCGCAGTGAAGACAGCGCTAAGCTTCGAGCTTCAGTAAAATATCGCCAATCTTAGAGATTTTGTGTTCTTTTAAATTTCGCATGACTTTCTCGCAGCTTCTGAAACAGTGTTCTGACTTGTTTTGTGTTACATGGGAATCAGTACCACCTTTTCTTAATTTATTCGGTATAAATCTCTCAACTGTTTCAGACACTATTTGTTTGGTTTCGAGCCTATTCTGCTCAAGAGAAAAATAGCGATAACTCAAAAATGCATCTGCCGAACGCAACGAAATTTAGCCGAGTTGTAGAACACATTACTTGACATAAACAATAAAGGGAACCATATTTACATATAAAGGACTGATGTCAGAACTTAAAACGTGATTGGAGTGCACGAAATCTATTGTTTGAATCCGGTGGGGCACAAATAACGCCACGACAGTTACCAGTTTAACATAAATAGAAATTTCATGCTGATAAGGATGTCTACATTTTCGATAGAGCTTGAATGAGAAAAAGTTCTTATAATGACAATGTCCAAAGTGCACCGTTCAGTGTAACGCAATGGTAAAACATTCGGAAGGACGGCGCCGGCCCGAGTGGCCGAGCGGTTCTAGGCGCTTCAGTCTGGAACCGCGCGACCGCTGCGGTCGCAGGTTCGAATCCTGCCTCGGGCATGGATGTGTGTGATGTCCTTAGGTTAGTTAGGTTTAAGTAGTTCTAAGCTCTAGGGGACTGATGACCTCAGAAGTTAAGTCCCATAGTGCTCAGAGCCATTTTTTGGAAGGACGGCGATTCTCATTCAGATTTTCTGCGTTTTGCCTATGATAAATGCTGGGATGGTTACTTTGAAATCTTCATGACCTAATTCTTTCCCCAATTCGAACTTGCGCTCCGTCTCTAAAACCTCCGTCTCAGCGGGACGTAACATCTTTACTTTCGTACTTGTTCCCCTTCGTTCTGCAGGAACCGGGCCGTGCTGTGAGAGCAAGAAACACATATAGAAATGTTTCCGTGTGTAATGTATTAGCAGCTGGACGTGGGCAGAAAAGGTCAGGAGTGTGATAAATTCAAAACGTTGATTTTAAAATTAACCGCCGCTTACACAGTTTGTTAAATATGATCACCGGAGTGGTCGACGAGACGCTGTACAGCGCCAGATTTGAAGCCTGGTGAAGAAAATTGGAACTAACTTTTTTCCATCGTAAATCGGCTCTGCATTAACGCATTAGCATATTTACCAAATTTGGCCGCCACACGATTATTGCCGCCCTCGCTGGACCTCCCCGAGTAGCTGCACTTTAATTACAAACACCCCGCAGGAACAAGACTACTAAATATATTGCAGAGTGAGTACTAGAACGAAAGAGAAAAGTCGCGTGTGGTTAGCCGTGCCACAAAGTGCACATTAGTAATGGGCGCGCAGAGAGCAACCTATCTTGGCGTCGAGGGCTAAATGGAAATCAATTAGTCTTGCTGTCTGGGTGACCTCTGCATCGAATATAAAAAGAACAAAACGGTCATTGTGGGAGAAAACAAGAATGTGCAGACGGAAAAGTTTGACATTTCTTCGAAAATTATTTCTTTTAGAGGATGAATACTCGTTTAGAAATTAATTAAGGCATGAGCGAGAATAATTATCGGTTCCTAGTGGACTTTGTGCAACATAAATTAACGAAGCAAGACACAGTGATGAGAAAAACAGTTACTTCTTCTGAGTATTTATCGTCTACTCTCAGATTACGTGCCACTGGTTTATCGAACTGTGTCAAGAAACTATACTTTTGGTATGTAAACGGCCTCACTGTTAACACCACTTCTCTTCGAGGTCTCAGAGATCTATCTTTCTCGAGATCATTGTGAATACTTTCTTTTCTTTTAATTCTCTCTACCGTTGACTGTGGTCTGTACTGTTTTGTCGTACAGCATTTTTAGCTTAATGCTGTACCACGACCGTTCCTGTTATGCTGCCGAGAAGTCTTGGCTTCAGTTCAAGCTATTCAGTTAAACCAATTCTATGCATCAAGTTGCTAAGTTCGCCCTCTAGAAATTTCTAGAACATTCCAGAGTATTCGAGAACATTCCAGAACATACGAGAGCATTCCATAACATTCCAGAATATGTTTTCTTCTCGAAAGTACTTCGTCATCGCTCCGGGGGATCTGTGGATTGCACTGCAGCAGCAGACGCATTCACATGTTCAAAGCACACGTGTGAGCGGTCACTTCGACTTCTGTCGGCATCATTTGTGTAACATCGTGTGCGCTTTCGCCCACAGGGTATAGACTCAGTTTCGTGCAAAGTACACCAGTCAGGTGGGGTAGCGAGTTCGGGTAGTCTGCATTACTTCGCTTACCCTTGTTGCCCGCGAAAAGGACAGAACAATGAGACACTATGGGACCGGAAGGGTAGCAACTTTATACTGCGATTTATTTTGCTGTGCAAGCATTCCAGATAATAAGCGCTATGTGATAATTGTCTCCTTACAGGATGAACGAATCACCGACTCCATTGGAATGAGTACGAACTAGGTAACAAGTATGCCGGTACAGAGTCGCAAATATGGGGAGAAGGTAGAATCGTATGACATTAGCAGCGCGGAGTCCCACAACCCCGTGGTTATTGAGCTGCCTAATTGGAAAATACTCTCTTAGACAAAAATAAACAACAACGTAGGCCTTACAAACGACAGGCACTTCCACTACTTTTCACTTAGCGATTATAAATTGCCAAACTTCAGGATTCCATACAGGTCAATAGAACTGGAAGAGAAGTTTATTCATCTCAAGTGGGATGTAATGGGATTAGTTAAAGTATAACATAGCGTTCTGTACCAACTTAACCAATATATTTTATAAATATGTGCGTGCCGCTAAAACTTGGAAATGAGTTCCGATAGAATCAAGGGAGTTACATGGTGTGGTAGCCCTCTATCACACATCTATGAAGAAGGTTCCCGTTTTTACCTGAAAGGCGTGCTTTCGAAGATATAAGGGCTGGAGAGTTTCGCCCTCTAGAAATTTCTAGAACATTCCAGAGTATTCGAGAACATTCCAGAACATACGAGAGCATTTCATAACATTCCGGAATACGTTCTTCAATGCTCCGGGATGTTCGTAAATAGTCTGGAACATTCGAGAAGATTGTCCGCAGCTCGTGGTCGTGCGGTAGCGTTCTCGCTTCCCGCGCCCGGGTTCCCGGGTTCGATTCCCGGCGGGGTCAGGGATTTTCTCTGCCTCGTGATGACTGGGTGTTGTGTGATGTCCTTAGGTTAGTTAGGTTTAAGTAGTTCTAAGTTCTACGGGACTGATGACCATGGATGTTAAGTCCCATAGTGCTCAGAACCATTCGAGAAGCGCACCACAAAGGAATTATCCGAACTAGACGGAAGTCAGTAGATTTAATGTACATGTACAAACAAACAGCTGATTACAAAATGGCTCTGAGCACTATGAGACTTAACATCTGAGATCATCTGTCCCCCAGAACTTAGAACTACTTAAACCTTACTAACCTAAGGACATCACACACATCCATGCCCGAGGCAGTATTCGAACCTGCGACCGTAGTGGTCACGCGCTGATTACAATTTCAGAAAAATTGTGTTAATCATTTAAGATAAAGAGCTTCAAAAATGGAGCAATTCAATAATATACAGAGTTGTTGGACATTAAGCTGAGGGATATTGTGACAGATTCTGTCCAACTGGACCATTAGATCGTCAAAATAAAAACCTGGTAGGAGGGCCCTGTCCACAATGCTCCAAATGTTCTCAACTGAGGAGAGACCCGAGACTTTGCTGGTCAAGCTAGGATTTGGCAAGCACGAAGACAAGCGGTAGGCTTTATCGTGCTGAGACGTAAGCCCAGGGTGTCTTGCCATGAAGGCAACAAAACGGCGATGTAGAATATCATCGACTCGATGTATCGCTGTGCTGTAAGACTGCCGCGAATGACAACCATCAATCCTGTCTGGCCATATGGTGGCCGACAGTCAGACTGGTATTCCACTGCACTCTGGGGCGTCTCCAAACACCTCTTCGCTGGTCACCTGGGCTCAGTTAGAAACCGAACACAACGCGGAAGGCAATTATACTCCAGTCAATGAGATTCCAGGCCGAGTGTGCCCGACACCGCTCCCCCTTTTGGGAGCCGCTGATAATGGTTCTTGTGGTTATTGATGCACTAGTTCCACCTCGGATGAACCATCATAATGAATCTGGGGCTGTGAGTGCCTCTCTGTTGATTGCCCGGTCCTCAAGTGCTGTCAAGGCTGACCGCTACCTTTTTGACACTGTGTTCGGCCATGGTTCACCCTTTCCTGCCAACATCGACGACTAGTGGCATCGCTCCTATTAGGATGTCGAACGATTTTCCGAGTTCTCCAGCCGGCTTCACTGAAAAGTTGACATCCGTGAGTGTTTTCGGAAGTCTGTCAGCGGATCATAGTTACTGTCCACCTGCGTACGTGGAATGAAATTCGCAAAGACTTTTATGCCCTAGTATCGACATGACCCCTGTTCACTGTCCTTGCCAGCTGCGCCGCGAAATTGCTCTGCTGCAATAAAAATTCATTTTGCGTTCTGCGTTTTCCATTTTTCGTCGATACCCGTATGAACACCAATTTGCATAACTCCTTCGTGGTGCTTCTTTTTTTTTTGCAGAGTGTATTTCCTTCTTCGCTCTCAGTACCGCTTTTTCTTCGCAAAATGTTTGCTGTGTCTAAGTTGATTAGTGCCTGTAGAGTTTAGCGTCTAGTTTATATTGTCGATGGCGGTGAAAGAGAGAAGGAAGATGGCTATGCCGAGTTCTGACACGTGCGAAGGTGGTTTGATAAGTCTGCTAAATCTCCATGGAAGAATGGAGTATATTTATTGTGTCTTCATGGTTGATAAGCTTGATTATTCCAAGGATTGTATTAGGAATTTCTCCAATGTACAGCTTACAGTTCACTCTTGACAGACGTCTGAATTGGGCAGTGTGTCGACTGGAATTAAAAATGGAGAAAACCGAGTTTCATGGTGTCATTAAACGTTTTCATTTGAAGGGTAGACTGCTACATAAATCAAAACAGAGCTGTATTAAGTTCACGCGGACTCCGCACCATAACTGAAGACCATTTAGTTTTGAATTAATGAATTTAAATGTGGTCGCGCAAGCACCGAAGACAAAGAGCGCTCCGGCCGTCCAGTTGAGATCACCACAGCGAAAACCACTGACAAAATAAATGATACGGTATTCAAGGCGACCAATTAAATATTAGTGAGATTGCTGAGACTCTAGGCATCTCTACTGAGCGAGTTTATAATATACTGCACGGAGAATTGGTAGTGAAGAAGCTGTATGCGAGGTGGGTGCCGCGATAGACGTTTTATTGAAAGACTAACATATAACATGAAGTCTGAAGGATAATACCTCTGTAGTTCAGACATTCATTCCGATATTCATGTCTGTTTCCCTCTTATAATTCGGCGTATCTGCGCTACATTCCATACTTCAGTTATACACTACTGCACATTAAAATTTCTACACCAAGAAGAAATGCAGATGATAAACGGGTATTCATTATACAAATATATTATACTAGAACTGACATGTGATTACATTTTCACGCAATTTGGGTGAATAGATCCTGAGAAATCAGTACCCAGAACAACCACCTCTGGCCGTAATAACGGCCTTGACACGCCTGGGCATTGAGTCAAACAGAGCTTGTTTGGCGTGTACAGGTACAGCTGCCCATGCAGCTTCAACACGATACCACAGTTCATCAAGAGTAGTGACTGGCGTATTGTGACGAGCCAGTTGCTCGGCCACCATTGACCAGACGTTTTCAGTTGGTGAGAGATCTGGAGAATGTGCTGGCCAGGGCACCGGTCGAACATTTTCTGTATCCAGAAAGGCCCGTACAGGACCTGCAACATGCGGTCGTGCATTATCCTCATGAAATGTAGGGTTTCGCAGGGATAGAATAAATGGTAGAGCCACGGGTCGTAACACATCTGAAATGTAACGTCCACTGTTCAAAGTGCCGTCAATGCGAACAAGAGGTGACCGAGACGTGTAACCAATGCCACCCCATACCATCACGCCGGGTAATACGCCACTATGGCGATGACGAATTCACGCTTCCAATGTGCGTTCACCGCGATGTCGCCAAACACAGATGCGACCATCATGATGCTGTAAACAGAACCTGGATTCGTCCGAAAAAATGACGTTTTGCCCAGGTTCGTCGTTGAGTACACCTGTCTGTGATGCAGCGTTAAGGGTAACCGCAGCCATGGTCTCCGAGCTGATAGTCCATGCTGCTGCAAACGTCGTCGAACTGTTCGTGCAGATTGTTGTTGTCATGCAAACGTCCGCATCTCTTGACTCAGGGATCGAGACGTGGCTGCACGATCCGTTACAGCCATGCGGATAAGATGCCTTCCATCTCGACTGCTAGTGATACGAGGCCGTTGGGATCCAGTCTCTTATCATACTTTTCGCTGCCAATATGGTCTGTACTGAGCTACTGAATAAAGCAGATTAATTGACTTAACACAACAACAAATTATGTAATTTTCATTTATTGTCACGTCAGTTGCACATTTTTAATTAGACTACATGTTTCTATCACTCTGGATCATCTTCAGGTCCAAGTAGTTGCGTCAGCAACCCGTCTTGTCTACTCAGAACTACGTATCAGAGTACTCTGATATGTGATTCTTAGTTGACAAGACGGGTTGTTGACGCAACAGCTTAGATCTGAGTAGGCTACTCTGATATGCGGTTCTGAATACACAAGATGTAACTGCTTCGATCTGAAGGTGATCCAGAGTGATCGAAACATGTTGCGGGTTGATATTTGTAATTATAGACACTCTGGAAATATTGATTATCGTTGAATTAACGTTTTATATTCCATGATGTACGTTCCTTGGAGAGAAATAAAATTAATGTTGTATTGGAATCACGGTGTTGTGTGTCCGTAATACTTTGGTGCCGAAACCCGGGAAGAAATTGCGATTTCCTGCGTGGTTTCAACAATTAACGGCTTACTTCACGCTGTAGGAAACAAGAGACGACGTCGGACCGCATCACAAGCTAAGTCCATTCCAATATAATATGACTGCATGAACTGGTTGCTTCAAAACAGTTTTTGCGGTTTTGTATTGCAAGCCTGGAACTGGCACTCAGAGTAGCTAGTTTTGTTAAAAGGTTTTCGTTCACTTACGTTTTCGCAAACGCTGCCTGAGAAAAGTTTTAGGACAGTCACAGTTGGACGAAGAAGGTCTCAACACAGTCCTGGTCAGCATATAAGCAGCACTAAACTCTAGACCAATTACGCAAGGGAGAGAGGAATCTAAGCCACTGACGCCCGCACATTTCCTAGTAGGTGATCGACTCACAACACTACCTACTGGTCCAGAATCACCAGTTAGAAAGGACTTGTCCAAGAAATTTCAACGGCTGCAGAATATGGTAGAACACTTCTGGAACAGGTGGAAGAAAGAATATCTGATCCTGCTCAAAAACTTCCATGAAACTCATTAACCAAGGCCAGGTTCAGGGAGACCCCAGCTGGGTGATGTCGTTCTTCTACAAGAGGATTTTCGTCCACGACACATGTGCAAGAAGGCGCCGATAGAAGATCTTCATGAAGGAAGAGATGGGAAAATACGAACTGTAACCTTACGAACTTCAGAAGGATCCATAATTTCACGCCCGTTCAACTGGTCATTCCTCTAGAAGTTGACCAGGGTGGGGAGGGTGTTGCGGGTTGATATTTGTAATTATAGACACTCTGGAAATATTGATTATCCTTGAATTAATGTTTTATATTCCATGATGTTCGTTCCTTGGAGAGAAATAAAATTAATGTTGTATTGGAATCACGGTATTGTGTGTCCGTAATAAAACATGTAATTAAAAATATGCAACTGAGATGGGACAATAAATAAGACTTATTATCTAAGCATTTGTTGAAAATCTCAAGACGATTATGTCGGCTATGGTGACGACAAATTGAACCGCGGTGCGCGACCGGCGCAGCTCGACCGTCCATCCTCTCGGCTTCCCGCGTCCTCCCCCTCCCCTGCCCGCTCCACAGTTCCCTTTCCGCCCAGAGCTGGCCTGCCGCCCACGTGCCGCAGATTTATGTAATCACCCCGCGGTGAGCGGCAAGCGCAGCCTTGGCCTTCCTCCGAGTACACATATGTCCCACGCCTCCACATCCCTGCCCTGCCGCTGACCTTGGTGGCAGGCTTGGACGTCACTGGTTTGCCGCCCTCTACGTTCGTATTGCCTCACCATTCAGTCTCAGATAAATGTTTTGTATCGAACTACCGAATGAATGCATCCTTCTGCCGATCTTTTATGCCAGCTCTATTTTCCGTCAACACCCCTCCAACTCTTTGTAAAGTTCGGAACAAGAAGGTCACAGTTGAGGGCTATAGCGTCAGTGGTCCCACAAGGATCAGTATTGGGTCCATTTTTCGTTACACACTGACGGAAAGAAAAATCGCAACACCAAAAAAATAATAACTGTACAATAGTGAAATTTTGGAAATACATTTGTCTAGGTAACATATGCATTTAAGTGATTGATATCTCCTGTTTTTCATCCTCCTGTGGCGTAATCAGGACAATGTTTCACAGAGGAAGACCGCACTGCAGTTCCTGCTCTAAATCCTCGCACAAACGAAAAAATGGCTGACATCGAAATAAGTGTCCAAGGAATAGAAAAGCAACTGAAATCACTTAACAGAGGAAAGTCCACTGGACCTGACGGGATACCATTTCGATTCTACACAGAGTACGCGAAAGAACTTGCCCCCCTTCTAACAGCCGTGTACCGCAAGTCTCTAGAGGAACGGAGGGTTCCAAATGATTGGAAAAGAGCACAGGTAGTCCCAGTCTTCAAGAAGGGTCGTCGAGCAGATGCGCAAAACTATAGACCTATATCTCTGACGTCGATCTGTTGTAGAATTGTAGAACATGTGTTTTGCTCGCGTACCAAGTCATTTCTGGAATCCCAGAATCTGCTCTGTAGGAATCAACATGGATTCCGGAAACGGCGATCGTGTGAGACCCAACTCGCTTTATTTGTTCATGAGACCCAGAAAATATTAGATACAGGCTCCAAGGTAGATGTCATTTTCCTTGACTTCCTGAAGGCGTTCGATACAGTTCCGCACTGTCGCCTGATAAACAAAGTAAGAGCCTACGGAATATCAGACCAGCTGTGTGGCTGGATTGAAGAGTTTTTAGCAAACAGAACACAGCATGTTGTTCTCAATGGAGAGACGTCTACAGGCGTTAAGGTAACCTCTGGGTTGCCACAGGGGAGTGTTATGGGACCATTGCTTTTCACAATATATGTATATAAATGACCTAGTAGATAGTGTCGGGAGTCGCATGCGGCTTTTCGTGGATGATACTGTAGTATACAGCGACGTTGCAGCATTAGAAAACTGCAGCGAAATGTAGGAAGATCTGCAGCGCATATGCACTTGGTGCAGGGAGTGGCAACTGACTCTTAACATAGACAAATGTAATGTATTGCGAATACATAGAAAGAAGGATCCTTTATTGAATGATTATATGATAGCGGAACAAACACTGGTAGCAGTTACTTCCGTAAAACATCTGGGAGTGTGCGTGCGGAACGATTTGAAGTGGAATGATCATATAAAATTAATTGTTGGTAAAGCGGGTGCCAGGTTCAGTTTCATTGCGAGAGTCCTTAGAAAATGTGGTCCATCAACAAAGGAGGTGGCTTACAAAACACTCGTTCGACCTATACTTGAGTATTGCTCATCAGTGTGGGATCCGTACCAGGTTGGGTTGACAGAGGAGATAGAGAAGATTCAAAGAAGAGCGGCGCGTTTTGTCACAGGGTTATTTGGTAAGCGTGATAGCGTTACAGAGATGTTTAGCAAATTCAAGTCGCAGACTCTGCAAGAGAGGTGCTCTGCATCGCGGTGTAGCTTGCTGTCTAGGTTTCGAGAGGGTGCGTTTCTGGATGAGATATCGAATATATTGCTTCCCCCTACTTATACCTCCAGAGGAGATCACGAATGTAAAATTAGAGAGACTCGAGCGCGCACGGAGGCTTTCGGGCAGTCGTTCTTCCCGCGAACCGCACGCGATTGGAACAGAAAAGGGAGGTAATGACAGTGGCACATAAAGTGCCCTCCGCCACACACAGTTGGGTGGCTTGCGGAGTATACATGTAGATGTAGATGTAGATGTAGATGAATGACACACGCGTCAATAAACCGGTAAATTGTCCCTTTAAGACTCACCGCCTGCCAATTAGACAAAACCCTCAGTGAAGCTCACCCGCATTTATTGTGACTTTTACAAGTGCACCTATACAGACAGAAACCTTGATGAGAGTACCAGGCACTTGGGACCAGACCACGCTGCTGCCCTTTAGCCACAGAACGTTACTCTTGCGCCTGATAGTAGGCCATCCGGAATCGGCGAGTGTCAAAGGGGTTGCCGGTTTGCAAGCACCTAGGACGTTGTCACGAATTGTGTCTGTAGAAGTACATTTTTTAAATTCTCACTAAAGGTGGGTGGGTGCCACCAAGGATTTTGCCGGATAGGGGCGTTTTAGAGGGACGAGTTGCCGTTTTATTCACGCGTATGTCAATGTCGTATCCATCCATGATCACTGCACAGGAGGACACAAAATAGGAGCTCTGGAAAACCATAAGCAGCCTTAGCTGCTTCGGATCACCTTCAGCTTCGCTCGAATGGTTTTGAACGGTGCCTAGGTGTTCCAACCTGTAAGCGAGAGAGCTGCTCTCCAAACGGGTGCGATGACGTTACGTGGGAATGGAGCCCCACAATGTCCCTAGAGATGAGTTGAAACGCCCGAAGGAGTCAGCATTGTCAAAGGTTGTGAAGAACCCCTTCCCGTTGCTCATGGCACTACAAACTGTCGTTTGCGACCGTGAAATGCGTTGGAATCAACGCCACAGGGAAAAGGTTCGTTTCATTGACGCCCTTTATGAGCCCCTGCAGCCTCTTTGTGCCGATTCCGAGCGGTGGTGTGTCTGAAATGTTTGCCTCGGCCACTCGTAAGAAAAACCGCATGATTTCAACTCTGGGTGTCGCGGTTCTGACCTCCATTGCAGAGGCTTCCAATCGTGTGACACATCCGTGTTGATGTTGGGTAGGATTTTTGTGAAATTTTGTGTGACTGTGACATCATTAACCCACATTATACGCCGCATGAACTTATGAGCTGTGGCCTTTCTTTCGCAAGTGTCAACAGCTTGTAGCATGACGTTCGTCCAGCCACTTCGCAGGGCCCCACTCTTTTGCGCCATTACAGAGGAAGGGTGTAGGCACCTCCGAGCCAAATTTCAAAGAAGTGTCGCAATGGGTGGAAGTTACGTAGTTTCGAAAAAGTGGTCCTTAAATTCCGATCCGCAGTGTAGTTCGTGCTTGTGCCCCCTTCTGTACTCGTTGTTTTGTTTGCTGGGACCCAGATTGTTTCTCAAAATCTTTCTTTCTTTGGCCTAAGTTTCTCCACTAGACCTGTAAGAGTCCCTGCTGATTACAGAGCCTCCGGTTCAATAATAGTGCAGCAGTGTCTAAAAATGGCTCTGAGCACTATGGGACTTAACTTCTGAGGTCATCAGTCCCCTAGAACTTAGAACTACTTAAACCTAACTAACCTAAGGACATCACACACATCCATGACCGAGGCAGGATACGAACCTGTGACCGTAGCAGCAGTCCGGTTCCGGACTGAACCGCCTAGAACCGCTCGGCCACAACGGCCGTCTTTTCAGTAAGTAGAGCAAATTTAACTCTGTTAATACAAAAATTAAGAAGATTGTAAATTATTGAACGGGCAGAAATATTAATTAATACATGTCGAGAAAGAGGCCATGTAGATACTGCTATTCGTGCCTAGGGCGGTTGGTGGCAGATGTTCCGTTTAGCGGTTCGCTGTACTCCTATATAAATACGGCCAGAGAGGCAGTGAGGAAGACACACTTCATACCGAGATATCAGTCTGTCCTCGTCTTTCAAACGCCTGTGTGTGGTATGCCTCAGATGACATCGGAGCTGGGCAGACTTGAATGCTTATTCGGAAAAAGTAAGAAATGTACTTGCGAGGACTATACACCATCTTGAATCGCACATCCATCCTCGAGGCAGGATTCGAACCTGCGACAGTAGCGGTCGCGCGGTTCCAGGCTGTAGCGCCTAGAACCGCTCGGCCACCCCGGCCGGCTAGCAGTGTCTAATTATGGCTCTTAAAGACACCGATATCTTATTGTAGGCAGCTTTAATTAGTTGCTATGCAATTTCTTATTTTGTCATTGAGGAACGCGATAGCTTATTTCTATGATAAACTACGATCTATCTATTCACCGCTCTGTTTAAACTTTTCTTACTGCTTAAATTTTCTTAGTCCGACGTCCAGATCTCTTGGTGCCGATTTTATGTTTATCATAAAGTGCTTCTTTTCAAAGCAGATTAGTAGCCGAGCCTTCACTGGCTGTCTTCTGTTAGTTGTTTGCTTCTGTACGTCTGGAGTATGAAAATGTCACTAGATCATATGTAAAAGCTAGGAACGTCTACAGTATCGCGGCTCACTTCCTTTAGGTAATCTTTCTTTTCGGTTCCACAACAACTATTTAAATGCCAATTACATTACGTTTTTGTTGAAACAGCTAGACAATTTGTTCCACTGGATTGGCAAACTACTTCCCATCCCATCAAAAACCTAGAGTTGCGTTATAAATACGGAACATTACGCCTTTCACTCAACTGTATTATCCAACCCAAGCGGAAATCTCAAGACACCGCGTTAAAAATTTCTTCACACGTGCGAAATCAGAATTGGATCACATCACATTTAGGTGCTCTTGGCGTCATGCTACAGCTCACCCTCAAGAATTGTTCTCAATAATACTCGCTCATACAAATCAAACCAGATTGTCCTAGGTGGCCCTCCTTAACAAACGGAACAACTGTGCAGCAGTAAATGTGACAGTAAAGTATCAGCGCATCGTAGTAGTGCTAGCGGCTAGTGAAGTCGGTGGATGAACACGGTCGCCATCTGTTGGCCGAAGTTTCAACTACGACATCCGCGATTTGGCCGTCGCCGTAGTTTTCATTCATGACGGCTCGGATCTCCTGCCGACGAACGGAAATGTTGATTCGGAGTCTCATATCGTAGGTTTTACAATAGTTTTTAATCGTGGGCTTAAAATATTCGTAGGCACAATTAGCAATTACTTCGTATTCTTTGTTCTTTTTCTATGTATACCCCTTTGAACAGGATTCTTGGTCCGAAGCGTCGCATTAGAATCTGTAATTTTTTGTCTGTTTACTATTATGTTCTCACATTTTTTGCAATAGATCCGTTGACGATCTTAACACAACTGATCCAGTCACGAAGGAAAAGAACTGTGCTGCCTTGCAAACAGTTACATATCAACACATAAATGTGAAACCATCCACGTCGTTAAACCACTAATTCACAGTTAAAACATCTCAGTTGGGATCATTTACTTATTACAAAAACTTAAGGTAATAATACGTTCTTTCCTTAAGTAATTAAGTGGTATGTTCTTCATTTGGTTACGCACCTGGTGTCTACATCTACATCTACATCCATACTCCGCAAGCCACCTGACGGTGTGTGGCGGAGGGTACCCTGAGTACCTCTATCGGTTCTCCCTTCTATTCCAGTCTCGTATTGTTCGTGGAAAGAAGGATTGTCGGTATGCTTCTGTGTGGGCTCTAATCTCTCTGATTTTATCCTCATGGTCTCTTCGCGAGATATACGTAGGAGGGAGCAATATACTGCTTGACTCTTCGGTGAAGGTATGTTCTCGAAACTTTAACAAAAGCCCGTTCCGAGCTACTGAGCGTCTCTCCTGCAGAGTCTTCCACTGGAGTTTATCTATCATCTCCGTAACGCTTTCGCGATTACTAAATGATCCTGTAATGAAGCGCGCTGCTCTCCGTTGGATATTCTCTATCTCTTCTATCAACCCCATCTGGTACGGATCCCACACTGCTGAGCAGTATTCAAGCAGTGGGCGAACAAGCGTACTGTAACCTACTTCCTTTGTTTTCGGATTGCATTTCCTTAGGATTCTTCCAATGAATCTCAGTCTGGCATCTGCTTTACCGACGATCAACTTTATATGATCATTTCATTTTAAATCACTCCTCATGCGTACTCCCAGATAATTTCTGGTGTCTGCAGTTCTCTGCTACGATACCAGAAAACTGCGCCTCTTTTAAGAAAACGCCTTAGTAAACAATAATTTGTGCCACCTCTCGAATACAGCCTGGATGTTACATTCGCTCTAGTTTAAGTTAACTAGAATAATGAAGCGTGACATTTTCTCACGTCAACGGGGCCTTGGGCAGTTACCAATCGAAATATATAATTTTAAAAAATATCTCTCGCCCTCTCTAATACACACACACACACACACACACACACACACACACACACACACACACATACACATATATATTCACAAAACAGTTGAATGCAAGTGAATGTTGGTAACACTTAGAAAAACAAATGAAACTCTGTATTAAAAAGATGGAAAGATGGCACTTACAGTGATGTGTAATGTAAACAGTGAGCTGAAAGTGAACAGTAAGATGTCCATCTGGTTGCCTGATGAGAAAAGGCAGTTTGCTTAGATGCAATGAATTAGAAGTTACCTGTAAGTACCTGGCCATTTCATAAAATCAATTTGTAACCTGGATGTGAAACCATAACCTATGTGTAAAAATGGACAAATCACGTAATATTTCAGGACACCCACTAAAGATGCCTTGTAAAACAGGTGAAACGCGTCTGAGTACACATATAAAAATTAAAATTTCGATGTGCAGCATGCAAAAAAGGCATTTTCTTTGAAGCAACTGCAATTTATATACAGCTGCTGCGAAAATGGCCACTACAAGAAAAGTGTTATTGTTTTTTTCTCTCGCGGCCTACTTAATATTTATATCGTCATCAAATTTGTCCAGAGGACCTGTGGAGTGATCGACAGTAATTACTGTTCTATTTTTTGCAAAGGAACGAATAACAGAAATACACGGGAAGAATGTTTTAAAAAATGCCTTCAATCACAACTTTTCGCGTTTTATTAAGTACACGATGCATTTCGGACCCTGTGGGTCCATCATCAGGTGTAATTAGTTTTAATACATGTTTTATTTTTTTCTCTTGAAACAGGTGAAACCCATATCCGTATCATGAAATGGTTTGATGTTACGTTATGAATTTCGTAAGTCAAATTCGGAAAATGCGTGCGAAATTGTGGAAAAGATGGACAGTGTAAGCTTACCACATAATCCACACTGGTCTTCATAAGTGAGGTCTTAGGGGCGAATTAAGGGCTGTTCAGCCATAAAAAGAAGTGTTAGTCAGGAAACTTTTATTGGCAGATTCAGTTCCCTAACTCTCTTTACCGCATAATCGACATCCTCTACTAAGTGCTTCAATCGCTCTGTATAGAAGATCATTGCCTGGGACAGGAATTTGAACCAGATGACAAGTTCTCCGTCGTCATCATATCGTTGTCTGCCAGTTCTGCAGCAGTGTTGTAGGATATTCACTTATTGTCACCCATAACAATGTGGGAGAACAATCGTCTTGTCGATAGCGTCTTTGTGTTGGTTGGTAAGGATTTTTGGTAGCTATCTTTTACATAGTTTACAATATCCGATACCTTCTATGACTGTCGTGTAAATAATGGTGGATCAAATGTGAGGAGATTCGTCAGCCAGAGCACGTGTTGTCAATCCTTAACCCCGCGCGATTTCACAGATGTGGGCACCTCGGCGACCATTACGCTTTCCATCACGGACATTTTTTGCCGAATTTTAGTCTCGGCACTGTCCTCTAACCTAACCTTTAAATCACTCGGTACTATAGGCTTAATATCTGAACACAACTCCTGATTAATTTGAGCAGCCGTAGATCCTTTTTCCCAAAGAAACGGAACGACATAACGCACTTCGCAACGCACGCGTGAGCATCGAGGTCCGAAGCCATTGTCGTTTGCCTTCCCACGCACAAAGGGCTAATGAATCGAAAGATGACTTTGTAGCTTCGTAAAAAGTCAAAAGATAGCGCTGCACTCGTGCAACTGTCTTCGGAAGCTGCCATCATTTACATATAAGCAAACAGACGCAAAACGGGAGATAAGTTTTACCTAGCCTATTCGAAGGAAACGGAAACGCATTAAGTAAGTCCCTTCTCGATGCCAACGAACAAGACCTAATCATTGATGCCTGAAAAATACGTTTGTCAGATCTTGGCTTTTCGGCTGTAACATGCCAAGTCGCTGTAATAGCGATGGGTGTCTGTATCTAACGGGTGAAATAAGATCGTCCACGGCGTCATGTGGATATTGAAGTACGCACTGTGACTAAAATTCGTATGACTGTCACCTGTTGTCATGGCTTCAACGGAGCCTTTTGCCTCTTCGCACTATACGCATCGCCTTGTAAAGGGTTCGCTGTACGCCGGCAACACTCATACATTTACATGCGACGCATTTCGAAAACCATATTTCGCTGTCGTATTTACACGTTAAGGTCTGAAGCGGATATGCTATCCCAGATAGAAATGGCACCTGAAAAACATCTGTTGCAGTTTCTGATTTACTCAGCACAATCTCTCTTTCTCTTCAGTTAGTAGAGGTGTAAACAGCTTCAATTTAATATTACAACTTATCGTTCACTGTACAAAAAGCCACTCCGTCTCTATTTTTAAAAGAAAGACGAAACCTGACAGCTCAGATACGTTTCAACACTGGTTTCGTTTACATGGGAGCAAAAATCTGTTGCGCAATTGGAAAACCGTCAACTAGAAGCAGATTTCCAGAACTGGGAAATCGGGTTTCGAAATCCGGTTTTGGGAGACGCATGAAAAGGGGATGACTTCCCCACTGTCAACCACATTTTTACTTTAATCGGAGTATAGCCATGCAATGGGCTTAAATATGTCTACGTCGATGGTTCGACGTCGTCTGGCGCAGACTGCAGGTACAAATACAGGGTGTTTCAAAAATGACCGGTATATTTGAAACGGCAATAAAAACTAAACGAGCAGCGATAGAAATACACCGTTTGTTGCAATATGCTTGGGACAATAGTACATTTTCAGGCAGACAAACTTTCGAAATTACAGTAGTTACAATTTTCAACAACAGATGGCGCTGCGGTGTGGGAAACTCTATAGTACGATATTTTCCACATATCCACCATGCGTAGCAATAATATGGCGTAGTCTCTGAATGAAATTACCCGAAACCTTTGACAACGTGTCTGGCGGAATGGCTTCACATGCAGATGAGATGTACTGCTTCAGCTGTTCAATTGTTTCTGGATTCTGGCGGTACACCTGGTCTTTCAAGTGTCCCCACAGAAAGAAGTCACAGGGGTTCATGTCTGGCGAATAGGGAGGCCAATCCACGCCGCCTCCTGTATGTTTCGGACAGCCCAAAGCAATCACACGATCATCGAAATATTCATTCAGGAAATTAAAGACGTCGGCCGTGCGATGTGGCCGGGCACCATCTTGCATAAACCACGAGGTGTTCGCAGTGTCGTCTAATGCAGTTTGTACCGCCACAAATTCACGAAGAATGTCCAGATAGCGATATGCAGTAATCGTTTCGGATCTGAAAAATGGGCCAATGATTCCTTTGGAAGAAATGGCGGCCCAGACCAGTACTTTTTGAGGATGCATGGACGATGGGACTGCAACATGGGGCTTTTCGGTTCCCCATATGCGCCAGTTCTGTTTATTGACGAAGCCGTCCAGATAAAAATAAGCTTCGTCAGTAAGCCAAATGCTGCCCACATGCATATCGCCGTCATCAATCCTGTGCACTCTATCGTTAGCGAATGTCTCTCGTGCAGCAATGGTAGCGGCGCTGAGGGGTTGCCGCGTTTGAATTTTGTATGGATAGAGGTGTAAACTCTGGCGCATGAGATGATACGTGGACGTTGGCGTCATTTGGACCGCAGCTGCAACACGGCGAACGGAAACCCGAGGCCGCTGTTGGATCACCTGCTGCACTAGCTGCGCGTTGCCCTCTGTGGTTGCCGTACGTGGTCGCCCTACCTTTCCAGCACATTCATCCGTCACGTTCTCAGTCCGTTGAAATTTTTCAAACAGATCCTTTATTGTATCGCTTTTCGGTCCTTTGGTTACATTAAACCTCCGTTGAAAACTTCGTCTTGTTGCAACAACACTGTGTTCTAGGCGGTGGAATTCCAACACCAGAAAAATCCTCTGTTCTAAGGAATAAACCATGTTGTCTACAGCACACTTGCACGTTGTGAACAGCACACGCTTACAGCAGAAAGACGACGTAGAGAATGGCGCACCCACAGACTGCGTTGTCTTCTATATCTTTCACATCTCTTGCAGCGCCATCTGTTGTTGAAAATTGTAACTACTGTAATTTCGAAAGTTTGTCTGCCTGAAAATGTACTGTTGTCCCAAGCATATTGCAACAAACGGTGTATTTCTACCGCTTCTCGTTTAGGTTTTATTGCCGTTTCAAATATACCGGTCATTTTTGAAACACCCTGTATAAGCCTTCGGCTCCCATTTATCGGAAACAACAAACGGTTCAAACTGAAAAGGGCGAGTGAGCGCCTTCTTAAAGAAAGATATTTTTCTACATATATTGGTTAACGTTATGACAGCTTTTTCATCACAGCTAATAGGAAGTCTAAGACATTGCTCTCACTTGTGGCTTTTCCAATTACTGGCTCAGAACAATCTCAGGAGAATCCCTATCTCTGGCACCGCATGACTCGCACGCACCTAAGCGGCAAACAGAAGTTTCCACCTATTAAAATGGTGTAATCGTTATTCTCCAAGTTTGCTCTCAACCATGGCACTATATCCCGAGAGATAAAAGCATTTGATTACCATGTTCTAGCCACCTTTGATGCTTGTCTTCCAAAGATTATTTAACATTCTTTAAGGCAATAAATACTTCGTCACCATTGGCGTCTAACTCATCCTAGGCTACATACTCCAATTTGAAGCTGATTATAAAAGGTATATTACAAATGTTTCATTTTTAGACGTGTGGAATTCTGCAAAATTTTGTTTGACTGGCATCAGAAAAAGCCGCATTTAAAAATATGGTGATAATAATAGTGTTTAGACTGCTTTTAATCTCCTTAAACTCTTACGCGATGGAGGCGTTTTGGTTGTCAGGGCATTTTTTTTAACAATTGTTCATCCTGTTAATGTCGTCTCTCCTTATATGAGCTCAAATGCAAGGTGATTGTTGTGATGCTATATAGAGCGATCTAATGTGATTTGCTGTGCATTGTTTACTAAATTGTGATTTAATAAATGTAGAAAATTTGCAGTTCGTAGCTTAACTCTGTCAATCGATCCTATCCTTCCCTCCTACTGCCCGTATCGCCACATCCGTTTACTCTCAATTCATACTCTGAGCTAAGTAAACTGCTCATTTCACTTAATATATGTTAAATCCCAGGCGCCTTGTCACGGTCCGCGCGGCTCCCCCCGTCGGAGGTTCCAGTCCCCCCTGAGGCATGGGTGTGTGTGTTGTCTTTATCGTAAGTTAGTTTAAGTTAGATTAAGTAGTGCGTAAGCTTAGGGACCGATGACTTTAGCAGTTTGGACCCATAAGATCTTACCACAAATTCCAAAATTTTCCTAAAAATAAGAAACTAATTATTATCATAATATAACAACTAAATATTTTATTGTCGGTATTATTCAATAATAGACAACTGTGCTATGTTGAAAGGGGAGTGTCAGCCTATTATATTTGTTTGGAGCCCCAGGAATGTAACTCTGTGTTCGTGCCTCGGTTAGGTATAACAAAGAGCTTGGCGCCCCTAATCTTGCCAAGTCAACATAACATCTGGCAGAAACATGCAATTTCAGATTCGCGAGCTCCACTTGTTATGTACATAGTTCCGCGTAGTCAGCACGTACACAACATTCCCACTAGAGCGCGCCCCGCTAAGCACAACAGCACAGGCGCAGCGCTCGTCCCTCTCCGCACTACGAGATGGCGCTGCCTTAGAGACGGACCAAATTCTGCTTCCGCCGATCCGCATATTAATATGTAACGCAGCCAATGAGATTGCTGCTAATGTAGAACCTTTTCTCCTCACGGATCACACTCGCGCAGTGATACCTGAATGCGCGAGGTATTATAATGAGTGTACAGATCTCTGATTAGTCAGTCTGCATTTGTCTGCATTGCTTGCATTTGTCTGCATTTGTCTGCATTGCTTGCATTTGTCTGCATTTGTCTGCATTTGTCTGCACCAGTCTGCATTAGTCTGTAACAATCTATAGTCAAGTATCAGTCTGCACCTAATAAGATTATCATATTCCTGTACATAGCCATGAAGATAAATGTATAGACACTTCGTCAAATATCAGAGATATGTGAGAATAAGATTAACGTACCAAGACCAAAGGAACTTCAGATTGTCAATTGTAAACAGCATCCAGAATTAAGTTACGTAATGTCTATGCTTTTAATTATTTAAATAAATGTGTGTGAAAATTAATCAAGTTCTGTTTAAAGTTGGTCACCGTCAATCTGCTACTCTAACCGTGCAAGTGGCATTTCTATCGTCTGACCTAACGGCAGAAGATAAACACGCCACGATAAGACCACGAGACATATTGCTGACAATCGCCTACTTCATTAGAGCGACAAGTCAAATAATCTGATGGTGTGTGTACCGAAGGTCTTACAGTACGCACACCACACCACTAAAGGCAAGCGAATGTAATTTATAAATAGCAGCGTACGTAAAGATTAGATCTCTTTCTGATTTGTCGTTCGCAGTAGTGAGAGGACACAAGTTTCACTGACGTCATTCTGTCCTGGGTACGGCGTACGCCACATTTCTTGAAAACAGACAGCAGCCGCTTATTTTCTGCTCCATGCGGAGAGGAATCATTAACGACGCCGCTTGGAGGACGGGCCGGCAGCGCGCACGTGTTGTGACGTCAGAGGAGGGTCGCCGGCGCCGCGACGCCGCCTCAGTGTGGCGGCAGTATTTCAGTGGGCGCACTGGCATTGCCAACATGCCGGGCGCCCCGTATTTTTCGCCGACCCTGGAATTAATCGCAGCGTTTCGGCCCGTCTGCTGCTAATTCCAACTTAATAAGTGGACGTGCCGCCGTACAAAACGTGGCCGCGATATATGATGCAGGAATGCCCCATGGCTGCCGGCGTGGGAGTGAGTCCTCCGCATTCCGGCGTTGTCCACGCGCTGACATTTTGGCTGCTGTCTAACGGACGGAGTGCCATGTCGCGCCTGCCTGGGCGTGCCCATATATTCATCCGCGTATCGCACCAATGTGTGGGAAGCGCCTACACTCTCGCCTGGCAACTTTCGCCAAATTCCGCTTCGCTGTGTCGACGACTGGAATCCGCGCTGAGTGTTATACGAAACTTTTCTTGTAGCTTATCATATCTTTCAATCCAGGAAACGTTTATACGAAGATTCCTTCCGCCACCGAACCAATAAACGTGCAAATCCAAAGCTAGGCATGTTTCTTTATCTACAGTGTGGGTTGGAACCCGCTACCTAGATTTAAATGCCAATAATTTTTATCGTTAATGAATATTTGCACACGGAACCAAGTTGTAGTCAGCTATCAGGACCATGAGAATACATGTGCTACACAACAATTAGACATATGTTCCTGCGTAGTCGACCAACCAAAGTAAATGTATGGGAAAGTCGTCAATTGATTTCTACAGGAAAGTCACAGGTACATTTTCGAGGACAATTGTGGTCCCCTCCTCTAATCCGTCGCGTGAGCTTTTGTTTGGTACATCTCTTCTTCTTTGGCCCAACCCCACCATGAAGAAGTGACAAGGGGTGAGGTCGGGACTTCTCCATTCCCATTCTGGTGTCCTCGCCGTCCCAACCAACGTCCTGGGAAGTGTTCGTCCAGCCAATCACGGATGACGCAGGTAAAATGAGGTGGTGCTTAGTCTTGCTGAAAAAGGCTATCCGCAACATTGTCCCATTGTGATATCAGTAGTCACATATATTCGTTCAGCACCTGGCGATATCTGTCGCTGTTCACGGTTTCTCGCAATATGAATGGACCAATGTGACGATCCGCTGTCAATTTTGGTCGACTTCGTGATTTCTTGGATTTGTTTCTGCCCAAAAATGACAGTTGCGTCGATTGACGAATCCTCATCGCTCCGAATAACGTTCTTGAACAAATCAGGCCAATCGTCATGGCATGACAGCATAATTTCCCTGTAGTCCATCCACCTGTCACAATTCTCCAACGATAGCTCCTGAACATAATGGGATCTCCAGGGTTTCCAGATCACGTCCTTCTTTCACACATTAAGCATGGTTTTCCTGCGGATTCCACTCTCTCGAGCTGCCTGGTGTGTTGATTTACCAGGACTGCGCATGAAGATGTCCCTCACCGACGCTACATTTTCTGGAGATGGTGCCAATGATGGTGGTCCTCCTCGTGGTTTATTTACAACCAACTCAGTTGCCAGTAGCTCGATGTGACAATTCCTAATGGCTTTAGCATCAACTTTGGCATGGGGCCCATGGAAAGTCTGCCACTATCGCTGAAGAAGTCTACAAATCACCACACTTCAAACCGCTAAGCGACCTCGGCGCGTCCTTCTTCAGTCAAGTTTCATACCATCTCGTCCCTCACCGTAAGAAGATGCTAAGGTGGTCAAGATATTCACACGGATCCCGTAACAAAATACAACAATGTTTATTGATAAATATCAACAATCACAAAACTGATGAACATTTAAAACTAGGGATGACTCTCATCCTGCCTGTACATATACGTCCATACTCTGCAAATCACTGTGACTTGCATGGCAGAGGACGCGTCCGATTGTACCAGTTATTAGGGTTCCTTACCGTTCCGTTAACGTATGGAACACAAGAAGAATGATTACTTAAACGATTCTCTGTACGCTGAAATTACTTACTGACACTACTGGTTATTAAAATTGCTACACCACGAAGATGACGTGCTACAGACGCGAAATTTAACCGACAGGAAGAAGATAATGTGATATGCAAATGATTAGCTTTTCACAGAAATCACACAAGTTTGGCGCCGGTGGCGACACCTACAACGTGCTGACATGATGAAAGTTTCCAACCTATTTCTCATACACAAACAGCAGTTGACCGGAGTTGCCTGGTGAAACGTTGTTGTGATGCCTCGTGTAAGGAGGAGAAATGCGTACCATCACGTTTCCGACTTCGATAAATGTCGGATTGTAGCCTATCGCGATTGCGGTTTATCGTATCGCGACATTGCTGCTCGCGTTTGTCGAGATCCAATGACTGTTAGCAGAATATGGAATGGGTGGGTTCAGGAGGGTAATACGGAACGCCGTGCTGGATCCCAACGGCCTAGTATCACTATCAGTCGAGACGACAGGCATCTTATTCGCATGGCTGTAACGGATCGTGTAGCCACGTCTCGATCCCTGAGTCAACAGATGGGGCCGTTTGCAAGACACCAACCATCTGCACGAACAGTTCGACAACGTTTGCAGCAGCATGGACTATCAGCTCGGAGACCGTGTCTGCGGTTACCCTTGACGCTGCATCACAGACAGGAGCGCCTGCGATGGTGTACTCAACGACGAACCTGGGTGCACGACTGGCAAAACGTCATTTTTTCGGATGAATCCAGGTTCTGTTTACAGCATCATGCTGGTCGCATCCGTGTTTGGCGACATAGCGGTGAACACACATTGGAAGCGTGTATTCGTCGTCGCTATACTGGCGTATCACCTGTCGTGATGGTGTGGGGTGCCATTGGTTACACGTCTCGGTCACCTCTTGTTGGCATTGAGGGCACTTTGAACAGTGGATGTTACATTTCAGATGTGTTACGATCTTGGCTCTACCCTTTATTCGATCCCTGCGAAACTCTACATTTCACCGGGATAATGCACAACCGCGTGTTTCAGGTCCTGTACGGGCCTTTCTGGGTACAGAAAATGTTCGACCGCTGCCCTGGCCAGCACATTCTCCAGATCTCTCACCAATTGACAAAGTCTGGTTAATGGTGGCCGAGCAATTGGCTCGTCACAATACGCCAGTCACTACTCTTGATGAACTGTGGTATCGTGTTGAAGTTGCATGGGCAGCTTTACCTGTACTTGCCATTCAAGCTCTGTTTCACTCAATGCCCAGGCGTATCAAGGCGGTTATTACAGCCAGAGGTGGTTGTTCTGGGTACTGATTTTTCAGGATCTATGCACCCAAATTGCGTGAAAATGTAATCACATGTGAGTTCTAGTATAATATATTTGTCCAATGAATACCCGTTTATCATATGCATTTTATTTTGGTGTAGCAATTCTAATGGCCAGTAGTGTACTTGACTTAACGCGGCAAGGCTCAGAGGACGGGGTGTAGCAACAAGTCTCCGCTTCCACACCATTCTATATCTACATCTACGTCATACTCCGCAAGCCATGTAACGGTATGTGGTGGAAGGAACGTTTGTTACCAGTAACTAATTCCCCCCCCCCCCCCCCCCTCTTTCCTGTTCCAGTCGCGAATGGTCCGTTCGAGGAATGATCGTTGGTAAGCCTCTGTGTTAGCTCTACTTTCTCTCGTTTGGTCTTTTCGTGAAATATATGCGGAAGGAAGTAATATGTTGTCCGACTCTTCCCGAAAGTGCTCCCTCTAAATTTCAGTGTTAAGCCTCTGCGTGACGCACAACACCTTGTAACGTCAACCATAGGAGTTTGTTGTGCATCTCTGTAGAGCTGCCACACTGACTAAACGAACTCTTGACGAAACATGACGCTCTTTATTGGATCTCTTCTATCTCTTCTACTACTCCACCTGGTAAGGATCCCAAATTGATGAAAAATACTCAAGAATCGGTCAAACAAGCGCCCTATACTGCGCCACTTCCTCCGTGGATCAGTTACATTTTATTAAGGTTCTCCCTGTGAATCTGTCTGGTACCTGCTTATCCTGCTACTTGGTTTACGTGGTTATCCCACTCAAGATCGCTCTGGATGGTTACTCCTAGATATACTGATGGAAAAAAAGATCGCAACACCAAGAAGTAGTTGTGCGTCATAACCGTAAGTTTATAGGCGTGCTTCTACATCTGTAAGATGATTATCCATATTTCGCGCCAGTCGCATAAGAGTGGCGCTACTACACATCATGTTTTCTTTAAATACATCCTCTAAGGGTTGTGAGCGTTAGTTACCCTTGAGACTGGACGTGGTGAGCAGATGTTAGCCAAGAATGCCTTTTAAGGCGACAAAGACGCCATTATCACCGCCTCACTTTCAACGAGATCGTGTAACAGGGCTACGAAAAGCTGTATATTCGTTCTACGATATTGCAGAAAGACTTGGCAGGAATATAGTCATTGTACATGATTGCTGGCATCGGTGGTCACCAGAATGGACAGTCACAAGAAGACTGGGCTGCAGACAGCCATGTGCCACTACCGAGAAGGGAGACCAACGTGTTTGGCGTATGGCTCTGACGCATGGTATTCAGCAGCAATTTGAGCAGCAGTTGTCACCATAGTGACACAACGAACTGTTAAAAATGGTTTACTTCAAGGACAACTCTGAGCCGGACGTTCTGCTCTGTGCATTCCACTGACACCAAACCACCGTCATTTGTCACTTCAGTGGTGACAAGCGAGAGCTCACTGGAGGGCAAAGTGGAGGTCTGTTGTGTTTTGTGATCAGAGCTGGTCCTGCCTCGGTGCCACTGATAGCCGTGTGTTGGTTAGGAGGAGACCATTTGAGGACCTGCAGGCAACTTGTCCGCCTGTAGACACACTGGACCCTCATGCAAGTGGCCAGGGGCGGGCGGCCGGTATAGGGACGGGGAAAACCGACCGGTTAAAACCGGTACGGGTGGGTATTTTAGTTCTGATTAACCGGTATATTTCGGTATTTGTTCGACCTCGGTTGTAACAGGCTTCTTTCATTTTTTACTAATATCAGGATAAAGGAGCCGACATGTCAATTTGCCATGGCAGCAGTGATGAAATTTTTAGTTTTTGACTAAAAGATTTTTTTTAAAAAAAAAAACAAGAAATATTTGTTCGTAAAATTCTCATTGCTTTGAAATGTTACATTATTATAGGGAGAAGCCCTGGCGCCACCTGGTCTATGGGGTAGTTTCTCGCTGTTGTTCTCGGACATCAATTGTATTGCCGAATGGTACCATTCCCAGTTTGGAACAATTTCACAAAGCGCTGTAGCAATGATGTGCAATGCTCCATTATCTTTCAAAGATTGAAAACGGGGGAGACACAACATATTCGCATCATGTAAGGACAGAACATCCACATTGTTCATTGGAGGAGAAGTTAAATTTTACGGACGTATCTGTAATGTTATTAATGTGGTATAAAATCGGGATAATAACTGAACCCTTAATTTTGTGGTTGCTTCAGGACGAAAAACTGATAGCATCCAAAAGTGACGATTCAGCGAAGTCATCAAGTTGGGACCTTTCGCTTTCACTGTCACCGCGCCCGTCTCCTTAACCTTCGCAATCTTTGTTGGAGAGAATGAGACAGATTTCTGCCATAGCCTCAGCCTCATAGCGATTGTGATCTACTCCTTCCCCTTGATTAGAATTTATCAGACTTTGTTAGATGCCCATCTTCATTACTGGAAGCAATAGCAAAACCGGTAGCCGGTTGTTTCGGAAACCGGTTACATTGAACAGTTTTAACACTTAGGTTAAACTGAACAAGAAAAGAGCCAGTGTAACCGAAAACCAGTTGTTTGAGCTATAATCGCCTTCCCTAGGCCGATGGTCGGTGGCCGCTGTACGGCGAGGAAACTCTCGACCATGATCTATTTTGTTACTGACTGCAAATTTTCTTTTACAGGTGGGTTAGAAAGTGAAGTAAATTATCTCTGAGGTTCTGCCACTCTGATATTTTCAGCAGAAAGGCGAAATGCGGTTCAAGAAATCAATGAGTGGCCGGTATTGTCCGATGAAGTTTAAATAAGCCAACCGAGTCTTAATGGCACATTTATCCTGCACCATCGTTGGTCGCCCTGCTTCTCGGTATCACCCTCACCAGGTGAGGCTAAAAATCTGATATATGTCCGAAGCAGCTAGTGGCGCCAGTAGTCATGAAACTTGAGCTATGAGTGGCTTCTCAAGATCCCTTTGCAGTGCCGTTGTTTAGAGAAATGCTCCTCATTTACACGGTTTCTCGTAAACCATAACTCTATGAGGGGCAGTCAAATGAAAACCAAATACCCGCCACTATGGGACTATGAAATGGTCTCCCTCTGGGAGAGGAAACGATTAATACCTGTTTCGCAGAACGACGTCGGCCGCTTGCGGATCCATTACTGCACCCACCACAGCACTTTCTCGTCCTACTCAAACCGACGTCCATGCATGTCTCTCATCACGTCGCCAAAAATGTGAGAATCACACATTGGAAGATCCGAGCTGTACGGAGGAAGTTGTAGTGTTCCCCAACTAAATCGCTGAACAGCAGTCTTCGTCCGAATAGTGGAATGGTAGGGGGTTTTACCGTGTAACAGGATGATTCCTTCCGACAGCAGTCCTAGGCGATCTGACTTTATGGCAAGTCGCAGTTTCTACAAAGAGTGTTCATAGCACTGCGCACTGATTGTTATTCCACCCTCGAGGAACTTGACGACCACAAAAAAATGGTTCAAATGGCTCTGAGCACTATGGGACTCAACATCTGAGGTCATCAGTCCCCTAGAACTTAGAACTACTTAAACCTAACTAACCTAAGAACATCACACACATCCATGCCCGAGGCAGGATTCGAACCTGCGACCGTAGCGGTCGATCGGTTCCAGACTGAAGCGCCTAGAACCGAACGGCCACACCGGCCGGCTGACGACCACAGGAAGCAACCTGTTGCATGATAACGCCCAGCATCACACTGCCAAACGGATGAAGGCGAAGCTTTAGCGATTTGGTTGGGAAACGCTGTAACAAGCTCTGTACGGTACGGATGTTTCACTGTGTGATTTTCACATTTATGGCGACCTGAAGAAAGACAAGGGTGGACGTCTGTCTCATTCGGAGAGGAAGTGCGTCAATGGGATCGGTTATGGATCCGTCATCGCCCTACCGCGTTTTATGAAACACGAGTGACTACTTTGAATGGATCCATACCCCGGTCCCATTGTGGCGGATGTCCCGTTTTCATTTCACTGCCCGTTATTCATCTACGCTCATATTCATAGTATGCAAACCATTGTGGCTGCTTCGTAGACGGCGCTTTCCATTATACCACATATGAATGTTTCTTCGCCTTTCAGTCGCTTAGGGAGCGCGAAAATAATGACTGCCTAAAAGCCTCTGTGCAAGATTAATTACGAAGGGCACTCTAACATATACGTTATTTAACACAGGTACGTGAAACTTAATCTTTGGTGCAATAATTTTCGTCTGTCTACAGATTTCTGCCATCTAAAGTTTTTCAGCAACAAACATTGGTGCAGCCCTTCTGTGTATACACTGAGGTGACGCAAATCATGGGATAGCGATGTGCACACATAACGATGGCGGCAGTAACGCCTACACATGTGTACAAGGACAGTGTATTGGTGGAGGCCTCATGTGTACTTAGCTGATGTATGTGAAAAGGTGTCCAACGTGATTGTGGCTGCACTGCGGAGATTAACAGACTGAATGCGGAATAGTAGTTGGGACTAGACGTATGGGCAAGTTCCAGTTCGAAAATCGTAGGGAATTCAATATTCCGACATCCACGGTGTCAAGAGTGTGTCGAGAACACCAAATTTCAGGCATGACCTCTCTTATTCATTTAACGACCGAGAGTAGTGCGTTGTCAGTGCGAACGGACAAGACACATTGCGTGAAATAACCGCAGAAATCAGTGTTGCATGTACGCCCGCATCTCGTGGTCGTGCGGTAGCGTTCTCGCTTCCCACGCCCGGGTTCCCGGGTTCGATTCCCGGCGGGGTCAGGGATTTTCTCTGCCTCGTGATGGCTGGGTGTTGTGTGCTGTCCTTAGGTTAGTTAGGTTTAAGTAGTTCTAAGTTCTAGGGGACTGATGACCTAAGATGTTAAGTCCCATAGTGCTCAGAGCCATTTGAACCATTTGTTGCATGTACGACGAACTTATCCGATACGACAGCTGCAGCACTCTCTGACATTAAATGCCTATGACAGCAGACGATCGAAGCGAGTAACTTTGCTAACACCACGATGTCACTTCCAGCGCCTCTCCTGGGCTCGTGAACATATCGGTTGTACCCAAGACGACTGGAAAATTTTGGCTTGGGCAGATAAGGGCCAATTTCAGTTGGTAAGAGCTGATGGTAGGTTTTTGGCTGATTCAAATGGCTCTAAGCGCTATGGGACTTAACATCTGAGGTCATCAGTCCCCTAGACTTAGAAGTACTTAAACCTAACTAACCTATGGACATCACACACATCCATGACCGAGGCAGGATTCGAACCTGTGACCGTAGCAGCGGCCGGCGATGGTAGGTTTATAGTTTGGCGCAGACCCCACGAAGCCATGGATCCAAGTCGTCAACAAGGCACGGTGGGTCCGTAATAGTGTGCGCTGTGTTTACTTGAAGCGGACTGCGTCCTCTGGTCCAACTGAGCCGATCATTGACTGGAAATGGTTACGTTCGGCTACCTGGACACCATTTGCTGTCATTCAAGGACTTCATGTTTCCGAACAACAATGTCATGCCACCGGATCGCAATTGTTCGCGATTGGTATGAAGAACATTCTGGACAATTCAAGCGAATGATTTGGCCACCCAGACAGCCCGGCGTGAATCCCATCGAACATTTCTGGGACATAATAGAGAGGTCAGTTCGTGCACGAAATTCTGCACCGGCAACACTTTTGCAATTATGGACGGCTATAGAGACAGCATGGCTCAATATTGGTGCAGGGGACTCCCAGCGACTAGTTGAGTTCATACCACGTTGAGTCGCTGCACTACGCCAGGCAAAAGGAAGTCCGACACGATATGAAGAGGTCTCTCAAGACTTTTGTCACCTCAGTATATGTTCAACATCTGTTGGTAGTCCTGTCTGATATGGGTACCACACGCTTGAGCAGTTTTCTGGGAGGGGTAGCACAAGTGTTTTGTGAGTAATCCTTCGCAGTTTAGTACAGTGTTTGAGTAGAATGGGGTTGAGGATGGGGGTTGTGCGAGAGCGGGCTCAATTTGAAATATTTACCGACAGTCACATAATATACCACCAGAGCTTAAATTATATCAGCACAAATTCTTGACAGTTAATAAAACAATATTCCACAGAGGACTAATTCTGTAAAATGGGAATGGCAGAAAATAATAATAACAACAATAATGATAATAAAAATAAAGAATTTATTGGAAACAGATACAACAGATACAATATGCTGAGGCATTACTCTTATTCGGAACTGGTGGCATTCAAGTCTGGCACCAACCAAGAACAGATGTCACAATATCAGCCTCGGAGGATCACTACAAAGACCAACAGACTTACAAACACTTTAAGAACTTAAATCACAGTGCCTGCAACTAAGACACTAATGAAAGCAAGGTATGTATATCATTGACCTAATTTGCAACCTTGTATCTAGAACTCATGTCCAAAATAAAAAAACAGATACCGTCTTCATACAGATAAGGCTAACCGGCCATTGACCTTCTTCTTCTGTGCTGGATGCACATGCATTACCCGTACTCTTACGGGACTCAGTAATATTGTGTGCGGCGAGTAATGAGTGTAATGGGCAGGGGCACTACGAATGTAGTGTGCGGACATTAAGTCGGGAATGTGGGTCTCACGGGGTGTGTGCAAGGGATAAATTCCTAAATTCCTGCAGTCGCACTGCCCTCTGTGTGCTCGGTGGCTCAGGTGGATAGAGCGTCTCCCATGTAAGCAGGACATCCAGAGTTCGAGTTCCGGTCGGGGCACACATTTTCAATTGTCCCCGTTGATGTACACTCCTGGAAATTGAAATAAGAACACCGTGAATTCATTGTCCCAGGAAGGGGAAACTTTATTGACACATTCCTGGGGTCAGATACATCACATGATCACACTGACAGAACCACAGCCACATAGACACAGGCAACAGAGCATGCACAATGTCGGCACTACTACAGTGTATATCCACCTTTCGCAGCAATGCAGGCTGCTATTCTCCCATGGAGACGATCGTAGAGATGCTGGATGTAGTCCTGTGGAACGGCTTGCCATGCCATTTCCACCTGGCGCCTCAGTTGGACCAGGGTTCGTGCTGGACGTGCAGACCGCGTGAGACGACGCTTCATCCAGTCCCAAACATGCTCAATGGGGGACAGATCCGGAGATCTTGCTGGCCGGGGTAGTTGACTTACACCTTCTAGAGCACGTTGGGTGGCACGGGATACATGCGGACGTGCATTGTCCTGTTGGAACAGCAAGTTCCCTTGCCGGTCTAGGAATGGTAGAACGATGGGTTCGATGACGGTTTGGTTGTACCGTGCACTATTCAGTGTCCCCTCGACGATCACCAGTGGTGTGCGGCCAGTGTAGGAGATCGCTCCCCACACCATGATGCCAGGTGTTGGCCCTGTGTGCCTCGGTCGTATGCAGTCCTGATTGTGGCGCTCACCTGCACGGCGCCAAACACGCATACGACCATCATTGGCACCAAGGCAGAAGCGACTCTCATCGCTGAAGACGACACGTCTCCATTCGTCCCTCCATTCACGCCTGTCGCGACACCACTGGAGGCGGGCTGCACGATGTTGGGGCGTGAGCGGAAGACGGCCTAACGGTGTGCGGGACCGTAGCCCAGCTTCATGGAGACGGTTGCGAATGGTCCTCGCCGTTACCCCAGGAGCAACAGTGTCCCTAATTTGCTGGGAAGTGGCGGTGCGGTCCCCTACGGCACTGCGTAGGATCCTACGGTCTTGGCGTGCATCCGTGCGTCCCTGCGGTCCGGTCCCTGGTCGACGGGCACGTGCACCTTCCGCCGACCACTGGCGACAACATCGATATACTGTGGAGACCTCACGCCCCACGTGTTGAGCAATTCGGCGGTACGTCCACCCAGCCTCCCGCATGCCCACTATACGCCCTCGCTCAAAGTCCGTCAACTGCACATACGGTTCACGTCCACGCTGTCGCGGCATGCTACCAGTGTTAAAGACTGCGATGGAGCTCCGTATGCCACGGCAAACTGGCTGACACTGACGGCGGCGGTGCACAAATGCTGCGCAGCTAGCGCCATTCGACGGCCAACACCGCGGTTCCTGGTGTGTCCGCTGTGCCGTGCGTGTGATCATTGCTTGTACAGCCGTCTCGCAGTGTCCGGAGCAAGTATGGTGGGTCTGACACACCGGTTTCAATGTGTTCTTTTTTCCATTTCCAGGAGTGTATATCAACTTGTATCGTAATGCCTTAGTTTACGAAAGCTCGTGTTTGATTTGACTGCATATCGTGCTTTATTTCAGCAAGCCAGAAAAGAGGAACTGGTAGTGATAGATGAGAAAGTTCGTACAGTTTGGCCCAGTGCAACAGACGTTCCAATATGTCACATTGTCCCCCTTGTGTTTCGCGCTGTAGAACGGAGGACTTTAAGAGATCAGACAGTTCTATTTGCATTTCGCTCGACATTGTCGACTACTGCGCATGTGCGCCAGGTATTTCACGCGTAGATGTGTAATAGGTCCACTTATACCACCATGTAGTCATAGATATGCACGCTTGGGGCGCTAGTGTACATGGGTGGACGGTTTATGCGCATCGTGTAATAGGGGCTTTATGACGACGTGGTCACAGTGAACTGGGATAAGCATCGGCACACTTGCTCCCCTCTGCACCTCTTACAATGGTACAGCCCTTTTTTGTATCACGACGACGACCAATAAAGTGGTGTCATGTGAGCATACTGACCCTCCCAGTGAGGTGGCATCGAACGGAAATTACGTTGAAAAATGGAATTCTGTAGCCAAAAGAGCAGGGAATTATATGGTGTATTGGAATCCTGATTAAAAGTAACCTGTTTTCTGAAAAAAGTGTTGCATTATTTATTGCATGCCCGTTGTATACAGTACTAACTCTCTTTAGAATGTATACTGTCCTAGCTTGTGAGACAGGGAGCTGAATGAGACGCGGATCGAATCCGCTTGATGGATTAACGACCGTCGATATGGTAGACTGGAGAGCCCTAGTTTCGTTTTTAGGCTGTTTCCACACTCTTTTAGACACATGTTGGCCAGGTTCTCACCTGAGTATCAAGGAATATGACATACAAACACTTAAAATAATATGACAACATGCAGAACGCGAATCACAAACAGGTGGCACACATGACTTCCCTCTGTTTGGATAGCTGATGACTGTAGCGAGAGGAAAGGAACCCGGTCACAAAATTAAAATAAATTTGCCAAATTTTGATAACAGTGCAACCTGTAAGACGGAATAAACAGCAGAAAGGGAGAGAGTGAGCAAGAAAGAGAGAGAACTATCTTATTTGGAACATTAACGCTCTAACATTCTGCGTGGTGTCTGTTCTAAGTCGTGTCTCCCTACCACTTTCGCGCAACGACGCTCTGAGCGTGTTTTTTAGGGAATTGACTAGTTTGAACCTGGGACCTGTTGCTGGTAAGGAGACGCCAGACCACACATGACATGTAGAGTTCAGAAGAGTTCAGTGAGACTAGCGATGATATAATCAAATACTTAATGATTTCAGCATCAGCTCCACTGCACTCCCTTTAAATAATCTTAATACTAACTACATTTAGTGGAAGGGGTTCAAGGCTTTCCTATTTTTAGTTAGCTGGTAAAATAACGTCGAAGAAGCAGTTAAGTTTACCATTGGAAATTTTATTCTACCCACAAAACATTGTTTATAAATTGCACTATTGATAAAAGGAAATATTTTAATACAGGATGATAAAAACCAACTGTGTTCAACAAAAATGTGAATGGGTTTCCAAGTTCTACAATGGATCGAAGGATGACCTATGCCACATCACATCTATAAGTTAAGTTTCATAAAAGAGAAAACTATCCAAATGATCTACAGTGACCCTCAATTATCTAACTTGTCGTAAATTACAGTGGCTGATGTGGCTTCTCAATAATTATATAACAAAAAAATCGTTGCGTTTCAGAATTTTTACTTCAAGCAGCAAATGTGAACACCATGAGATTTAATTGACGATCGACACTAGTATTATGTAAAAAGGGGATGTAACAGATGAGACTTCTGCAGTTCTGAGTGAAGCCTTATGCGCTCAAAAATGCGGCATCACGTGCGTTCATTACCTTGTCGGTGTTTAGGCAGCGTCAGGGGGCGGCGGGCGGCGCAGCTCCACACCTCGCCATCTCGGAAGCAACTCCCCTCTAACTTCTCCTTACTACAATTTGCCGAAGTTGGTTTAAGAAAAGGTATGTGACTGTGTTTTCAACTGACCAATCATGGTCTCAATGTTAACCATAAGCTCTGCCTACAAAAATTCTGTCCATCCAATGAGAAACGTTATACTTTTCGTGGTGGGGCAATGTTTTTAATGTTTGCTACATAACAGAGACGCGAAAAAGTCTCACGCTAGAACTTGCAGCTGGTGTGGCCCTTTTAGTGTTATCGTAAGATCTATACTGTTCTTCTGGAGGGCTCTATCTTTTAACATGGGCTGGGGGTGATCTTGGCGGTTGGCTGGCGACGTGGGTGTCTGTCCCTTATCGTAGGGCCTTCTAGCTTAACACGGTTCTGCTCTCGGCTTCTGTTCTCGTTTCTCCCCTCGAAACTGCGTCTGTTTCACGGTGGGAAGGTATGACATGCATTTAGGCGTTCTTGTGGTAGTCTGTGGTATTCCATTTGCTCACTCGTTGATCGGATCGTATTAGTTTGGTTAATTTAATGTCAGGATTTATTCGCAACTATGTGACATACTGTCGGATTTGCTATCATGTCAGGGTTTTCATGGAAGGTGTTGGATTTGCCTGACACCTTACAACGCACACTGCGCACAACTGCGACAGAGGGTTAGAAATAGAATTTCTAGAGCAGTGAACTCTTCCTTTTACCAACGCACCAAACACTTCCTCCAATCATAAGGCATCCAGAACTCGGGTATTCCCTGCTCAGTTGTCGGCGCTCCTGCCGTACAAATCATGTTGTTGTCCGACTACAAGAACGACGGGAGGAGGAAACTTGGCGCTTCTTCAGAGACCGGAACGCAGTGCTGCGTTGACACCAGCACTCTCCGTAATGCGCTGCCTTCCCAGACAGCCTCATAGCCGCCTCTTAAAGCTTTGGGGTCGCCCTGCGGTCGCTCGTTGAGTTTATTTCGTTCGGATCCATCGTTGGCAGTAAATTTAGCACAAATAAGAGGAAAAGTAACAAAGGCAATTTATTTGTCTCTGAAATATCTAATTCCGTTTGAGAGCTGGATATCCAGAAAGATGTACAAGAAGATCGTTTGACGAGGAGTGCTTACAGTCTGTCGAGGTTTTGTGTTTTAAGGTGATTATGATGATTACATAAGTCGAAACACGTCAAGTAATATAATGTATAATATTTAAAAAGCGATAAAGATGGAAATTATTGTTTTTTGAGGCGTCATTTACTGACAAAGCTAGAACTTTTATCATTTAAAACGACAACAATAGAAGAACCACCAGAGTTCTTTTAAAAAATGGCTCAAATGGCTCTAAGTACTGGCCATTAAAATTGCTGCACCACGAAGATGACGTGCTACAGACGCGAAATTTAACCGACAGCAAGAAGATGCTGTGATATGCAAATCATTATCTTTTCAGAGCATTCACACAAGGTTGGCGCCGGTGGCGACACCTACAACGTCCTGACATGAGGAAAGTTTCCAACCGATTTCTTATACACAAACAGCAGTTGACCGGCGTTGCCTGGTGAAACGTTGTTGTGATGCCTCGTGTAAGGAGGAGAAATGCGTACCACCACGTTGCCGACTTTGATAAAGGTCGCATTATAGCCTATCGCGATTGCGGTTTATCGTATCGCGACATTGCTGCTCGCGTTGGTCGAGATCCAATGACTGTTAGCAGAATATGGAATCGGTGGGTTCAGGAGGGTAATACGGAACGCCGTGCTGGATCCCAACGGCCTAGTATCACTATCAGTCGAGACGACAGGCATCTTATCCGCATGGCTGTAACTGATCGTGCAGCCACGTCTCGATCCCTGAGTCAACAGATAGGGACGTTTGCAAGACACCAACCATCTGCACGAACAGTTCGACGACGTTTGCAGCAGCATGGACTGTCAGCTCGGAGACCATGGCTGCGGTTACAATTGACGCTGTATCACAGACAGGAGCGCCTGCGATGGTGTACTCAACGACGAATCTGGGTGCACGAATGGTAAAACGTCAATTTTCGGATGAATCCAGGTTCTGTTTACAGCATCATGATGGTCGCATCCGTGTTTGGCGAACGCACATTGGAAGCGTGTATTCGTCATCGCCATACTGTCGTATCACCCGGCGTGATGGTATGGGGTGCCATTGGTTACACGTCTCCGTCACCTCTCGTCCGCATTGACGGCACTTTGAACAGTGGACGTTACATTTCATATGTGTTACGACTCGTGGCTCTATCCTTCATTCGATCCCTGCGAAACCCTACATTTCAGCAGGATAATGCACGACCGCATGTTGCAGGTCCTGTACGGGCCTTTCTGGATACAGAAAATGTTCGACTGCTGCCCTGACCAGCACATTCTCCAGATTTCTCACCAATTGAAAACGTCTGGTCAATGGTGGCCGAGCAACTGGCTCGTCACAATACGCCAGTCACTACTCTTGATGAACTGTGGTATCGTGTTGAAGCAACATGGACAGCTGTACCTGTACATGTCGTCCAAGCTCTGTTCGACTCAATGCCGAAGTGTATCAAGGCCGTTATTACTGCCAGAGGTGTTTGTTGTGGGTAATGATTTCTCAGGATCTATGCACCCAAATTGCGTGTAAATGTAATCATATGTTAGTTCTAGTATAATATATTTATCCAATGAATACCCGTTTATCATCTGCATTTCTTCTTGTTGTAGAAATTTTAATGGCCAGTAGTGTAACATCTGAGGTCATCAGTCCCCTAGACTTACAACTACTTACACCTAACGAACCTAAGGACATTACACACATCCATGCCCGAGGCAGAATTCGAACCTGCGACCGTAGCAGCAGCGCGGTTCCGGACTGAAGCGCCTAGAACCGCTTGGCCACAACTGCCGAAGCCGGCCGAAGTGGCCGTGCGGTTCTAGGCGCTGCAGTCTGGAACCGCGAGACCGCTACGGTCGCAGGTTCGAATCCTGCGTCGGGCATGGATGTGTGTGATGTCCTTAGGTTAGTTAGGTTTAACTAGTTCTAAGTTCTAGGGGACTAATGACCTCAGAAGTTGAGTCCCATAGTGCTCAGAGCCATTTGAACCACAACTGCCGGCCCTGGAGTTCTGTGGAGTATCTTCTAACTATATCCAAATTACAGTTTTCTGGAATTTCTACAGCAGAATCATACAATTAATGCTTTCGCGACCTGTTGTCTTTTCGTCAGAACGTCCGGAGCTCCGAACGATTCACCTACAGTAATAACTTGCATGGAGGCGCTTTGTGTCACCAGGAGTAAGCATCATCTTATTTTGTGGTTGTATGTACAAACTGCAGTGTAGATCACGTATTTATCGTCGTAATGACCAGTAGCGGCTGAAGTAGCCCATCTATGCCTATTAATACACTCCTTGATAATTGATAAGTAACAGAGACATTATTGGTAAAGAATAATCAAAGGCAATCTTGAAGGACATGAAACAAAGTACATACGTAATAGATGTGGAGTAGTTTATTTATAACGAAAAATGGTACAGATTTACCCACATAGGAAAGCAGGGTACCAGACATAAATAACGCTCACGGGGTCTGAATTGCTATCGGTGTATATAAACTTCAGATAACTTACGGGAATACAGCCGGGTAACTTCATAGACAACCGCCGATATTTCGATATGTGATCACCCTATTATTGTCAAGGTAAAACTGGCGGTAAGTTATTTGGACAATAACGTTCGTGTCTGATACAGATCAGACTCCCAACTTAAAGGTCGGTATCGGACTCAGGAATCATTATAAACTCGTCAGGCACTAATGTATATTTGCACAAGTTGGCTACCAAACTGTTGGGACTCCTTGGCGGACATTATCCCACTCCCCTCTCAAGGCGTTATTCAGTTCTTGCATGGTTCGGCGAGGGGCTCTTCGTTGAGAAACACGTCTGCCGAGATCATCCCCGGCACGCTTTGTGTGGTTTAGGTCCGGGGAGCAAGCAGGCCATTCGATACGTTCAATATCTTTCCAGTGAGTCCGTTACCTCAGCGGTTCTATGTGGGCGGAAACTGTCGTCCATGAGCAGAGAGCTGGGACATACCGCACCCCCAAAAAGACAGAAATGATGCACAATAATCTTCCTGCACTACTGCTGTGCTGTTACGGTACCTCGCGCAAAAATATGCATCGGTGTTCGGCCACTGTGCGTAATCTCTACCCACACCATAACCCCCAGAGCATACCGATGGCATTTATGAACATTCTGTGGTGTGTAGCTTGTTCCCTTCTCGCTCCCACTAACTGGTGGCCAGAATCACTTGCCACAGTGAAGTGGAATACATCAGTGAACATCATTAGGGACCACAGTTGCTGACCCCACCTAATATGCTCTCTACATCACCGAACTCTCCCTCTACGGTCCCATGGTTGAAGCGGGATGCATTTAGCACGCTTTCGGACGTACAAACTAGCCTGATTTATTCGCCGCGAGTTGTTTCTGGCAGAAATACGTCTACGAGTAATGGTTGCAGTGATGTGCTTAGGACTGACGTGTCTGTTTCTTTTCGCCACTACGGCTACGATGTGTTGGGCTGTCTACTACGACGGCATACTTTCACATAGTATTTTCAGGTTCAGCGGCCTTCATTAATCGCGAGATGACTCTTTTAGACACACCCGTTACTGTGGCCACAGTGGTGACACTGACTGGCTTCGAGCCGTCCAACTGTTCGTGCACCATCGTAACCACTCACCTGCTTTCTTGTAGACACGTTGCCGTACCACACGGATTGCCGCACTAATCCGTTCCACAACACTCTTCATCAAACACCGTGCTGCACGAACTGTCGAATGCGTAAAGAGCTTTCGTGAACAGCCTTCGATGCACTCAACACGTCCTGCCCTCTGCATTTAGTTTTACTGTCATTGGTTGGGTGATTCATAGCATTGTCGGTTGTTACGTAGCAGTTGCCAGGTTTTCATCAGGAAGTGTCAGTTCTTTAACAACTGACAAGCAGTGTAAATTAAAGGTTTTCTGTATATACGTGAAGGCTAATTTTAGGAACTACTATAGGGATTTCCATATGGCTTTCATTAACAGAAAGACTGATTCTCACGGTAGGTTTGTGTATTATAATTTATAATTATAAGTGTGTAACACACATAAGATTAAGTTCTCAGACTGGGCATGTAGCGGCGGTGTGGCATGCTTGAGCGCACATGTGGGGTCTTGGTATGGTTCGTTGTCAGTTAGCCTCTCGTCCCAGCAAGAAACAGTCGAGTAAGCAGAAGTGCTGTTGTTATTGCGAAGGTGATTTGATTGCGCACGACGGAACTGGAGTACGTCGCAGTTGAAACAACGAACAAGCATCAAGCTCTGCCAGAAATTAGGCAAAACCGCTACCGAAACGTTTCAAATAATACAGTGAGTGTACGATGACAACGCACTGAGGTGCAGTGCTATGTTTAGGTGGCACCGACGTTTTTTGCAAGGGACGACAATTCCGAGGATGACGTGCATACTGGTCCGCCACTAACAGGTCGAACTGATCGCAAAATTGAAGAGGCTGCACTGTTGGTGCGTGCCAACCGCTCCCAAACGGTGGACGGTCTGGCAGCAGCAGTACATGTCAGTCATGGTAGTGCTACGCTACTCTGGCTGATGATCTAAACATGTAGCGTGTTTCCCAGCATGCTGTAAGATCAATGTCATGATCACATGACCATTTGTGGGGACCTGATCAGTAGTGCTGACGATGATCCCTCTTTTGTCAAACGGATAATAAATGGAACGTGATACGAGGATGGTTTGAAAAGTTCTCAGAATCACCACGAGAGGTCAGCGCTAGCGCAACAAGTTGTTCACGTGATATTCATTGGACGGTTGCCTGTAAACACGTGTCACTTCAGTGCTCTAGGAAGAGAGCTGTGGCGGTGACGCGGCTCTGTTCTTCTTCGCGCGTAGTGATTTGCGAAGGTGAAAAAAATCGAAATTCGAACAGTGATTAAGTACTTCGTAAAGAAATGTATGCTAGCAAAGGGCAGTCGTGCCGATTTCCAGAATGCACTGGGGGACTCTTGTCCTTCATATTCAACTGTTGCCAAGTGGACAAATGAATTTAAATTTGGTCGGGAGCGCCTAGATGACGATCCGCGCAGTGGTCGGCCAAGATGTGTCACTACTCCAGAAATCATTGCAAAAGTGCGCAAAATGGTCATGCAGGATCGCCGATTGAAAGAGCGTGAATTTGCTCATGCTTGCCAGATGTCGTCTGAAAGGGTATATCACGTTTTAACTGAAGAATTAGAAATGAAAAATTATCTGCAAGATGGGTGCCGCGACTCTTGACGCTGGATCAAAAACTCCTGAGAATGGACATATCAGAACAATGTTTGGCACGTTTTAGGAGAAACGAACAAGATTTTTTGCGCCGCCGTGTGACCACAGGTGAAACTTGGGTGAACTACTATACCCCGGAGACAAAACAACAGTCAAAGCAGTGGAAACATGCTGATTATCCGCCACCAAAGAAAGCAAAGACAATTCCTTCGGCAGGAAAGGTCATGGCATCATTGTTCTGGGATGCGAAGGGGATTCTGTTTGTAGATTATTTGCCCAATGAGTAATCAATTACTGGAGAATACTAGGCTAATCTCCTGGACAAATTGCAACAAAAGATACGCGAAAAAAGTCCAGGTTTAGCAAGGAAGAAAGTCATCTTCCATCAAGACAATACGCGCCCGCACACATGTGCCGTCGCCATGGCAAAATTACACGAACTAAGGTATGAATTGTTGCCACACCCGCCTTATTCACCTGATACGGTTCCGACAGACTTCCATCTCTCCCCAAAACTGAAAATTTTTCTTGGTGGGCGAAGATACACTTCAAATGAAGAATTGATAGCCGGAGTTGACATTTATTGTGTAGGCTCATTTTCGAGTGGCATCAAGGCACCGGAACATCTTTGGACCAAGTGTATTGACCTACAAGGAGACTACATTGAAAAATAAAAAAATTCCAGTGATGTAAGTACTTTTTTTCTATTCCGTTCCGAGAACTTTTCAAACCACCCTCGTACATGATGTTTCCCATTCTGTCCACAGTTGAAGCGACAGTCCCTGACCTGACAAACGAATCGCACGATATAAAAAACCGCTTGAACTGCTTTTTGACTTAAACAGAATTGTTCACATGGGATTCATCCCAAACGGTGCAACGGCAAATAAAACGCGCTACAAGCAGATCCTTCGCCTGGATGCGGCCCGCCACGAATTTCTCTCCTGCGCTAACGTCTTCTTCTAAGAGTAGCACTTGCACCCATCGTCTTCAATTACCTGTTGGATTTATTCAAATCTCTGTGTTCCCCTACAGTTTTCACCTTCTACAGCTCCGTCTAGTACCACGGAGGTTATTCCCTGATGCCATATCACATGTCCTATTATCCCGTCTCTTCTTGTTGTCAGTTTTTCCGTATGTTCCTTTCTTCGCCGGTTCTCCGAAAAACCACGTTATTCTTTATCTTACCAGTCCACCTAACTTTCAACATATTTCTGTAGCACCATACCTCAGACGTCTCGATCGGTTTTTTTTCCGGTTTTTCCACCCTCAATGATTCGCTTCCTTACGTTGCTGTGTTCCAAACGTACATTCTCAGAAATTTCGTCCTCAACTTAAGTCATATGTTTCATACGTGTTCGCTCGGCCGATTATGCGGTTCCGTTTGTCGTAAGCATCCTGAGGTTTGGCGCAGGAAGAACTGGTTGCTGCTACACGATGTTGCCCCTGCGCATCGCTCCCTTCTCCTCCAAGAGGAACTTACAAGGCAACACGTCACCGTTTTGTCACTGCCACCCCCTCCGTACTTACTTGATCTCGCACCATACGATTTTTGTCCCTCCCCAATATGAAAACACTCCTACGGCGGTGTATATTTCATTCGACCCAAAAGATCATGACGGCCATAAGAGAAACTGTATGAGATCCTTCTGTCAACGTGGTTCAGCGGTCGTTGCCAGACGTGGATAGGGGCCAACAACGACTATTTTGAGGGAGAATGTGGATCTCTTTAAGTGTACTCTGTGACCATGTCGCTTTCAGGTCAAAATACAATCAATGAAGAAAGTAACGTGCACGCCATGTAACGCGGCTTCTTGTGAGACATCCAGGTTGTGTTGGGTGCCTACTCTCCAGGGGTGAGTCTCAGTTGTATTTGCCTGTTTTTCCATCTTTAACTGGCGTTTAGAGTGATAATGATAGGAGCTAGAAGTTGGATAGCTACAGAGGAGGCGGTATCTGGCGGAAAAACAGTAAAGTGACCAGCTGTTGCGACGCCAGAGAGTAACGAAACTTGACCAAAATCAACAGAGATTTTCCTTCTATACATCTTATAGATCATTGTCCCCCATCAAGTTTCTTCTGTTTGTTTGTGTTAGTTAATCTCAGGAACTACTGTACGGATTTGTATATGGTTTTCACTTATAGACTGATTCACGAGCAAGGCATAATTTATTACCGCTACGCCAGCAAATCGTCCTGCCGTAGAAGTCAGGGTGTCTTGGTTCCCTTCAGATTTAAAATGCGGTGAGTGAGGTAATTATCGCTGGCATCAGCTGATACCGCATCCTCTTTGTATATTAGATCTGAACACAGCGTAATTGCGGTGATACCAGTCATTACAGTAATAAGTACAATAATAAGAACGTGATCTACGATGTGCTTCTTTTTCAGAAATGTAGTTACTTTGCTGCTCAACACGCTATCGTGAGGCAGCAGTTTCTAAGGAAGAAGAAAAAGAACAGAAGAAATAATATCTGAAAATAAAGCTTAAGTTGAGAAGCAATAGGGAGTAACTGAAACGATATTAACGATGAGCTTCACATCAGACTTGGGGACCACGAAGTAGAGGAAGTGAAAGAATTCTGCTGCTTTGCAAGGAAATATCACATAACGGAATAAGCAAGAAAGATATAAGGTAGCAAATTAGTACATGTAAACACGGTTCTAGGCGCTACAGTCTGGGGCCGCGCGACCGCTACGGTTGCAAAATGGTTCAAATGGCTCTGAGCACTATGGGACTCAACTGCTGTGGTCATCAGTCCCCTAGAACTTAGAACTACTTAAACCTAACTAACCTAAGGACATCACACACATCCATGCCCGAGGCAGGATTCGAACCTGCGACCGTAGCAGCAGCGCGGCTCCGGACTGGAGCGCCTAGAACCGCACGGCCACCGCGGCCGGTTCTACGGTTGCAGGTTCGAATCCTGCCTCGGGCATGGATGTGTGTGACGTCCTTAGGTTAGTTAGGTTTTAAGTAGTTCTAGGGGACTGATGACTTCAGCAGTTAAGTCCCATAGTGCTCAGAGCCATTTCAACCATTAAATACGGTATCCCTGGCGAAGAAAAAAGTCTGCTAGTATCAAACATAAGCCTTGATTTGACGAAGAAAAGTTATGATAATGTACGTTTGGATCATAGCATTGTATGGAAGCGATTAATGGACGGAGGGAAAATCGGAAAAGAAAACAAACGATACATCTGAGATGTGGTGCTATAGAAGGATGTTGAGAGTTACGTGGACTGATAAGATGAGCAATGAAAGAGTTCTTCGCAAATTCATCGAAGAAAGAATATGTGGGAAACACTGGCAAGATGAAGTGACGGGACGATAGGACATCTGTTAAGACATTAGGGAATAACTTTGACTTTACTACAGGCAGCTGCAGAGGGTATAAAGTTTAGGGGAAGACAAATATTGAAATATACGTGAAAATAATGAAAGACAATAAATACAGCAATCTCATTAGAGCACTAACCTATGGAGCGCATGAAACTACAAGCATACTTTCTACTGTGCAGTAACAAGGAAATGAATCGTACCTCTTCGTCACCACACCACATAATTAGCATAGTTTGGAATACTTAAGCCTAAGGAGAGGAAGATATCATAGCTGATGGACGAAAGTGGACAAAGGAACTGAATGCCGGTTTCAGTGTGCGAATTTTAATTTAACAGATCACCAGTAAAAGTCTTCTCATTAGTACAGCTTGAATACAGTTCCAATGAAAGTATATTTGACAAAACAAATGCCCCAAATGCGTAAAGTATGAACGGAATTTCCTTGCATGGCAAATTCCATTGCTGTTAAATGTAAACCTGAATTACAGTGAAACGTGTTGTCTGCTTGGCTTCGTCTGGTAAGGTAGTGTATCCTCGATATGAATCACACGTCTATGCATCAGTCAACAGCGACAGTTCAACAAACTTGTGTCTACTCCGTGTGTTTGTGGGTGTGTGTGAGTGTGGCGCGTGATGGGTGGATGGGTGTGTGTTACGTTGCAGCACAAAGGGAGGTCATTGCACCTAAACTAATGAAAGTGCATAAATACAGTAATTGCAATTGGCTTCGCGGTAGTGCTACTTCATCTCCGTTAATTGGCAAATCGTTGCTTCTCTGGTCACTCCTGTTTTCCGCTTCATGTGACCGAACTGATGTTAATGTCACAGTCGAGAAATAGCAGACAATATTCTAAAATGCTACTCAAATAACGCAATCTGGTAGATGCATTATACAGACTGTAGAAACTTTACGTGGTCTCTAATTAATTTCACAAACACGCTTTCCCAGTTTTTATGCGAATCAATGGAAATTAATTTACAAATGCTGCTTGTCGAAATTTAAATCATTTCTCATTTATTCTTCGGACTGAATTGCAATTTTGTTTACATACATGACGTGTTTCGATATTTCAGGATCATCTTCAGATCTATGTAGTTGCGTCGGCCACTCCTCGTGTCTGTGTCACAAACTCATTTGAGAATACTCACAGCACAAATATGTTTCGATCTTTCTGATTCATCATTAGACCTATAAAGTTGGGTCAGCAACCCGTCGTGTCTGTGTCAGAATTTCGTAAGACTGTGAAATGAGGTTCTGACACAGAAACGACGGGTTGCTGACCCTACTACATACAGGATGCACAGGAATTCCTATTTCAGACTTCTAGGACTTTTATAGGGGAGTGGGTACGTAATATTTAGATTACGAACCTATGCTCGGAAACGTTATCCAACGACGCTACAGAGCGTCAAAGTTATAGGTTCAAATGGCTCTGAGCACTATGGGACTTAACATCTGTGGTCATCAGTCCCCTAGAACTTAGAACTACTTAAACCTAACTAACCTAAGGACGTAACACACATCCATGCCCGAGGCAGGATTCGAACCTGTGACTGTGGCAGCCGCGTGGTTCCCGACTGAAGCGCCTAGAACCGCTAGACCACCGCGGCCGGCAAAGTTATAGGCGCAGGGCGCCTGTAAGTATATGTATACGCAGGGTGATTCCGCGAAGATGTTATAAACTTTCAAGGCTGATGGAAAACGATAAATCTATCAATTTTATGTTAGGGTCCCTGTATCGGAAACGAACGAGTCGAAAGTTACAAGCGAAAACCGTTGTGTTACTTCTGCCAGTGGAATGCACGTATCGGTACTGTTGTTGCTAGGATTGCAGAGAAGGCAACTTTCAAAAACAAGAAAAACTGCCTAGTAAACGTGGGTACTGAATTACATATCTTAAAGACCTGTTAACACTTGTTTAATAGGGGAAATGTGTATTGCGCTAGCGAAGATGGACACGTGCCTATAGCTCCCAAGGTATGAACTTCAGAGCCCATGTTTACTAAACATTTTTGCTTGTTTTTGTCCATATTACCATCTATGAAAGTTGCATAACCTACATTCTTGGCAACAATAGTACCGGTACATGTATTCCACTGTTAGATGTTCAAATGGTTCAAATGGCTCTGAGCACTATGGGGCTTAACATCTGAGGTCATCAGTCCCCTAGAACTTAGAAATACTTAAACCTAACTAACCTAAGGACATCACACACATCCATGCCTGAGGCAGGATTCGAACCTGTGACCGTCGCAGCCGCGTGGTTCCCGACTGAAGCGCCTAGAACCGCTCGGTCACTTCGGCCGGCTCTGTTAGATGTATCAGAGCGGTGTTCGCTTGTAACCCTTCCATAAAACTCATACATTTATGCTTCTCCATCACTCTGTATATACAAACTTTTCCAGGCGACAACACCCATAACTTTGACGCTCTGTAGCGTCGTTGGATGAGGTTTCCGTACAGGGGTTCCTATTCACAATCTTATGTAGTCATTCTCCTCTACAAGTCCTAAAAGTTTGTAACGGGGAATTTCCGAAACCGCGTCGATCTGAAAAGATCGAGAAAGATTGACACATGTCATGAATTTAGAAAACGGGCAACTCAGATTAAAAAATAAATTACATTTGTTTGAAATATCAGTATAAGCGCTGTTATCTCGCGACGCATGTGACAGCTATAGTGAATACCCTTTTTATTTGGTTGAAAGAAAGATAGGATTGCACATTTTGTTATGAGTTTAGATACTCGACTGTATGAGGTTACTCAGTCATTACACAATAGACTCGAATTTGGGAAGAAGTTACCTCAAATCTCCATGTGTCCATACTTATTTGGGATTTCTGTGGTTCGTCTGAACTGAATTACCGTAGGACACGCGAAAGGTTGTCCGATTTGAAGATTCCTTTCCACCCGAACCCTCACGTCGCACCGAGTCTCTGGCTTTGATTCCGTCCAACTTGGGAACTGCCTTGAAACTGAATTTCGTGGCTCGGTTGCCCCGTTCCCGCCCAGCCAGCCGCGGACACGCTCTCTTAGTTCGGCCAGAGGGCGCGGTTAGTGGCGTTTGAATCGCAGAGCTTAGATCGACCCGCGAGAAGGACAGGCCGTGGTGTGTCGTCACAGCACGTGGCACCTCAGGTCTTACGAGTGCCAGCAGCCGTCACCGGGGCGGGGGAGAATAATTATTTCAAATTAGTTTAATAATTATTAACTGCGGGTTTAAGTTCATGTAAGTTCTCGATATCACACGACCAAATTAAGTTGCAGGGCCCGTATATCTCGTTGGCCCCGGCTGAAATTGGGTAGCGCAACACGAAAGAGGTCAGGCAGCTGCACCGAGTGATAAAGACAGCATCATCTGCTAGGCAGTGACGCTGTATCGGTGAAAGCACCGGCCAAGCCTGCGGTGCTTCATTCGGACGAAGGATCTGCCTGAGACCGAGGTTGCCTGTGTCTGCGGGATTGGGGAATGAGGCCACGACAGCTTTGTAAGGGTACAGTACCCTTACGTAGTATCGATTATGCACTATGCAGAGACCATACATGGTTTAAGCAAAGACTGCAGTGCAGTCAACAATGTGCGAGTGGGTAAGCTGTAGTCGAGTGTTGGAGTCCGTGGGTGGGAGTCGGGTGTGAGAGGCTAGAGAGGGAGGTTGCTCGGTAGCGAGGCCGGAAATGAGTGGCAGAATGGCACATAAAGTTTGAAGTTCATAAATGTTTATAAATTGAGTGATTTAATTAATAAATTCCAGCATGTAAGAAAGGAGATGTTATCATTTAGTAGTTTTCACAATAACGGAAGTGGGCCGGCCGAAGTGGCCGTGCGGTTAAAGGCGCTGCAGTGTGGAACCGCAAGACCGCTACGGTTCCAGGTTCGAATCCTGGCTCGGGCATGGATGTTTGTGATGTCCTTAGGTTAGTTAGGTTTAATTAGTTCTCAGTTCTAGGGGACTAATGACGTCAGAAGTTGAGTCTCATAGTGCTCAGAGCCAATAACGGAAGTGGACAACAATGAGTCTCATGACAAGGAGGAAAGATATATATTATGCTAAAATAAGTAAAATATAACTTCACCGACAGCGTATGCGAATAATAAAGTTCGGTGCGAAACTGGGGGGAGGTTACAGCTTCAACCACTGCCAGAAGCCGCGGTGGCTATCGGCGTGCTGGGATGCTGTCTATACTTTTTTTTTGGGTGCAGCGTGACCCGCCCAAGTTGTTGTCACAGGCCACAGTTGGAGCTGGCCAGAGAGTTGTTCGGTGGCCAGCGACAGAAAAGGATGTTCCAGTCTGCAGCGTGGTGTGCCCCGGAGACAGGCATCGTGTGCAGAAATAACGAACACCACGTGGCGTGGCTAAGCTGTCATGGACACCGTCTTCCTGGAGGGGAGGGTGGACAATGTCTTTTCCTGGTGGTCGGAGAAGACAATGTCTTTTCCTGGTGGTCGGAGAAGACTGCAACTGGAGCCAGAATGGAGAACAGGGGAGATTTGTTTTTCCTGTGTACAGAGCACTTGTAAATTCTTTGGCAGTCTACAGTGGTGGGTAGACAGCTGACAAATTATCAGGCTGGCGTTGGTGTGTGCCAGTACTGGGCACGGTGAAGGCAGGCAGTGGCTGGTGAGTGTGTGTGTGTGTGTGTGTGTGTCTGTGTTCGAGTATAACGCCTTCATTACAAGTGTGATACTGTACGACGTGACCATAAGGGCGCAAGAGGGTGTTTTCTATATTGTGTTTTACCTTCACGCTGAAGGCGTGTTCGACCATATATATGAGAGAAAGTTCGGTATTGGGTTGTGTAATGACGCTAAAGGCTTGTTCTACTACTCCACATAGCCACAAGTGTTCTGAATTTTGTGCTATGATTTTAGTCCATAGACTAGGTAGCTCTGTGTGGTCCTTGTTGTCTGTAGCAGTAATGCGTAATTAGTGGAGGCTCTTCGTAAGAGAGGAAGCTCCAGTTCTGATCTTCTTTATTGTTCTTTGTTATTACTGTTACCCGATTATAATGCGCTATGGGGTGAAATTGCGATTTCTGTTCTGTTGTTCTTGGATGGTACCCTCTTGTGTTTTACAGGGGCTGAATCAGGTTAGACTTGTAGGGGAACTCGGGGTAGAACGGGGTACAAACTTGAAAACATTGATTAAAAGTACAAAAGTGTTAAATAAGAGAGTTACCAATTTTTATATGAACACATTACGCTGTATCAATCAGAAAAATTAAGAACATTGCCATAAAATAAAAGAACAACATTTTTTTTCACTCAGAAACAGAAGAAAATGGTTCAAATGGCTCTGAGCACTATGGGACTTAACATCTATGGTCATCAGTCCCCTAGAACTTAGAACTACTTAAATCTAACTAACCTAAGGACATCACACAACACCCAGTCATCACGAGGCAGAGAAAATCCCTGACCCCGCCGGGAATCGAACCCGGGAACCCGGGCGCGGGAAGCGAGAACGCTACCGCACGACCACGAGCTGCGAACAGAAACAGAAAGATATGCCATTTGCCCCATTCTGCGCTGTGCACGGGGCAGATTGGAGTGGTAAGTACAACTAATTATAAAAATGTATAAAATTATCGGAAATGCAGAAAATATTGGCTTGCTCGATATTTATTTAGTTTAAAGTGAATGTTAATGTCAAACTACAGTTTTCATGTATTGTCTCCTTTTCTTAAGGTTATTTACAAAATTCACACACGAGGAGAGACTCATCACCTTCGCTATCTATCTCTGCACAAGAATCGTGTGCCCATTTTTTGCACATGGAACAAGCGACCCAACCTTCAGTTGATCTTGAATAAAACTCACCAAAATATAAACATTCACAGCCAGAACTTCCTCATAATCACTCTCGTTAGTATTGGATGCTCTCTCCTTTCTTTTCATTTATCTTCAGGCCCTTCCTTTCTTTTTTGAATTCTTAATTTTATTCTCTTTCGCAAATAATTTTTTCTTTGCTCTTTCTTCTTTGGCAAAGTTTTTTTCCTCTTTTTCCTTGATAATGGCTTCTAACTCTTTTTTGTACGGCGAATCAAAACAACGGTCTTCCCCCTCTTCCGTTTCGCCCTTTTCGTGCTTTCGTTAACTTTTGGTAAGGGCATCAGAATTTCAGGTGAAATATGAAATGATAAGGCTGTGTTGTCAGTTTTCATCCAAGAGCACTCAGGACTAGAACAATTAGCCTCAATAACTTTGTCATTCTTAGGCTGCAGTTCATTGTCACAATTCGCTGAAACGTCGCCGGCTTGATCATCCAATCCATTGGCGTCGTCTTTTTTAGCTGGTGTGCTAGGTGAAGGCAATTCCAGCTGTTCAGCTCCGGATATAATAACCTCTTTATCTGACGACCTATCAAGTCTGACGTCAGTTGTGTCTGCCGGGAAGAAATCTGCATCGCTGAATATGGATGCGTCCGTGGGCCATATTCCAGTAGCTTCGAAACCTTTAGTAGCGGTTTTCATTGTTGCACTTTTGATGAAAGCTGAACCAAAAAGCGTTGCAATTTGAAAGAGAGTTACGACTTTCTCTGGGATGCTTCGTAGCCATTTTCGGAGCTCATCACTATAATGAAGACTTAAAGGCTTCATAAAAGAAACATCAAGCGGCTGAAGTCGGTGAGAGCAATGTGGTGGTAAACATAGCAACGAAACGCCACTCTCCCTCGCGTAGTCTATAACGTCAATGTTCTTGGTATGTGTTGAGTGGCCATCTAATATAAAAAGAACTGGGAAGTATTTTGATGCCTTAAAAAATTCCACAAATTTTCGAAACCATACAAAGAATGACTCTGTGGTCATCCATCCGGTGCTGTGGACCTCAGCCCAACCTCCTTGTGGCAGGCCTAACTCAAATTCTTTCTATTTCTTCTTTCGTGGAAAAATATTCATTGGAGGCTTGTAAGCTCCGCTTGCTGACAAACAAATGAGGCAGGTTACAGTTTCGCCCCTTTCTGCAGATGTTAACGGTCCTACTTGACGTTTCCCCTTGCAAGCTATGATCTTTGATTGGTTTTTAGGGTTAACCGAAACACCTGTTTCATCACAATTAAATATTTGAAAAGCCATTAGTTTTTGTTTGTCAATTACATTTTTTAGTAACGAAAAAAACCTATCGACAGCTACTTTATTAAAACCCATGGCTCTTGCACCACATGTTGGTTCGGGTTTGCGAACAGATAAAGTAGGATGTCTTTTAAGGAATCCGTTGGCCCAATCTTCGCCTTCAATTTCATTTTAAAATCTGTGAACAATGCCATTTCTTACAGCCAACTGATAAGCTAGGTTACGCAAGTCGTTGATTGTTAAGCCGAATAACCTAGCCTCCATACTTTTTAAGTACTTAACAAGCTCAAGTTCCTGTTCTTCTGTAAATACGTTTTTAAACTTTCCAACAATTTTATCAATTTTGTAGTCAGGGTTTTCCCTACTTTTTTTAACGCATCTTTCCAGAATAGTCTGGGGAACATCATATTGGTTTGAAGCCTTCAAATACCCACAATGGCCAGAATTAACTGCCTCCACAGCATTGTTCATGGCCTCAGTAGATCATGACTGCCTATTTGTTTTTGTCTTATATACTCGAAGCATCTGAAACCGAAAGCCAAACAGATTGGGAGCCTAATAAAAGCGATCTCTTTGTTAAAAATGTAGCGGAGCAGAATGGGGTACTTCCCCATTCCGCTCCAGGCACATGGTTTAGGTTATGGAGGTAAACAAAGATACGAAAACAAACGTTTAACCGCATGAAACTAAAGATTATTAAACATATTTAAAGCATCTACTAACAATAGTCGTATTGTAAATAAGTAGGTATACCTTTTCTTGCTTCCAATTCGCCAGAAGTTACAAGGCAGGAGCAAAAATGAGCACAACGAAAACTTCACGATCCAACGCTTACGAAAACCAAACAAACATGGCTACCAAGGTTGAGCAGTAACTGTCTGAACTAGTTCTACTTACTGCCGATAGTTGGCAGCACCTCCTTGACACGAAAATACGTACATCTTCATACTGCCCCGGTACCCTGTTCTACCACGGGTTATATTTGGTTAGATTAAACCATTATTTCATCATTTATTATTGTGCTACACCCATTCTCACCCCACAACTTTTTCTCGGAAAATACTGTTCGTATCTTATTAACTGCCCACCGTTTCTATGTTTGTGTGATACGGTAATATGTTAGTTGTTAATTAATTGATACTGCAAACTGAGCCCACACTTTCACTACCCTCAGCCCAAACCACACTCCACCCAAAGTCTGTGCTATGTAACAGTTGTGTATGTTCCGTACTATGTATTTCTCTCGATTATGCAGCTAACGGGTGTAAAAAGATCGCGGAACAAGAAACTGAGTTTTGCCGGGATGAAATGAACATGCCATCGCCAGCTCAGTAAATCGTAATTACGTTAGACGGAGTTGTTCCGGCGATGTGTTGGGTGTGTATATTTGGAAATCGATACATATTGAAAAAGGAAATGAATGTATGTTCCACATGTCCTCCTAAACCACTGGACCGATTTCAATGTAACTTGGTAGATATATCCCTTACTGTTAGGCAACAATCGCTGTTGGGGTAAGAAACACGGTTCATGTAATACAACGCCATAAGCGATGAGATGCGAGAAAAACTGCTGCATCAATTTTAAATTTGTTACTTCTGTGCTTCTAACTGCATTAGCGATACATTTCGCAGACGGAATCCACACATGCTGCTAAGTGCAGCTGCAAACTTATATCGTGTTACCACAAACAGTTCAGGAGATACGACGTCATAAACACTGAAACTCGCGAAAAAATATCACATCATGTATGATGCTTCGATACTTTACTTTTTACTACTAAGACTCTCCTACTGTCGAGTCAACTCAAGGAAATCCCTGGCACTTTGCAGTGCTTTTGACAGCTTTCAACTGCGAAGCGCAAATGGCTGTAGCCGAAAATAGGAGCCCTCTATGGAGGTATGAAGAGGCATTGCCTCAGAGCCGTTTACAAAATCGCATTGCAGACAAACAAAGCAGCTGCGCCTAACACAGAAACTGTCTGGGATACTGTACTTATTTGTACATTACGCATATGATTGTTTCATGATTACAAAGATGTTTTCATCACGAATGGAAATGAAATTATTTCTATATTACACTACAAACACAATCCATTGTTTGTTTTCGTTTCTGATAGAAAATCGGCAAATGAAAGCCCGAGCAAAGCCGGGTTTCTCAGTAAATGTATTTAAATTGTATTACACACAGTTAATAGTACTCTCGTCACACTTCGAGTTAAATGTGTACTTGACGACTACGCGTGTTAGGTGTTTGCTGCACAACTTTAGACTTGAATAGGCACAAATATTTGCTCGCTGTATCACTCCTTTTTGTACGTTTTTAATAGGAGGAGGAGGAGGATGTTAGTATTTAACGTCCCGTCGACAACGAGGTCATTAGAGACGGAGCGCAAGCTCGGGTTAGGGATGGATGGGGAAGGAAAGCGGCCGTGCCCTTTCAAAGGAACCATGCCGGCATTTGCCTGAAACGATTTAGGGAAATCGCGGAAAACCTAAATCAGGATGGCTGGAGACGGGATTGAACCGACGTCGTCCCGAATGCGAGTCCAGTGTGTTAACCACTGCGCCACCTCGCTCGGTGAACGTTTTTAATAGGATAATTTAGATTCTCGTTAGCTTCGTGTGGCTAGCGTCTCCCATCGGGCTGACCGGTCACATGGTGCAAGTCTTTTTAGTTGAAACCACTTCGGCGACTTACGTGTCGATGACGATGAAATGGTAATGAAGACAACACAACACCCAGTCCCGGGGTGGAAAACATCGCCGACGCGGCCACCTTGTATGGCAGTCCGTCGCGCTGAATGCTCGGCTGTGGAGGCGGACATTAGCTTTGTAACAGCCAGGGCTAATACACTAAAGAGCCAAAGAAACTGGTACACCTGCCTAATATCGTGTAGAACTCCCGCGAACACGCAGAAGTGCCGCAGCACAACGTGACATAAATTCGACTAATGTCTGAAATGATGCTGGGGGGAACTGACACCATGAATCCTGCAGAGCTGTCCATAAATCCGTAAGAGTACGAGGGGGTGGATATCTCTTCTGAACAGGACGTTGCAAAGCATTCCAGATACGCTCAATAATGTTCATGTCTAGAGAGTTTGGTGGCCAGCGGAAGTGTTTAAACTCAGAAGAGCGTTCCTGGAGTCACTCTGGACGTGTGGGGTGTCGCATTGCCCTGCTGGAATTGCCCAAGTCCGTATCGGAATGCACAATGGACGTGAGCGGATGCAGGTGATGAGATAGGATGCTTACGTAGGTGTCATTTGTCAGAGTTGTATCTAGTCGAACCAGGAGTCCCGTATCATTCCAACTCCATACGCCCCACACCATTACAGAGCCTCTAATAGCTTGAACAGCCTCCTGCTGACATGCAGGTTTCATGAATTCATGATATTGTCTACATACTCGTACACATCCATCCGCTCGATACAATTTGAAACGAGACTCGTCCGACCGGGCAACATGTTTCCAGTCATCAGCAGTCTAATGTCATTGTTTATGGGCCCAGGCCAGGCGTAAAGCTTGTGTCGTGCGGTGATCAAGGGTACACGAGTGGGCCTTCGGCTCTGAAAGCCCATATCGATGATGTTTCGTTGAATCGTTCGCACGCTAACACTTGTTGATGGCCCAGCATTGAAATCTGCAGTAATTTGTGGAAGGTTTGCACTTCTGTCATGTTGAACGATTCTCTTCAGTCGCCGTTCGTCCCGTTCTTGCGGTATCTTTTTCCGGCCCTCAGTGGTGTTGGAGATTTGATGATTTACCGGATTCCTGATATTCACGGTACACTCGTGAAAATGGTCGCACGGGAAAGTCCCCACTTCATCGCTATGTCGAGATGCAGTGTCACATTGCTCGTGCGCCGACTATAACACTACTTCAAACTCCAGAATTGCTACAGAATGGCTCCAGGAAAACTCTTGTGATTTTAAACACTTCTGCTGGCTTCCAACTCCCCAGACATTAACATTATTGAGCATATCTCGTATGCCTTGCAACGTGCTTTTCAGAAGAGATATCGACCCCCTCGTACTCTTATTGATTTATGGACAGCGCTGCAGGATTCATGGTGTCAGTTCCCTCCAGCACTACTTCAGACATTAGTCGAGCCCATGCCACGTCGTGTTGCGGCATTTCTGCGTAGTCGCGGCGGACCTACACAATGTCAGGCAGATGTACCAGTTTCTTTGGCTCTTCGGTGTATATTTAAACGTGCCTGTGACGGTAACGAACGAAAAGCGACTTCTGGAAACGTTACGCTAAAACTAATTACGTTGACAATTCGCAGTCAGAAGGCCTGACGAATACAACGATGTCATTGTTTATCTGATTCTGTTAAAAGTCACAATACTATTAGTTAATTTTACAATTTTAAGTGCTTGACTATGCCAGGCGCATAATAACCCCAGTCAATGAAGACCAAAAGTGTCGAATGTAGAAAATAATTCGTGCAGTCACAAAGATTTGTACAGTGGTTGGAGGGAGTGCCATGAACAATGTACTATAATGGAAATCCTATCCGAGGAGGGCTGAGTGTGGGAGTGAGAGTTGGTTTGAAGGCCACCTTTGTACTTTCTGTTGGATAACTCGAAAACTGGGGCCTCTAGCGAGAACGTATCCAAGTGCAAAGTTTAACTACATCAAATTTTCTGTTCATTTTTTTAATTGGATTAGTAGTCTGCGCGTAGCAAGCGAGAGAATACGGACGCCAACTATAACATCGCGGATCGCACACATCCCGACAGCTGGACTCAATGAAGGCAATTTACACACAACACGATTGGTAGAATATCCGGCTTCACTAACGAACAAGGTAGTATTGCCTCAACCCAGGAGACCAGAAACTGTTTCCTCATTAATAACAACACAAATTAAATGGGGCGTGAAGAGTTGAAACACTGATTATACAACTTCCGTAATAGACTTCTTGCGGCACCGGACTGTTACTCGTACCGCACTAGTAGATTTACGCGAAGCCAGTACTTGGTAGCCCCGCGGTATAATTGGTACTCACACACTCAAAACATTTCCTGGTCGAATGGGACCTTAGATCATCAGCATTTTCCTCGAGCAAAACATCTGCCTCACACAGACCTCGTTTAATACCACACTGTTCGTCAGCGTATCTGATGTTTTCAGCTTGTTGAACAAGCGCCTGGAGCTCTAACCAGGAAGAGGTGAACATTACGCGTCACCTATCATGCACCGAAATACCCTCCAATATATTACTAACAACATCAGATTCAGGATGCAGTAAACAGTACTTGAGCAAAACGTCTAACGCTATTAACGTGCAGGAGCTGCTATTTGCCTTTTACCCGTGTGTAATGAATCTTAATCAGTTCTTGCAAGGCGCGGTCTGGTATAAATTCGGTGCTAACGCTCCTGTGGAAATTAGTAAAACTAGTGAAATTACCCATAGCTGCACGAGCAAACTGCTTCAGTCGACCGTGGACTAGCGAGTATTAAAGCTGAGAATACTGCTCATCCCTGCCTGCCTTCTGCATATGTACCAACAAGCACAAAAAATTTATGATTTGAGGCAAGGTGTCGTCCACAAATGTAACTTCTTCCTTCAAGAAAAAAGGACAGGACAAGGCAGTTTAGCGAACAGTTCTACGAGGGCGGTTCAGAAAGTAACCTCCGATTGGTCACAGTGCGGGTTGTGGGGGGAGTAGTGACGCCATCTGTGCGTTCACGCACTCAACAGGTCAGTCGGCATCAAGCCATGGTCGAGTGAACGTCGTACCTGCGCTAGTTTAGTTTTTGTGGCAGTTTGCAATGTGTGCTGCAATAGAAAACCCCGCCAAATGTGAAGTGCGCGCTGTCATAAGGTTTTTTACAGCCAAAGGATATTCTGCAGCAGCTATTCATCCTGAGCTTTGTGCCGTGTACGGACCAAGAGTTATGAGTGAAGGAGTTGTCCGTGAATGGGTACGTTTATTTAAAAGTGGACGAAAAAACGTTCATGATGAAGAGAGGAGTGGTAGACCATCATTGGTGACTGACGAACTCGTTCAGACAGTTGATGCAAAAGTTCGTGAAAATCGACGTTTCTCAATGTCGGAGTTGTCTACTGGTTTTCCACAGATTTCTAAGGCTCTCTTGTACGAGATAGTGACAGCAAGATGGGGTTACCGTAAGTTCTGTGCACGATGGGTGCCCAAAATTCTTACCGACCACCACAAAACTCAAAGAATGGCCTCTGCATTAGACTTTCTGTCACGTTATGAGGACGAAGGAGAACCATTGTTAAACAGAATCGTGACCGGTGACGAAACCTGGATTAAGTACGTGAACCCTGAGACAAAAGAACAATCAAAGATGTGGGCACATTCAAATTCGCCTACCGAACCAAGAAAAGCCTCGCAAGATTTTTCTGCCAGAAAACTGATGGCAACGGTGTTTTGGGATGCCAAAGGGGTGTTGTTGGTTGAATTCATGGAACGTGGTACGACCATTAATAAAGACGTGTACTGTGAAACAATAAAAAAGTTACGACGGGCGATACAGAACAAACGCCGTGGTATGCTGACTTCCGGTATCGTTTTTTTGCACGATAACGCCCGTCCTCACTCTGCTCGCAGAACAACGGCCCTTCTTGAGTCCTTCAAGTGGGACGTTATCAACCATCCACCTTACAGCCCAGACCTGGCGCCAAGTGATTATCACCTCTTCACGCATTTGAAGAAATGGCTCGGGTCACATCGGTTTGATGACGACGAAGAGCTCAAAGATGCGGTCACAGGCTGGCTCCAGGCACAAGCGGGTGATTTTTATGCAGAAGGAATTTCAAAGCTTGTAAAGAGATACGATAAGTGCCTCAATCGCTATGGAGACTATGTAGAAAAATAGTGCAAAGATGTAGTTGTAAGATGTATATATTAAAATATTTTTATTTAACTTGGTGTATTTTTTTAAAGCAACCGGAGGTTACTTTGTGAACGGCCCTCGTATATTGGTGCCATCCAACTCAGCCATCTCAGAGTGAATGAGTTAATAGTACCAGCGACCAGACCCACCCCTGCTCATCATCAAATCCATCACCAATCAACAAGTGACTAATGCGCTTACACAAATCTAGTGACTCCTATGTAAGGTGCAATAACAAATAATTAACCTCTGAACCGCCTCAAATGTAACGAAAATCCTTCAAACAGCTGCTATAAAAATGAATTAATCTAGCCTCCACGTGCTTAAGAATACATGGTAATTTTCCAGCTCAGTATTATGTAAATATGAACACCTATTTCTCTCAGGCACTGTTTATAATGTATATGTTTTACAGATTTTTTGTTGATATCAGGTAACGCAGCACACTTTCTAAACAAATCAGAAATATTTTGAATATTTTTGAACTTGCTTAGGGTTATTTGAAAAATTACAAAGAAATTGATGCAATTTTTTTTCCAAAATGCTTCCTCAAATTGAGGTACCGTTTAATCCAATGTTATACATTTGAAGGAGACCACATTTTTACCAGATATGCATGAAATGACGGCTGAGGTACTAGACCTATTTAATTCCACCTATTTTGTATATTACAAGGATAAAAAAAATATCACATCTTGCATTTTAATTCTTATAATTTTTTCCTAATAAAAACGTTATTTTTTCTATACTTAAGTTGATTCTGCAATAACGCGTAGATCTACTACATAAGTATGGACTATTGCAAGTTACAGAAAAAAAATCAGAGCAATGCTTTATAAACTTTAGGAACTATTTGTACCTGACTTCTGAGAAATACAACTTGCGGGAAATTGAAAATGAAGATATGAGTTCAATTAAACTGTGTCTCAGAAGATTCATGGAGCATAGTCTTCAAGCTGCAGCATTTCTTCATCTTCAAGCTTCCTCTTGGCATTCCTTCTAGCACTTCTTGCTTCTTTGGTAACTTGAAGGGCGAATCTTTCAGCTTCATGCATCCGTCATCTGTCACAGGCTAGCAATTGATCTTCCATATGAGAGCCACATTATATTCCTAAATTTCTCAGGACTTCCAACCTTCCTATCACTCCATACTGAAACATATCACTGCCTCTAGTACACCAACTTTTAATGTATTTAGTCCTCTAAAGATATTCTTGGGTAATTTATCCCATATGAAATGGTTGAAACTTTCATTTGTATTCTGAGTGCCCCCATGAAGACATTTACTAAGCAAAACAGGGTCACTCAGGTCTCTAAAAATTGGTTTTATTTCATTCATAACAGGCTCAGGAAGAGAATGCTTATGATGGTATATTTGATGACTTTCTTTTGCTTTTTGGTAACCACGCCACATGACCATAACTTTAAAATTTTGGTATATATAGGTCATTTTTCATTTGAAACCGTATAATGTATATGTCAATGTAATCAGGAAAGACTACAGAATTTAATAAAGTCATAAAAAAATTCGATTTTTCCACCATTTATAAGTACCCTGTATCCTTAAGTTACAAACATGAAGGATGAGCCACTTCAAAGAAAGAAACTACAGACTATTTCTTGTAACATAACCTCAGTATGAGATACGGCTACACTCCGCTCTTTCGCTGAAAGGGTAGAAGAAACCACCGCCCGATCCAACACCTGCCGAAAGGATTGGTGTAATCAGTGGCACTGTCAGCGGGACATTACCCGCATACATAAGTTCACAGCCCTACGCTTCCTTTCGCATTGTGCGAATGAGTTAGTGCTAGCATGCGTGCGTCTTTTTAGGGCATTTTTATGTTTTTCCTTGTGGTTCTAGTTTTTTAATAACTTTGCGCCCATTAAAAGTCCACACCAACCATATCATTATCATCATCATCATCATTCCTGGACCATTCGTGCAGCTATCCACAAATCACACCGAAAAAGAGTGCTCTGCCAACAACAAATCAAATACCAAATGAGAAGCTGCAAGTGGATACCAGCAAACTCCTGGCCATATCCAATTTAATGAAAACTTGGAGAGATGCACTATCCACTGAGATGTTTTGTTTTCCGTACGCCTTCAGTTTTCGTCTTCTGAAACCCCAGAGGTATTTAAGGATAATCCTGAACAGAATTTGTGACTGAATTAGACCCTATTTTAGCTATAATGTCCCGTAGATCCCTGGAAAGAAAACTGTCCCCAGATGTTGGAAAACAGGACAGACACACAACTCTACAAGATGGGTATCAGCAGTGATATACAGTACTCTCGTCCAGTATCCTTTGCATTTTTGATATCTGTTGTAGAATGTTAGAGTACATTCTGAGCTCAAACGCAATGAGATTTCTTGAAGAACGATCTGTTCGATGTTAATCAGCGTGGATTCCAGAAAACACCGGTCATATGAAATCCAGTTCCCACTTTCCACACATGACATCACGAGAGCAGGGATCAAGGCAAACAGCTACAGTTGTAAAACGACTGTAGGCCACAGTAGGCTATCGTAAGTAAGTGTAGACTACGGTAATTTTCCTAGTAGCCTTTGCCAGTTAACCTTATACTCGCATTACCTGTATGCTAGGTGTGCTGCATACCTATCCGATGTTACCTCATATCGATGCTTCGTTTACTTATTGCATCAGTGTGTTACCACATTCCCTTAGAAGCGGGAAGCGGCCAACCATCTAGAAACTGAGTGAGGATGTTAATGGACAGTGTAACAGTGGAACAGTGGAAGATTTTTGTCCTGCATAGTTATCCTCCTGTCTGTTACTTATAAATAAACAGTATTTATAGAGTAATTGAAAATGGCAATTTTTAATTCAGGTTTTATTCGGAAATTGTGAAACAGAGGAATTTTGCAGTAAAAACAAAGAAAAATACAAATTTATCATATAGAGATAGAAAAATCAGTTTGCCCAAAAAAAAGTTTAATTAAAAAATGAAAACAAAAATGCATCAAACATCGCTTCAATACTGCGTCGAACTTATATAAAACATATGTCTGTTATTCATAAACAACTTTGGCAATTTATCAATAATAATATGAAACTATTGCCTTCGATCATGACGAAGAACGTTTTATTGCGTACAATATAACAACAATAATCATATAGATTTTTTATGATGGTGCATGTAAACTGTACTTGCATCAAATTTAATTACTCTGGTTAGAGAAATGCTGCGTAACGAACTCGCTGTCGCCTGTCCAGCGAGCAAATGGTTCAAATGGCTCTGAGCACTATGAGACTTAACATCTGAGGTCATCAGTCCCCTAGATTTAGAACTACTTAAACCTAACTAACCTCAGGACATCACACACATCCATGACCGAGGCAGGATTGGAACCTACGACCGTAACAGCAGCGCAGTTCCAGACTGAAGCGCCTAGAACCATTCGGTCATAGCAGCCGGCTCCAGCGAGCAACTTAGCATCAGGCTGTGAAGTGCTGACACTCCTTCCAGTACACAACCTAACAAAGGAAGTGCTTCCAAAGCGCTTCGATGATGCGTTTCTTCTCAACCATGCCGAG